>NC_134354.1:398010852-398369602 GCF_048569485.1 Anomaloglossus baeobatrachus | reverse complement strand
ATACAGGTCAGTCTCTGTAGGGTCAATTCATTTTATATACATTCCATTTTATTTTAGAACTATTTACATTTTACAAACATTCTTATCTTCTATGGTTCCCTATAGGTGTCTCGGCTTAGGAGCCCTGGTTTCTACCTCCTAACCCCAGGAACTTACTTTCCTAACTTAATGTGCATGGGGCTGGGCCCAATTCCTCCCCCTTTCTGTACACTACTATTTATAATCTATTTACATGAAGCATTTTAAACTTTTCATTTTTCTGTAACATATTACTGCATTTTATACCCACACTCCATACCTGGATGGGGGTTGACCAATGTTGCTGCGACTTGATCTACGCAACTCATGTGTGCTACTAGCGTCTGTACTGTACTTGGTACTGACTTAGGTGTTGTAGGTAGACATGGTAAGTGTCCGTGATTCCTTACTCTTACTGGGGGATTGACAAGTTCACCAATTGCAGGGTTCTCTGATTCTGCTACGATAGGTGGTCCCTCTGGAAATTGCGGGATGTGATTACTAATGGCTCCGTTATATTGAGGCCAATCTTCAGGGAAATCTCTGAGTACTGTATGGATCATTTTCTTTTGTTCAGGTTGAGGCATACAAGGGATCCTTTCTTTGGGTTTCAATTGTTCCGTACATTTCTTCAGATGGTCTCTGGAGACTGTTGTTGATATTTTTCCTTAGTCTTTACTGATTATACATGCTTTTCTTTTATCAAAATTGGAGGATTGCACGATGTAAGGTTCTTCTTCCCACTCATCATCAAGTTTATGAACGCTTCTTTTTCTTCTGAGAACCTGGTCTCCAGGTGTCAAGGAAACAGCTTGTGCCTTTTTGTTATAATCTTTCTCTTGTTTTTCTCTACTTTGATTAAATTAATTTCTACACATTCTTGTACTCTGTTGTATTGTGCTTGATGAGTTGTATCCCAATCAGTATTTGGTGAACTAATTTCAGGAACTACAATTCCCATTTCAAGATCAATTGGCAATCTTCCTGGTCTTGCTCTCATGAGATATGCTGGAGTACAATTCGTGGAACCTACAGGAATGTTATTATACATGTCCACTAGATCAGGCAACCTTTCTGGCCACTTGTTTCTTTCTTCTAACGGCAGGGTTTTTAGCAAGTCAATGATTATCTGATTCATACCATTACCCTGTGGATGATAAGGCGTAGTGAGAATCTTCTTACAGCCATACAGGTTACAGAACTCTTGAAACATTTCAGCCTCAAATGGCGGACCTTTATCCGCTATTACCTGTTCTGGATACCCATACAGTCTACAAAAATGGGCTTGTAAAGCTTTTGCTGCAGTTTGCGCCATCAAATGTTTTACTGGGTCTACGACGAGGAATTTGGAATAGTGGTCTACCATCGTAAGAGCATATGTATAGCCTCTTGTGCTAGGTGTCAGCTTCACATGGTCTAAAGCCACAAGTTCTAATGGCTGCTTGGTGACAATTCGTTGCAGCAGTGCTCTTTGACTATCACAGTCTTTTCTTCTTAAGCTGTATGGACCACAGTTTCTACACCAGGTTTCTATAGTATTTCTCATACCAATCCAGTAGAATCTCTCCCGCAGCAGCATCTCTAGATTCTTCCATCTGAAGTGTCCCGCTCCATTGTGGTATGCTTCCAACATTATCGTGACATCTCTCTTCGGTACTACCACTTGCCACACCATCACATGAGTTTTCAGATTAATAAAGCGCCTATACAGCTTGCCCTAATGTTTAAACAACTTGTTCCTTTCTTTCCACAGGTATTGCGCCTCAGGTAGAGCATGTGAACCAAGATGAGGGTTAGGTTGATCTATCATCTCTTTAACTAAGCTAACTGCCGGGTCACTGTCCTGCATCTCCTTCCATCCAAGATGTGGTAACAGGTTTAATGTCACTTCCCTAGGTCTGGAACCAGTTTGTTGACACTGGGATGCTCTCTGACGGTGAAAGGCTGGTAGTTCAATCTCTTCTAGTTCATCCACATCTTCTCCCTCCTCTGGTAAATGAGGCATTTTTGACAGCGCATCTGCGTTGGCGTTCTTACGACCAGCTCGGTACTTAATAGTGAAGTCATAGTTTGACAACCGGGCAGCCCAGCGTTGTTCTAAAGTACCCAACTTTGCGGTGTCCAGATGAATAAGAGGGTTGTTGTCTTTGAAGACTGGGAACTTGGTAGCTGCTAGATAATGTTTGAACCTTTCAGTGATGGCCCAGACCAAGGCCAGGAATTCTAGCTTGAAGGAGCTGTAGTTGTCTGGGTTTCTTTCAGTAAGCCAGAGTTTCCTGCTTGCATAGGCAATCACATGCTCTCTACCGTTTTGGACCAGTGACAACACTGCTCCCAGTCCCAGTGCTGACATCAGTATACAACACAAATGGCAAGTTATAATCAGGATAGGCTAGAATCTCTTCACCAGTCAGGGCCCACTTCATCTGCTTGAAGGTGCTTTCCTCTTTCTCACCCCATTCAAATGGAGGACCGGAAGTCTTGCCCTTCTTTACTTGGCCCACCAGGAGATCTTGCAAAGGCGCCACCATAGTGTAGCCCTTGATAAATCTTCTGTAGTACCCTACCAGGTCCAGGAACTGATGTACCTCTTTGATGGTGGTCGGTTTTGGCCAGTTCTTGATGACGGACTTTTCTGGGTCTGGCGCCACTCCTTCCGCACTGACTATATGCCCGAGATACTGAACTTTTGGCTTTAGCAGGTGACATTTGGATAGTTTCAGCTTTCGTACTTGGACAATGCTTCAAATACCTCTGCCAGATGCTCCAGATATTCTTTATAGGATTTGGAATACATGATGACATCATCCAGGTACAGTAGCACAGTCTCAAAGTTTAGGTGTCCTAGGCAGCACTCCATCAGCCTTTGGAGCATTCCGGGTGCATTGCAGAGTCCAACTGGCATGCTGTTGAATTCACATAGGCCCATTGGTGTTGCAAATGCAGTCTTCTCCTGCTCTTCTTCTGCTACGGAGACTTGCCAATACCCACTAGTAAGATCTAAGGGGGAAAAGTAGTTAGCAGCCTTAAGTGTAGCAGTGACTCCTCTATGCGGGGCAACGGGTAAGCATCTTTGTGTGTTATGCGATTTATTTGCCTGTAATCTACACATTCTCATGGTGCCATCCTTCTTTTTAACTGGAACCAGCGGAGCTGCCCAGGGGCTATAACTGTCTTTAATAACCCCATCCTCCTTCATGTCCTGCAACATTTCTTTGGCACACAGATAGTCAGCTGGTGGTTCAGGTCTGTATCTCTCTTTAATGGGAGGATGATTTATTGTGGGTATATGGTGCTGTACCCCTTTTATTCTTCCAAAATCCAATGGATGCTTACTGAAGACTGATTCATACTCCTGCATAACCCGGTAAACTCCTTGCTTCTGGTAAGAAGGTTAGGAGTCAATGCCGACATGCAATTCCTGGCACCAATCCTCTAATTGTTTCTTAATACAGTTTTGATCTGCCGATTCTGATGGAACTAAAGGCTCTACTGCCTGGATGGAGTGAGCAGTTACCATGATCAATTTAGCAATGGCAGCATACCTGGGCAGTTTGGCTTCCTCCTCCCCACAATTTAACACTCGTACAGGTACTCTTCCTTTGTCCTTTGAAATACCCAATATCATAAGTACAAGCCATTTCCTTGAAAAACATGTATAGTACTAGGACAGAAAAAAATATGTTTGAAGGAGCCGTAAGGATAGACTCCCAAAATGAGTTTTTGATGAGTTTTTGACCCTGCATCTTTTCACTGCACAAAAATCACAGTGTCTTACAGTTTTAGAAAGTGGATGTCATTTATAGAAATCTCCTGCTCACTTGCGTTCTTTTTTACTCAGCTTAAACTGACCTGCGGTACATGATTGAAATCTGAAACATGTCAATTTCTATTGCGAGTTCATCCACATCTTCTCCCTTCTCTGGTAAATGAGGCATTCTTGACAGCATATCTGCGTTGGTGTTCTTACGACCAGCTCGGTACTTGATAGTGAAGTCATAGTTTGACAACCGGGCAGCCCAGCATTGTTCTAACGCACTCAACTTTGCGGTGTCCAGATGAGTAAGAGGTTTGTTGTCTGTAAAAATTGGTAACTTGGTAGCTGCTAGATAATGTTTGAACCTTTCAGTGATGGCCCAGAACAAGGCCAGAAATTCTAGCTTGAAAGAGCTGTAGTTGTCTGGGTTTCTTTCAGTAAGCCAGAGTTTCCTGCTTGCATAGGCAATCACATGCTCTCTACTGTTCTGGACCAGTGACAACACTGCTCCCAGTCTCAGATTGCTGGCATCAGTATACAACACAAATGGCAAGTTATAATCAGGATAGGCTAGAATCTCTTCACCAGTCAGGGCCCACTTCATTTGCTTGAAGGAGTTTTCCTCTTTCTCTCCCCATTCAAATGGAGGACCGGAAATCTTGCCCTTCTTTACTTGGCCCACCAGGAGATCTTGCAAAGGCGATGAGTTTTGAGTAAAATCCACAGTTGCTAAGCACATATGCATTTTTAGTGCATTTCCGCTGCACACTAAAAAAAAACATGTAATTCATGACTCTATCAATAAAGTTTTGTCAAAGACAAAAACAGTGAAGGAAATAATTATTTGATCCCTTGCTAATTTTGTAAGTTTTCCCACTGACAAAGACATGAACAGTCTATACTTTTAAGGGTAGGTTAATGTTAACAGTAAGGGGCACTTTGCACACTACTACATCGCAGGTGCGATGTCGGTGGGGTCAAATTGAAAGTGACGCACATCCGGCATCGTAGGCGATATCGTAGTGTGTAAATCCTAGATGATACGATTAACGAGCGCAGAAGCGTCATAATCGTATCATCGGTGTAGTGTCGGGGAATTCCATAATTACCTTGCTACGACGGTCCGATGTTGTTCCTCGCTCCTGCGGCAGCACACATCGCTGTGTGTGAAGTCGCAGGAGCGAGGAACATCTCCTACCAGCGTCACCGCGGCTCCCGTAGGATATGCGGAAGGAAGGAGGTGGGCGGGATGTTTACATCCCGCTCATCTCTGCCCCTCCGCTCTTATTGGCCGCCTGCCGCGTGACGTCGCAGTGACGCCGCACGACCCGACCCCTTAACAAGGAGGCGGTTCGCCGGCCAGAGCGACGTTGCACGCCAGGTGAGTACATGTGAAGCTGCCGTAGTGATAATATTCGCTACGGCAGATATCACAATGATATCGCATCTGCGACGGGGCGGGGACTATCACGCATGGCATCGCAGCATCGGCTTGCGATGTCGCAGCGTGCAAAGTACCCCTTAGAGACAGAATATCCAAAATAAATCCAGAAAAATCACATTGTATAAATTGTATAAATTTATTTGCATTTGTAGAGAGAAATAAGTATTTGATACCCTACCAACCATTAAGCGTTCTGGCTCCTACAGACCACTTAGACGCTCCTAATGAACTCGTTACCTGCATTAAAGACACCTGTATTAAAGTGTCACCTGTATAAAAGAGTCCTGTCCACAGACTCAATTAATCAGTCAGACTCTAACCTCTACAACATAGGTCCCCAATTCCAGTCCTCAAGGGCCGCCAACAGTGCATGTTTTCAGGATTTCCTTAGTATTACACATGTGATAATTTAATCACCTGCACAGTTGATGATTCCAACACCCATGCAATGCTAAGGAAATCCTGAAAACATGCACTGTTGGTGGCCCTCGAGGACTGGAGATGGGGAACCCTGCTCTACAACATGGGCAAGACCAAAGAGCTTTCTAAGGATGTCAGGGACAAGATCATAGACCTGCACAAGGCTGAAATGAGCTACAAAACCATAAGTAAGACGCTGGGTGAGAAGGAGACAACTATTGGTGCAATAGTAAGAAAATGGAAGAAATACAAAATGAGTGTCAATCGGCATCGATCTGGGGCTCCATGCAAAATCTCACCTCGTGGGGTATCCAGGACTATGAGGAAGGTGAGCGATCTGCCTAAAACTACATGGAGGGAACTTGTTAATGATCTCAAGGCAGCTGGGACCACTGCCACCAAAATAAACATTGGTAACACATTACGCCATAATGGATTAAAATCCTGCAGTGCCTGCAAAGTCCCACTCCTTCTCAAGAATGAGAGTAAAGAAATGATAGTTAAAATAGGAGCGCTAGGAAGCAGGAATCAGGGAGGTCAAAAAGTTTTTGAGATAAAAAAACTTTTTTTATTAAACTAAATTACCATCTATTTAATTTAGTTTAATAAGAAAAGTTTTTTATCTCAAAAAACTTTTTGTCCTCCCTGACTCCTGCTTCCTAGCGCTCCTATTTTGACTGTCATTTCGTTACTCTCATGCACTTTATCCCTCTGGGATCCACAGCAGGAGCAGCTTTGGGAACAGTGGATCCCTTTTAATCCCTTTAATTACTGCCAACCCCTTATCCTGGCTGTTGCTTAACCGGGCTGTCTTTACTGGGGAGACCTCTGCTTACTCACACTGGGTTTCCTGCGGTCACGTGATCCACCTGGAAGGAGTTAATCCACGCCACTCCCTGTGACCACACACAGCTTCAGACTCCAGCAGGACTCTGTTTACCTCTGATTGCATCAACCGGGGTTGTGCACAGGTGCACAACCCCCCAAGGTAAGCAGGGCATTGTCTAATCCCCCTTATCACCGGGTATCACCCAGCGCGTCTCCCTCTCCTTTTTTGCAATCCACTCCTCAAGAAGGCACAAGTGCAGGCCCGTCTGAAGTTTGCCAATGAAAATCTGGATGATTCTTAGAATTATTGGGAAAAGGTGCTGTGGTCAGATGAGACAAAAATTGAGCTCTTTGGCCTTAACTCAACTCGCTGTGTTTGGAGGAAGAGAAATGCTGTCTATGACCCAAAGAACATTAGCCCCACTGTCAAGCATGGAGGTGGAAACATTATGTTTCGGGGGTGTTTCTCTGCTAAGGGCACAGGACTACTTCACCCCATCAATGAGACAATGAATGGAGCTATGTACCGTAAAATCCTGAGTGACAACCTCCATCCCTCCACCAGGACATTAAAAATGGGACATGGCTGGGTCTTGCATCACGACAATGGTCCAAAATATACAGCCAAGGCAAAAAAAGAGTGGCTCAAAAAGAAGCACATTAAGATCATAGAGTGGCCTAGCCTGTCTCTAGACCTTAATTCCATAGAAAACTTATGGAAGGAGCTAAAGCTAAGAGTTGCCAAGCAACAGCCTCAAATACTTAATGATTTAGAGATGATCTGCAAAGAGGAATGGACCAAAATTCCTCCTGACATGTGTGCAAACCTCATCAGCTACAAAAAAAGTCTGACTGCTGTGCTTGCCAACAAGGGTTTAGTTAACAAGTATTAAGTCTTGTTTGCCAGAGGGACCAAATACTTATTTCTCTCTGCAAAATGAAAATAAATTTATAGAATTTATACAATGTGATTTTCTGCATTTTATTTTGGATATTCTCTCACTATTAAAATTAACCTATCCTTAAAATTATAGACTGTTCATGTCTTTGTCAGTGGGCAAACTTACAAAATCAGCAAGGGATCAATGAATTATTTCCTTCACTGTAGCAGAAAGTTTAAAAAACAAAGAAGTTTTATTTAAAACATTGGATACAGCCAATGGTGCCATTACTCGAAAGCTACCAGATACAGGGACCGTTAGGCAGGGATTAGCAACATGCACCCAGAACTGCTCATGGTTCTGGGGGCATATTTGTTCTGACAGGTTCCCTTTAATTGCCAAGAGTTCTCTATTGCCAACATCATAGTTTCAATCGGCTGAGGGCAATTTCTTGGAAAAGAAAGCACATGGACGCCATTTACCAGGGGACGGTCCCTGGGACAATTCAGCCCCAAGGCCCACCTCAGATGCATCAACCTTCACAATAAAAGGCTGCGAAACATCAGGTTGACTGAGCATAGGAGCAGTGAAAAACATTTTTTAAGGAGGAAAAAGCCTGCTTGGGGGAGTCTCACCATATAGAGAAATCCGACCCTTTCTTTTTCATGTCAGTGAGAGATTTTATAATTACCGAATAGTTTTGAATAAGTTTCCGGTAAAAATTTGCAAACCCCAGAAAGCGCTAGAACGCTTTCAGGTTTTCTGGACGATCTCAGTCAAATAGGTATACACAAAATTGCACCTCTTGGACATTAAAAACACATTTCTCCAGTTTGTCATATGTAGCGCTTCTGAAACCCTCAGGGTGCTACAAGGTTCTACATCCCCACAAGGATGCAGGGCCTACCCCCCTAGGTACCCAGAAGCCCAGTGCCGGTACCAACAAAAACCCAGGCAATCCCAGGTTTCTCCAACAATCCCCCATACAATGGTTCCCAGCTATGGTGGGACCAATGGATGGCCGCCTAGAGGTGGAGCCAATCCAGTCCACTAGTTGACTAGGTGGGAGGGGCGGACTCTGGAGAGTCAGAACACAGGAAGACTGTAGAGAGTTGGGAGGAGACAGAGAAAGTAAACAGATAGTAGTGAGTTGAGAGTTGACAAAGGAGACTGTCTGACGCTGGTTAACGGTGACCTGGTACCCAGGAGAAGTGGTTGCCGGTGGAGTATGGTGGAGTACTTCCGGAACTACGCACCGACAGGGTACAGTAAAGAGCTCCAGGCCGACTTGTTAACACCTGCACAGCAAGGGGACCCTAAATAATCCGAAGACTCAGTAGCAATGGGAGAATCAAGGACAGGACCAGAGATCCAATCCCACAGGTTCACACTACCGTCAGACGGACACAAGTGGACAAACCACAGAATGGGGTCCCCCAGTTGTTCCATACCACGGGGACCACTTACCAGAGACAGGTTCAGGGGAATAAGGTACCAGAGAACCATACTGGCACTGGGATGAAGGGGACCTGGAGGCAAAACCAGCTGGCCTTGGGCAACCAGTCAATATATACCAGCAGTGAGTAAACCAGTTGCACTGAACACCTGTGTGGACTCCCTTCTTCCGACGCCCACTGCACCATACACCCTCTGGAGCAAAACCCTACTTGTGGAGGGTCTACCATTCTAGTTGCCAGTACCACCAGCCCCAGTAGAGACATTCTGCAGCGGTGGATCCCTACACTTAGCTGCAACACCGCAAGTGGTGTCACATGTGAACATTATCTTATTCTCCCCTGTAAATATCCCCATTACAAAAAGGGACCAGGGCATGAAACCGGGTAACGGCCACCACCGTGACTTCCCCAAAACCTGTACTGCCCGGAACACAGTACCCCATATGGGTGCTACACATACAGTTTGCTATATCTCAAGATCTGTAATACCTGGTTAATATGTCTCCATATTGGGTGAGTAGATCAAGATATTGTTCAAATAAACCACCATGAACCTGCCCACCAAATAATGAAAACTATCATTCACAAAATGCTGGAAAATGGCAGGGGCATTAGTGAGACCAAATGACCAGGCTTTCGAAGTGACCCTCAGGTTTATTGAAAGCTGTTTTGCATTTGTCGCGGGCGGGGGGGACGCCGCCGCTGCGCGCTCGCTAACGCTCGGGTCCGGCGCTGCTACGGCTGCTGCTGCTCGGTGGCTCGAGCGGTGGGCCGGATCCGGGGACTAGAGCGGCGCTCCTCGCCCATGAGTGAAAAGGGTGGTTGGTTTGGGGGGTTTAGTCCGTGATGCCACCCACGGGTTGTGGTGAAGATGGGCACCACCGCTGCTGGTGACGGGATCCCGGGAGCGATGGTAGGGAGCAGCTGGGATGTTGTTTTCCCCCTCCGTGGGTAGGGGTTGGTGGTCCCGGGGCCCGGTGGTGTGACGGGGAGGCAGGGCTGGTGAGGTGCAGGGTTGCAGGGACAGCGCGGCGCGGTGCCGGATGGCACGGGTGTACTCACCCAGTAAGAGATGCACAAAATCCTCGGTAAAGCAAACGGCTGGATGGACGGCTCCCACAGCCGGCTGCAGTGTCTCTCCCCGGACAGGTGATGGTGGCTGTCTTTCCCTGCACCTTGATGTACTTGTTTGACTACGGTGGATTCCCAACGGTAGTCCACTCCCCGGTGTATGGATGCCGGAGGAGCCCGTTTGCCCGCAGGCGCTGGCCCTTGGGTCTCTAGCTTTAGGCGGTAGCTGTACCCTCACGGTGTGGGCGGTTGCCTTCTATCGGGTCTTTGGCTGTTAGGAAACCCCTGGGGTTCCGGTCACACTCGGATTTGACTATTGTCGGCGGCTCCAAGCCTGGTCGGGGTCCGATGGCCCTGCCTGTGTGTGCTGGCTTCACTTCGCTCCCTGGTCGGTACCAGCGGGCCAACGCCCGACCCCGGTCCTATGGTTCCGCGTTACTTCACCACTCCTGCAGACAGCCACCACCGTCTGCCAACCTTGCTGTCAGTGCCTGGGCCACAAACCCAGACACTCCTCTCTCTTCAACCTCCTCAACTCGACTCCAACTTCTAACTGACACTTTTCCCGCCTTCAGGCCTGTGAACTCCTCGGTGGGTGGGGCCAACCGCTTGGCTCTGCCCCACCTGGTGTGGACATCAGACCCTGGAGGAAGGCAACAAAGGTTCTGTGTTTGGCTAATGTTACTGTCTAATGGGGGTGGGGGTGTGTGAGTGTTATCTGTGACGACCTGGCTAGTCCAGAGCGCCACACATTCACTACCTTCTCTGATTCTAACCAGATTGTAAGCCCCCTTAAGTCCAACTTGGAGAACCACTTAGCTCCCACAATCTGGTTGAATAGATCCGGAATCAGAGGAAGAAGATAAGGGTCTCAGAGGGTAATCTGATTCAATTCCCAAAAATCTAAACAAGGGCAGAGACCCCCATCTTTCTTCTTAACTTAAAAGAACCCTGCCGCAAAGGGCGAAGAGAAGGGTCTAATGTGTCCCGCCTCCAGACTCTCAGTAATGTAATCTTTCATGGCCTATCTCTCTGGGACAGAAAGATTATACAGTCTGGACTTGGTAAGTTTTCTTCCTGAAAGCAGATTCATGGGACAGTCATGTAAATGAAGTGGAGGCAAATCCTGACACCCCCTCTCCAAAAATACATCCTCAAACCCACACAAAAAAGCAGGTAAGGTTTCCGTAGAGACCGCAGAGAGAGAAGTATTCAGACAACATTCCACAATTTCCTTGGATTGCCAATCCACTGCAGGATAATGTTTCACCAACCAGGATAGACCCAGTACAATGAGAGTGGAAAGGCCTTCCAAGACAGCAGGAAATTACTTCATAATGCAGGGGTCCTACTCTCAGTTTTATATCATGTACTATCTGTGTCAGGAATCCCTGACAAGTCACACTGAGTCAATGGCATAGATGGAGATGGGCTTAGCTAACATAAAGTAGGTATGCCCATGAGTTCTTACAAACAGGGCATCACCATGCTGACTCCTGATCCACTGTCCACAAACACAGAAATGTTCTCAGTTCTGTAGTCCAGCACCACCTCTGCTTCAGGACAAAGTGATAATTACATATGAAAAACATGCTCTAGTGCCACCTATTGGAGGTAGCAATCCTAAAAGTCAAAACTGACCCTTTAACGAGCCTTGTCATATGACTTAGGATTTTTGCCAGATCAAAACCTCAATCTCATACTTTGCATTGATGAGGGACAACCATCCTGAAACGTGTCTGCAAATTGAAGTTCTGATCTGGCATAAATCCTAAGTCATATGACAAGGTTTGTTAAAGAGTCACTTGTGACTTTTAGGATTGCTACCTCCAATAGGTGGCACTAGAGTTTGTCTACTTCCTCACTGAAGAGACAATTTGCATATTTCCCAGAGGAGTATTATGGCTTAAAATCTCCTCATCACTGGCATGCTGGATTGGTGTGTCAGTCTCCGCAAGGAGACTAGCTTTCCCCTTAGACCCCATGTGGAAGGCAAACATACACCCTGTTTTCCATCCCCACACCACCAAGTGTAAGGCGGGCTTTGCACGTTGCGACATCGCAGGCCGATGCTGCGATGTCACACGCGATAGTCCCCGCCACCGTCGCAGGTATGATATCGTGTGATAGCTGGCGTAGTGAAAATTATCGCTACGCCAGCTTCACATGCACTCACCTGCCCTGGGACCATCGCTCTGGCCGGCGAACCGCCTCCTTCCTAAGGGGGCGGGTCGTGCGGCGTCATAGCGACGTCACACGGCAGGCGGCCAATAGGGGCGGAAATGAGCAGGATGTAAACATCCTGCCCACCTCCTTCCTTCCGTATAGCCGCCGGCGGCAGGTAAGGAGATGTTCCTCGCTCCTGCGGCTTCATACACAGCGATGTGTGCTGCCGCAGGAACGAGGAACTACATCGTACCTGTCGCGGCACCAGGATTATGGAAATGTCGGTGAATGCAACGATGATACGATAACGACGTTTTTGCGCTCGTTCATCGTATCATCTAGCATTTACACAGTACGATGTCGAAACTGACGCCGGATGTGCGTCACTTTCGATTTGACCCCACCGACATCGCACGTGCGATGTCGCAACATGCAAAGCCGCCCTAAGTCAAGTTCCAGGTGATCCTTTTTGCATAGAAATAGATAGACAGACTCCAATAAAATGACCGTCTTTACCACAAAAATATCAAACCCCCCCTTCTCTTTGCGGATCTGTGGCTAGACCTAAAAAGAGCAATGCATGCTAGAAATCCAGGAATCTCACCAAATTGGAAGACTTTTCCAAGGAAGAATGTATGAAAATCCCTCAAACAAGAATCAAAAGAATCTTGGTTGGTTATAAAAAGCATTTACTGTACAAGCTATGATACTTGACAATGGGAGTGCTAACTAGAGATGAGGTAACCTCTGGAGGTTTGGTTCGCCAAGCCCAACCGAACAAGGGGTGCGTTCGTCAAACATTTATCGAACTGAACTAGCTACAAGGCGCATGTATCTGACTAACATACTTGTGTGGGTGGGCAAGTCCAAATTCTGTTAGAGGGCACATGGGACTCTACTTACGCCTTTATTTAAGGCCACCTTCCCACCTCCAAAATGCTGCTTATTTTCTGTAGTTGTTCATATTAAAATATAAAATATTAATCTGCTCCAATTATTGCATTTTTTGATCTTTTTTGCAGCATTTATCCCTTTATATGATGCATTTTTTCGAGCAGATTTTCAACAGTGTTTTTAATGCATTTTTTGGAAGAAATGCTGGGATTTTGTACTTAAAGACATAACTGAATGTTTTTTACATTTATTTCTCAGACACACTAGAGGAGCCAATAGGAAATACATAAAATCCACGTTGTTTGAATTGTTAAATGCAGCTGATTTTCTGCACACACAAAAACACAAGATTTCTTTTCTGTATGTATATTTTTTATAATTGGAATCAACATTTAATAAAAAAAAAACATTTTTAGATACTCACAGCAGACTGCAGTAAATTAGAATGACACCATGGCACTGATTCATTCAAAGAGTTTGAAAATGAGACAAGATGAGATGAGCTTCTGTAAATGTATAGTTGCCATTAACATGACATTGTTACTGTCAAGTTAAATGCTCTAACACAATTTCCCTGTGTTAGTCTGTAGGGACTCATAACTGGCAAGGGTGTAAGTATATCCTTGCTGGAACTATAATCTATATTGACTGACACTTAAACATGGAACTGCCATTAGAGCCATGTTCCTAAGAGAATCCCCAATACTTGTCCTGGGAGAGCTACTGGAGAACCAGAGTCAAAATGTTGCATTGTAAGAAAACTAAATAAAACTACTTGATAAATGTTCTGCACTTGTTAAGTAAAACAAGTATATGTACATATAAACTTAATACATTATAGATAGAAAGAGGTCAAGATGAAGTGAAATAGCACCATCTACTGCAAGCAGTAGTGTAAAGTCACAATTTCCAATTGTAATTTTATATTCTGAATTACTGTCTAGACAGAGAAGTAGGTATTACAATAGGGAGATCAGAATATCTTACAATCTCAGGTGGACGGCAACAACAAGGTTGCATATAGTAGACATGGCCTAGCAATTCCCCTGACGGTTAAAGGAAGTCATATAAGACGTTTCAACACATTTACTTTACATTAAATTTCCATTTATTTGATATTTACATGTTTGTATTTTGTGTTTTCTCGAATCAAAAACAAATTCAGTCCTCATACATTTCAGAATCGGTTGGATAAACTCTAGAAGAGGATTAAATGCAATGTGACTTGCACTGCTACATGGTACTGGTCATGTGAAAAATTGCCGCAAGGTGTGCAGTCAGCTGTCTAGAGTTCACATGTGAAAAAGTTTATGTAGTGCCACTCAGGGCACTACTAGGTACTGCACCCCCATAAGGATGCAGGGCCTACCCTCTGGGACCTGGAACACCAGTACCAGTAACACCTACACACACCTAAAATCGTAGTTCCCACACCACACTACGGGGCACTACTAGTCAAATAAGGGGAGGGCCACCCCGTGGGCAGAGCCTGACCAGGGAACTAGACAGCCTGGTGCGTGTGGATTGAGAGCAGTCTGTGAGAATGTAGTGAGGAGAGCAGATGTGCCTCTAGCTGGGTCTGTGTAACGGTGACCCAGGGGCACGGGAGTCAGTTTGCCAGCATCGGGGCACCTAAGGACCTCTGGGCCGGAGTCAAGACCCCAGGGACGGTTCGAGGGAGCACCAGTGGAACTTGGGCACGCATGGGGCACAGGGCCCTAGGTCAGGCGACAGTTTCAGACGGCCTGGCAAATCCTGCACAGTAAGGGTCATCCACGAGCCTCACTGACTTATAGATCTGGGGGCATCAGCAGTAAAGCGAGGATTGGGGTTCGGGCACATACTTCCCCATAGGGTCCACACTGCCAGCCGAACGGACAGACCGCTGTATCACAGCTGGGGGACCCCCAAAGTTTCAAGCTTCGGGGTCTCAACTACACCGAGAGTGCTGGGGACAGAGCAACCGAGTCATTAAACTGGCACTGGAAATACAGGGACCTGAACCAGCCATCCACAGGTTAAAGGGAGTAAACACTGTTCATCATTACAACCCCGGTGTGGTCTCCTTCATTGTAAAGTGCAAAGCTCCCATCTCACAAATTCCCTGGCTCAGCCCTGCCTGCAGAGGGCCTACCACCATAGCTGCTATCACCATCAGCCCAGGGGTAATTCCACTAAGCAGCGGCGATTCCATCCTATTGACCGCAACCCGCAGGTGGCATCACATGAGCATTAACGCTTATCTCCCATAAATAAACCCCATTATAAAAAGCACCCAGGGCACGGGATCGGGCAACGGCCACCACAGTAACATCCCCAATTGTATATACTGCCCGGGACCGAGTTCCCCATTCCCTGGGTGACACATTTGTACCGCCTCTGCGCCAGCAGCCGGGCTGCTGCTCGGATCCGGATCCGCGGTGGCTCGAGGGGTCGTGCGGACACTCAAAATAAAAGGGGGTATTTACAGGGGATTTTGTGTTTAGAGTTTGTGACGCCACCCACAATGTGTGGTAAGGTGGAGTACCACCACTGCTGTTGGGAGCGCCCAGTGGCGATGGGATGGCAGCCAGGTGTTTAACCCCTCCGTGGGTAGGGGGAATGCCCCGGGGCTTGGTGATGGTGAGAGGGGAGCGCCATTGGGGAGGAAAGGGTAACTGCGTACTCACTCAGTCCAATAACGCTGACACCGACAACTTGTAAACCGAAATTCTGAGCACCGCTGTAGCAGGGAGAGAGCACGCTGGTTATCCCGTGCCCGATGGTGTTGCTTGTTAGCCTGTGACCTTTCCCTTGGCAATTTCTTTACTGGTTGGCCACTGTAATATAGAACTAGTCAGATCCCGCTGACCCGTATGGCTAACGGAGTGAGCTTGCTCTCAGTGTTCACGCTTGGGATTTTCTGGACTGTGTATTGGGAAAGTCCTATCCCCCTCGTTGCACTAGTTCCCCGATTTTGGAGCAGGTGGAGGACGAATCTTGAAGTCTTCGCCCTCGTCAGGTAAATTACCAGGACGCTTGAAGCTACTTCCCGGCCTAGGATCCACGTACCCCGCTGTGCCCTGGCCCCTGCCCGGAGATGGCTCAAGGTCGCCGGCTGCCCTCCTTGGCAGTTCCGTGCCCCTTGACACGATCCCCTGCGACCGGGGATCCAGCTCCTACCAGGCCCGGACCAACGTCTGCCACCCAGTAACTGAGGAGCCCAGCTCCTAACCTCCTCCAACTGACTTGTGACCTCTCCTCACGAGAGTCACCACACAACTGACTACTCCTGACACTCCTGTCCCTCCCTAACCAACTCCCCAAGTGGGCGGTCCTATTCCCCTCAGGCTACCCATTGGTGTCTGGTGGGTGTGGTGGAGAGTGTTTCTAGGATTTTTGATTGGCTTGTTCTTAGCAACAGCAAAGGCCAGGGACCCGTAACCAAGGAGGAGATGGACATCATGCAGAAGGGCAGATTGCACAATGTCCTGTGACGACCTGATAGGCCAGGGCATCACACATTTACAGTATTTTAAAAAAAAAGTGGGCACCTGTCAATTAGTAGGACATTTCAGTGATTTCAGATTGGAAGCAATATGACAAATACAAGTGCATCTCCATAAATTAGAATATCATCAAAAAGTTAATTTATTTCAGTAATTCAGTAAAAAAAGGGAAACACTTACCATATTTTTTGGACTATATGACGCACTTTTTTCCTCCAAATTTTGGAGGAAAGTGGGAGGTGCGTCTTATAGTCTGAATATATGATTGTGGCTCCGGCGATCCGGTTCTCTGTAACACAAATGAATCCCCGTACCTCCATACTCGCCGCACTTCCAGGTTCAGTGGAGCCTGTCTGCTCCCTGACCTGGAGTGCAGCAACGCGCTGACGCTGCAGAGGTCATGGCAGCGTGGCGAGGTTGCTCATCCTGCTGCTGCCTGCAAGTGTCAGTGTGCCTGCAGAGTGCTGCGTTGGCAGTACAGAAGACAGAGGAGAGGCCGCCAGTGCTTGGAGCAGGTAAGCGCTCAGTGAGCCGAAGATGCAGGGAGACAAGAATCTGCAGGGGACAGGAGCTGCATAAGATGGGAACTATATAGGAAAAGGAGCCACATGGGAAAGAGATCTGCAGGGGAGAGGAGCCGCATAAAACGGGAACTATATGGGAAAAGGAGCCACATGAGACAGGATCTGCAGGGGAAAAGAAGCACATTGGATGAGATCTGTTGGGGAAAGAGGCTATAACCGTGTCAGCGGCAGATCCCCCAGATAATGCTGCTGTTGAGTTGTTTACAGTTACATTGGTGAAATATTACAGTATGTTATTTAGGTTATTAAATATTTTACCACATTTTTTGGTTCAAATTTTTTTCCTATTTTACACTTCTAAAGCCTGGGTGTGTCTTATGGTGCGAAAAATATTATATAGAGTCATTACAAACAGAGTGATCTATTTCAAGTGTTTTTTTTCTGTTAATTTCTGATTATGACTTACAGCCAATGAATCTCAGAAAATTTGAATATTATATAAGACCAACTGAAAAAATGATTTTAAACTCAGAAATGTTGGCCTACTGAAAAGTAAGTATAGTAAATGTACTTGTAGCACCCAGGGGGCAGGGGTCATCAGGGGGTCTTGTACCTGTGTTACTCGTCACCGGGCTGGTGTGATGATATGGGATGTCGTGGTGGCCTGCCGGGCTTTGTGCCCCGAGGTGTACAGGGATTAGCCGCTGCTGCTGTCGCTGTCCTCCGGGGCAGATGGAAGTAGCAGCCAGAGATGGAATCGCTCCCCACAGGTGGAGTGGGCCCCTAGGAGGATGATGAGGGGAGTAGTAATGGCGTTGGCACCGAGGTGCGGGGGCGCCGGCAATCAAGAGTCAGTGTCAGTGGCTGCGGTTCCAGGTGTCTTTACTCACTCTTTGTGCTGTGCCGCTCGCCCGGATAGTACTGGTCACCCGCTGTGATGGGCTCAATTGAACCTGGATAAGTTAAGAGGAGTCACCGGTGTTGGAAAAAAGAAGAAAGTCCTTTTCTAGAGTTGCCCTTCCTGCTGTGGGGCACCTGGGCCGAGCGCTCTACTACAAACCCCAGGTCCCGTGAAGAGAAGAAAGTGGTGGTGTCGTGTCCCAGCACTGGTGTCTGGCGTAGAATGACTAGTGATTGTCTGAGTTTGCTCCAATTTCTACCCCAAGTGGAACCCGCCCCAGGTGGTTGTCCTAGTGACCAAGGCAGTCCCAAGCTCTGTGTTGACCACCCCCCTGCCTACCCTAGTCCAGCTCCCCAGAGAGGAAGCTCCTGTACTGTATGTAAAGTGTGAATGTGGAACACCGGTGATTAACCCCCTCCTTACCCGAGGCAAATACCGCAGCTTAATTGAGCTGCAATACTCTGTGGCGACTGAAGCCTCAGGGGCGCAACACACTCAATACTTGATCGGGGCTCCTTTTGCATGAATTACTGCATCAATTCGGTGTGGCATGTAGGCAATTAGCCTGTGGCACTGCTGAGGTGTTATGGAAGGTTGCTTTGATAACAGCCTTCAGCTCATCTGTATTGTTGGGTTTGATGTCCCTCATCTTCCTCTTGACAATACCTCATAGATTCTCAATGAGGTTTAGGTCAGGCAAGTTTGCTGGCCAATTAAGCACAGTGATACTGTGGTTGGTTATTAAATCAGGTATTGGTACTTTTGGCAGTGTAGACAGGTACCAAGTCCTTCTGGAAAATGAAATGAAATTTCCATCTCCAACATCTTGTCAGCAGAGGGAAACATGAACTGATCAGAAATTTCCTAGTGTATGGCTGAGTTGACTTAGTTCTTGATAAAACACAGTGCACCTACACCAGCAGATGACATGGCTCCCCAAACCATCACCGATTGTGGAAACTTCACACTAGACCACAAGCAGCTTGGATTGTGTGCCTCTCCATTATTCCTCCTGACTCCAGGACCTTAATTTCTAAATGAAATGCAAAATTTTAATCTGAAAATAATACCTTGGAACGCTGAGCAACAATCCAGTTATTTTTCTCCTTGACCCAGGTAAGATGCTTCTGGCGTTGTTTATTGGTCATGAGTGGCTTGACATAAGGAATGCGATAGTTGTAGCTCATGTCCTGGATATGTCTGTGTGTGTGGCTCTTGAAGCACTGACTCAAGCAGCAGTCCACTCCTTGTGAATCTCCCCCAAAATTTTTGAATGGCCTTTTCTTAACAATCCTATCAAGGCTGCAGTTATCTTGGTTGCTTGTGCACCTTTTTCTACCACACTTTTTCCTTCCACTCAACTTTCCATTAACCTCTTCACGACACATGATCGTGTCCGGTTAATCCCTGCCTGCTGCTGAGGGCAGCCGGCAGCAATCGCTGCACATGTCAGCTGCTTTGAACAGCTGACATGTGCGGCTATCAGGCACGAATTAATTTGCTACCCACTCGCGCCTGTTAACCCCTTAAAACGCGCTGTGAAAATATCACAGCATGATGTAACAGCGGGCCATGTTTAACATTCACTTACCCGGCTCCATCGGAAGTCACGTGATGTGATCACATGGATCCAATGGTTGCCATTGTAGCACAGGGTCATGTAATGACTCCTGTAGCTATCATGAGTCAGTTCCTCTTAGGCTGGGTTCACACATAGCGACAGCGATAACGACGTTGCTGTTACGTCACCATTTTCTGTGACGTAACAGCGACCTAGTAAGTCGCTGTTATGATCGCTGCTTAGCTGTCAAACACAGCGACGCAGCAACGATCATCACGTCGCTACATGTGCAGAGAGCAGGGAGCTGCGCACACTGCTTAGCGCTGGCTCCCTGCTCTCCTAGCTACAGTACACATCGGGTTAATTACACGATGTGTACTGCAGCTACATGTGCAGAGAGCAGGGAGCCACGCACACTGCTTAGCCCTGGCTCCCTGCTCTCCTAGCTACAGTACACATCGGGTTAATTACACGATGTGTACTGCAGCTACATGTGCAGGGAGCAGCGCACACTGCTTAGCGCTGGCTCCCTGCAGTCCTAGCTACAGTACACATCGGGTTAATTAACCCGATGTGTACTGCAGCTACATGTGCAGAGAGCAGGAGCCGGCACTGGCAGCGTGAGAGCGGCGGAGGCTGGTAACGAAGGTAAATATCGGGTAACCACCTTGGTTACCCGATGTTTACCCTGGTTACAGCTTACCGCAGCTGCCAGATGCCGGCTCCTGCTCTCTGCTCGCTTCATTTCATCGCTCTCTCGCTGTCACACACAGCGATGTGTGCGTCACAGCGGGAGAGCGACAATAAAAAGTTGAACCAGGGCTGTGTGTAACGAGCAGCGATCTCACAGCAGGAGCCAGATCGCTGCTCAGTGTCACACACAGCGAGATCGCTAATGAGGTCACTGTTGCATCACCAAAACCGTGACGTAGCAGCGATTTCGGTAGCGATCTCGCTATGTGTGAAGCACCCCTTACAGCCGGCAGAGGGCCATGTGTCAGAGGAGAGCTGCTTTTGTGCAGATCAGAGCAGTGCTGCTCTGATCTATAATGCTGCTCTAATATCCTGGATGAAGCATGGTTGCTGCGAAACATGTGTCAGTGTGGGGGGATGCCGCACCACTACTTTACTTGGACTTTTGCTTGCTGGTAATATTATATATGGCTTGAATGACTGTTTATATTTGCCTTTTTACACTTTCACAGACGTGAATGTATATTACTCTGCTTAGTTAGCAAAACAATTAATAATGATTCTCTATGCTGCATATGGTTCAGGTATTCTGTATCCGGCCTTGAGAGATATATATATAACCTGAGGCTAAGGATTATAGGTCCGCTATTCTCTTATTTTAGGTGCTGGGTTCTCCATATCAATTCCATCCAACACTTGGGGTTGGTTCATTAGTTTTATGAATTTTAATGGTTGTAATAAAGATTTATTGATATTCTTTAATGAATTTGGGCTTGCAATTGGTTATTGTTGTGTCTGATCTATAAAAAAGAATGAGAGATCAGATTGCTGATCCTTATAGTTCCCTAGGGACACTAGTAAAATAAAAAAATGGTAAAAAAAAGTTTTAAAAAATTTAAAAAATAAAAAAAACCTAAAAGTTCAAATCACCCCCCATTCTCCCCATTGAAAATTAAAGGGTTAATAAAATAAAAAATCTACACATATTTCATATTGCTGCATTCAGTAACGTCTCATCTATCAAAATATAAAATCAATTAATCTGATCAGTAAACGGTGTAACGGCAAAAAAATTCCAAACGCTAATATTACGTTTTTTTGGTCGCCGCAAATTTGCGCAAAATGCGATAACAAGCAATCTAAACAGCGCTTCTGCACAAAAATGGTAACATTAAAAACGTCAGCTCGAAAAACGCAAAAAAATAAGCCATCACTGAACCATAGAAAAAAGCCATCACTGAACCATAGAAAAAAGCTGCGTTCTGAAGCGCCTCACAATGTCTGTAATTCACTAATCTCTGTTAGTCGGTCACTATCTCTGTCCCTCACTCTCTGTCCATGTCAGTCTATCCCCCTCTCTCATACTCACCGATCCCCGGCGCTGCACAGCATTCACACTGCTCCGGCGGCTTTTACTATTTTGAAAAAGCCGGCCGCCCATTAAACAATCTCGTATTCCCTGCTTTCCCCGCCCACCGGCACCTATGATTGGTTACAGTGAGACACGCCCCCACGCTGAGTGACAGGTGTCACACTGCACGCAATCACAGCAGCCGGTGGGCGTGTCTATACTGTGTAGTGAAAAAAATAATTAAATAATTAAAAAAAACGGCGTGCGGTCCCCCCCAATTTTAAAACCAGCCAGATAAAGCCATACGGCTGAAGGCTGGTATTCTCAGGATGGGGAGCTCCACGTTATGGGGAGCCCCCCAGCCTAACAATATCAGCCAACAGCCGCCCAGAATTGCCGCATACATTATATGCGACAGTTCTGGAACTGTACCCAGCTCTTCCTGATTTGCCCTGGTGCGTTGGCAAATCGGAGTAATAAGGAGTTATTGGCAGCCCATAGCTGCCAATAAGTCCTAGATTAATCATGTCAGGCGTCTATGAGACACCTTCCATGATTAATCTGTAAGTTACATTAAATAAACACACACACCCGAAAAATCCTTTATTAGAAATAAAAAACACAAACATATACCCTGGTTAACCACTTTAATCAGCCCCAAAAAGCCCTCCATGTCCGGCGTAATCCAAGATGGTCCAGCGTCGCTTCCAGCGCTGCTGCATGGAGGTGACCGGAGCTGCAGCAGACACCGCCGCTCCTGTCACCTCCACGCAGCAACTGAAGGCAGCCACGTGATCAGCTGAGCTGTCACTGAGGTTACCCGCTGTCACTGGATCCAGCGGTGCCCGCGGGTAACCACAGTGACAGCTCAGCTGATCGCGCTACTCACCTCAGTTGCTGCGTGGAGGTGAGAGGAGCGGCGGTGAGTAGCGCGATCAGCTGATCTGTCACTGAGGTTACCCGCGGCCACCGCTGGATCCAGTGACAGCGGGTAACCTCACTGACAGCTGAGCCGATCGCGCGGCTGCCTTCAGTTGCTGTGTGGAGGTGACAGGAGCGGCGATGTCTGCTGCAGCTCCGGTCACCTCCATGCAGCAGAGCTGGAAGCGACGCTGGACCATCCTGGATTACGCCGGACATGGAGGGCTTTTTGGGGCTGATTAAAGTGGTTAACCAGGGTATATGTTTGTGTTTTTTATTTCTAATAAAGGATTTTTCGGGTGTGTGTGTTTATTTACTGTAACTTACAGATTAATCATGGAAGGTGTCTCATAGACGCCTGACATGATTAATCTAGGACTTATTGGCAGCTATGGGCTGCCAATAACTCCTTATTATCCCGATTTGCCAACGCACCAGGGCAAATCGGGAAGAGCCGGGTACAGTTCCAGAACTGTCGCATATAATGTATGCGGCAATTCTGGGCGGCTGTTGGCTGATATTGTTAGGCTGGGGGGCTCCCCATAACGTGGAGCTCCCCATCCTGAGAATACCAGCCTTCAGCCGTATGGCTTTATCTGGCTGGTTTTAAAATTGGGGGGGACCGCACGCCGTTTTTTTTAATTATTTAATTATTTATTTCACTACACAGTATAGACACGCCCACCGGCTGCTGTGATTGGGTGCAGTGTGACACCTGTCACTCAGCGTGGGGGCGTGTATCACTGTAACCAATCATAGGCGCCGGTGGGCGGGGAAAGCAGGGAATACGAGATTGTTTAATGGGCGGCCGGCTTTTTCAAAATAGTAAAAGCCGCCGGAGCAATGTGAATGCCGTGCATCGCCGGAGATCGGGGATCGGTGAGTATATGAGAGAGGGCTGCTCAATTCAGTCACTCAGGAGTTTAGCGGTCACCGGTGAGTCCTTCACAGGTGACCGCTAATCAGGACGCGACACAGACAGAGCCGCAGCATGACAATGAAGTCGGGTGAAGTTAACCCGAGTTCATTCTGATCGTGCGGCTCTTTCTGTGTCTGCTGTCATCTGCCATTCAGCTCTGCTACATGGCTGTCTGTGTCTGCTGACAGCAGCCATGTAGCAGAGCTGAATGGCAGATGACATAGTAAAAACGCATCCCTACACATTACACACGCTTGTCAAGTCAATAAATAAAAAAAAAAAAACAGGTTGCCCAATGCAAACGTCACAGAACACATGATCTAAAGGATCGCACACAAAATTGATCAATTTAACATAGACTACTAACGCTCGTGTGACAGCAAATGAACGACCTACGTGCAATCTCATAAGATCCCGTATGCAACCTGGGCGTGTCACATCGCAAATGCGATTGTACAACTAATTGCAACGTGTAAAGCAGGCTTAAGGCTATGTGCCCACGGGGAAAGTGTCCTGCGGATATATCCGCACGACATTCCGCAGGTGCTCCCAGGAAACAGCACCACAACTTCTGTCTGTTTCCATGCTGCGGAATGTCGTGCGGATATGGTGCAGGCATTCTGCATTGAGGATACAGTGCCATGGCTTCGGCACTGCATCCTCAATGCAGAGCAAGTGCTGCCGTGATCGGGGAAGTTTATACTTACCTCCATCATGCAGCACCTTGCTTTCCGGCGGCCGGGTCACTGTCAGGCAGCGTCTGCTTTCACTGTGCTGGAGGTGGGCGGGCCTGAACTTGGGCGGGCCTGAACTAGCTCCGGTTGTCACATGACCGGAGCCCGTGCAGGCTCCGCCCACCTCTTCCTTCCTGTACCTGGCTGGATCCACCGCGCTGCTGTACACCGGACGGAGAAGTGACTCGGGTCTCTATCAAGGCAGATAAGTATATGGGACCCTGCGGAGAAATCCGCTACAATAATTGACATGCTGCAAATTTTTCCGCACGGAAATCCGCACGATTTCCGCTGCGGAAAAATCCGCAGCGTGGGCACAGCATTTCCCAAATGCCATAGAAAAGGCTGGGGACTAGCTGTGCTGCAGATTTTCGGAAAATCCGCGGCTTTTCCGCGAGAAATCCGCGGCAAAATCCGCGCATTTTCCGCAGCGTGGGCACATAGCCTAAGGGTACCGTCACACTTTAGCGACGCAGCAGCGATCCCACAGCGATCTGACTTGGTCAGGATCGCTGCTGCGTCGCTACATGGTCGCTGGTGAGCTGTCAAACAGACAGATCTCACCAGCCCCCAGCCAGCAGTGACTTGCAAGCGACGCTGCGCTTGCACGGAGCCGGCGTCTGGAAGCTGCGGACACTGGTAACTAAGGTAAACATCGGCTATGGTTACTCGATGTTTACCTTACTTACCAGCGCACACCGCTTACCTTAGCGTGTGCAGGGAGCAGGAGCCGGCACAGGCAGCGTGAGAGCTGCGGAGGCTGGTAACGAAGGTAAATATCGGGTAACCACCTTGGTTACCCGATGTTTACCTTGGTTACAGCTTACCGCAGGCTGTCAGATGCCGGCTCCTGCTCCCTGCACATTCAGGATTGTTGCTTTCTCGCTGTCACACACAGCGATGTGTGCTTATCAGCGGGAGAGCAACAATAAAAAAATGAACCAGGGCTGTGTGTAATGAGCAGCGATCTCACAGCACGGGCCAGATCGCTGCTCAGTGTCACACACAGCGAGATCGCTAATGAGGTCACTGCTGCGTCACAAAAACCGTGACTCAGCAGCGATCTCAGTAGTGATCTCGCTGTGTGTGAAGTACCAATAAGGGACAATTATAATCGCTTTGGAAGCCTTTGCAGGTCTTTTGTGGTAATTATTCTAATTTTCTGAGATAATGACTTTTGGGTTTTCATTGGCTGTAACCCATAATCAACATTAACAGAAATAAACATTTGACATAGATCACTCTGTAATGACTGTATATAATATATGCGTTTCCAATTTTGTATTGCATTACTGAAATAAATTAACACTTTTATGATATTCTAAATTTATTGAGATGCACTTGTATGCTTTTTCCCTTTCTAATATAGGGAACCTGACATCTTCCTCAGGTCCCAACACTACCACCATATATTTATTGCTAAATTTATATCCTTCTTAACAAAAGGTTATCTTATTTATTTTTTCCATATGGAAAAAAACTGTTATAACTGTGCTGGTGATATGCTAATTAGTCAGGATGGGGATGGACAAATATGTGAGGATACTACAGTATGGGTAGGGGAAGAATGTATGAGGAGACAGTATGGAAGAGAGCAGAAAAGTGTGAAGAGACCATATGGGGAGAGGAGAATGTGGGCGGAGACAATATGGGGAGGGGAGAAATGTGGGAGGAGACAGTATAGGGAGAGGGGAATTTGTGAAGGGACAGTATGGGGAGAGAAAAGAGTGACATGCCCATTATAGAGAGTATTGGGGCAGTATTGAGAAGCGGAAGCATGGAGGTACATTGTGAGGGCACAATATGGAGAGGACAGTGTGCATAAGGTGGGGATGTGATGAAGGAGAACTTTAGAGAGCTTGGGCAGTATAGGTGGACATGGTGTGAGAGGAAAGTGTGGCAAGGAGGCACAGAATGGAACATGGAGGGCAAACTGGAGTCTACAGTCAGGGCCAGAAATATTTGGACAGTGACACAAGTTTTGTTATTTTAGCTGTTTACAAAAACATGTTCAGAAATACAATTATATATATAATATGGGCTGAAAGTGCACACTCCCAGCTGCAATATGAGAGTTTTCACATCCAAATCGGAGAAAGGATTTAGGAATCATAGCTCTGTAATGCATAGCCTCCTCTTTTTCAAGGGACCAAAAGTAATTAGACAAGGGACTCTAAGGGCTGCAATTAACTAAGGCATCTCCCTCGTTAACCTGTAATCAATGAAGTAGTTAAAAGGTCTGGGGTTGATTACAGGTGTGTGGTTTTGCATTTGGAAGCTGTTGCTGTGACCAGACAACATGCGGTCTAAGGAACTCTCAATTGAGGTAAAGCAGAACATCCTGAGGCTGAAAAAAAAGAAAACATCCATCAGAGAGATAGCAGACATGCTTGGAGTACCAAAATCAACAGTCGGGTACATTCTGAGAAAAAAGGAATTGACTGGTGAGCTTGGGAACTCAAAAAGGCCTGGGCGTCCACGGATGACAACAGTGGTGGATGATCGACGCATACATTCTTTGGTGAAGAAGAACCCGTTCACAACATCAACTGAAGTCCAGAACACTCTCAGTGAAGTAGGTGTATCTGTCTCTAAGTCAACAGTAAAGAGAAGACTCCATGAAAGTAAATACAAAGGGTTTACATCTAGATGGAAACCATTCATCAATTCCAAAAATAGACAGGCCAGAGTTAAATTTGCTGAAAAACACCTCATGAAACCAGCTCAGTTCTGGAAAAGTATTCTATGGACAGATGAGACAAAGATCAACCTGTACCAGAATGATGGGAAGAAAAAAGTTTGGAGAAGAAAGGGAACGGCACATGATCCAAGGCACACCACATCCTCTGTAAAACATGGTGGAGGCAACGTGATGGCATGGGCATGCATGGCTTTCAATGGCACTGGGTCACTTGTGTTTATTGATGACATAACAGCAGACAAGAGTAGCCGGATGAATTCTGAAGTGTACCGGGATATACTTTCAGCCCAGATTCAGCCAAATGCCGCAAAGTTGATCGGACGGCGCTTCATAGTACAGATGGACAATGACCCCAAGCATACAGCCAAAGCTACCCAGGAGTTCATGAGTGCAAAAAAGTGGAACATTCTGCAATGGCCAAGTCAATCACCAGATCTTAACCCAATTGAGCATGCATTTCACTTGCTCAAATCCAGACTTAAGACGGAAAGACCCACAAACAAGCAAGACCTGAAGGCTGCGGCTGTAAAGGCCTGGCAAAGCATTAAGAAGGAGGAAACCCAGCGTTTGGTGATCTCCATGGGTTCCAGACTTAAGGCAGTGATTGCCTCCAAAGGATTCGCAACAAAATATTGAAAATAAAAATATCTTGTTTGGGTTTGGTTTATTTGTCCAATTACTTTTGACCTCCTAAAATGTGGAGTGTTTGTAAAGAAATGTGTACAATTCCTACAATTTCTATCAGATATTTTTGTTCAAACCTTCAAATTAAACGTTACAATCTGCACTTGAATTCTGTTGTAGAGGTTTCATTTCAAATCCAATGTGGTGGCATGTAGAGCCCAACTCGCGATAATTGTGTCACTGTCCAAATATTTCTGGACCTAACTGTATGTACCATAAGAGGGATACTGTGGGAATAATATTTTTACAGGGATTACAATGAGGGGCAGTTATCCATTGACACACCAAGGGGCAGATATTTTTAATTAAGAGCATTTTACTGCAGAAGACCAGAGAAAAGAGAAGTCTGTAAAGACAAGCTGTGGATGTGAAAAATCATCATGGCATCTGGGCAAGATGGAGAAGAAAAGAATGACTCCACTCAGAGATAATGTCACCTATGTGGTACTTGAATGTAAATGTTTATTTGTGATACTGCCTGCATCTCATTGACACTGAGGTTTCTGTATGGTGTAAAGTCTGATTATGGCTGGTAACCACAATTAGTAATTCCTTATCATTGTTAAAGACATACTGGTAATTATAGGTTCATGTTATGCGATTGTACAGAAGCCTGACCTAACATTGTCATTGATCGATGTACTATAAGCTTGGTGAACATATTAATGCACTGATGGTTATGCAGATTATATATTCTGGTGTTGAGGGTGGATCTTGTTGATGCTTCATTACTGTAATGTTGGTGGTTCTGGTAATGTACTCTTGTAGTAATGATGGTCCTGGTTCTGTAATTTTGAACTGATTATGGTTATGATGTTCTATTCCTGCACTGTTGATAGTTCTGGTGGTATATTACTGTACTGATCATGGTTTGGGGGTGTTAATCAATGGGTGATAGCGGGTGTGTATATTTTATTTCAAACTAGCTGTAGTACCTGGGCGGTGCCTGGGAGAGTCACTGTCTCTCTGTCTCTTTCCCAGTCTCTGTCTGTGTCTATCTCTCTGTCTGTCTCTGTTTATTCTCTCTCTATCTCTGTGTCTCTGTCTCTTTCTATCTCTGTGTCTGTCTGTCTGTCTCTTTCTATCTCTGTGTCTCTTTCTATCTCTGTGTCTGTGTCTCTATCTATCTCTGTGTCTCTATCTATCTCTGTGTTGGTCTGTCTCTTTCTATCTCTGTGTCTGTCTGTCTCTTTCTATCTCTGTGTCTGTCTCTTTCTCTCTCTGTGTCGGTCTGTCTCTATCTCTGTGTCGGTCTGACTCTTTCCTCGTCTGACTCCTCTTTCCCCATCTGACTCCTCTTTCCCCATCTGACTCTCTACCCATCTGTCTCTTTCCTTGTCTGTCTGTATCTGTCTCCTTCCCCGTCTGTCTCTTTCCCCATATGTCTCTTTCCCCGTCTGCCTCTTTCGTTGTCTGTCTTCATCTGTCTCTTTCCCCGGTCTGTCTCTTTCCCCGTCTTTCCCTATCTCTCTGTCCGTCTTTTTCCCCGTCCATCTCTTTCCCCGTCTGTCTCTTTCCCCGTCCATCTCTTTCCCCGTCCGTCTCTTTCCCCGTCCGTCTCTTTCCCCGTCCGTCTCTTTCCCCGTCCGTCTCTTTCCCCGTCCGTCTCTTTCCCTGGTCTGTCTCTTTCCCCAGTCTGTCTCTTTCCCTGTATTTCCCTGTCTATCTCTCTGTCTGTCTCTTTCCCTGTCTGTCTCTTTCCAGGTCTGTCTCTTTCCAGGTCTGTCTCTTTCCCCGTCCGTCTCTTTCCCCGTCCGTCTCTTTCCCCGTCCGTCTCTTTCCCCGTCCGTCTCTTTCCCCGTCCATCTCTTTCCCCGTCCGTCTCTTTCCCCGGTCTGTCTTTTTCCCTGTATTTCCCTGTCTGTCTTTGTCTATCTCTCTGTCTGTCTCTTTCCCCATCTGTCTCTTTCCCTGTTTGTCTCTTTCCAGGTCTGTCTCTTTCCCCGGTCTGTCTTTTTCCCTGTATTTCCCTGTCTGTCTTTCTCTATCTCTCTGTCTGTCTCTTTCCCTGTCTGTCTCTTTCCCTGTCTGTCTCTTTCCAGGTCTGTCTCTTTCCAGGTATGTCTGTTTCCAGGTCTGTCTCTTTCCCAGTCTGTCTCTTTCCCCGTCTTTACCTATCTCTCTGTCCGTCTCTTTCCCCGTCCGTCTCTTTCCCCATCCGTCTCTTTCCCCGTCCGTCTCTTTCCCCGTCCGTCTCTTTCCCCGTCCGTCTCTTTCCCCGTCCGTCTCTTTCCCCGTCCGTCTCTTTCCCCGTCCGTCTCTTTCCCCGTCCGTCTCTTTCCCCGTCCGTCTCTTTCCCCGTCCGTCTCTTTCCCCGTCCGTCTCTTTCCCCGTCCATCTCTTTCCCCGTCCATCTCTTTTCCCGTCCATCTCTTTCCCCGTCCGTCTCTTTCCCCGTCCGTCTCTTTCCCCGTCCATCTCTTTCCCCGGTCTGTCTCTTTCCCTGTATTTCCCTGTCTGTCTTTGTCTATCTCTCTGTCTGTCTCTTTTGCTGTCTGTCTCTTTTCCTGTCTGTCTGTTTCCAGGTCTGTCTCTTTCCCCATCTGTCTCTTTCCCCATCTGTCTCTTACCCCGTCTGTCTCTTTCCCCGTCTATCTTTGTATGTCTCTCTCTGTCTTTTACCCTGTCTGCAGCTGTCTGTCTCTTTCCCCTTGTGTCTTGCTGTCTGTGTCTTTCTGTCTGTCTGACTGTCTGTCTGTCTGGCTTTTTTTTTCCTATCTGTCTCTATCTGTCTCTGTTTGTCTCTATCTCTTTCCCTGTGGGCCTCTTTATCTGTCTGTGCCTCTCTGTCTGCCTGTCTCTGTCTGTCTCTGTCTGTGTCTGTCTCTCCACTAACATAATATTACCTCACACGTAAGCTTCTTATGCTATGAATGTCCTTTGTTCCAATAGCAACCAATCATAGCTCCTATTAATAGTAGCTCGCAGCTCCATTCAGTTTGATGGAGGCAGGTTTCTTGGAGTGTAACTGTAAAGCGCGGGGTTAAATTTTCTTGTCAAAACATAGTCTATGACGTTCCCTGAGTCACATGAGGCGTCTGTGCAAAATTTTGTGATTGTAAATGCGACGGTGCGGATACATACATACATACACACACACACACACACAGCTTTATATATTAGATAAAGGAATTTTCTGTGTTTGTGTTTTATTTCTTTTCACTTACAGGATTAATAGATGCCCCCACTAATAATCAAGGGCTTGATAGCAGCTGTCATTTTTTCATAAATTACACCTGTCAATAACCCTGCATATTATCCTGATTGCCACTGCACCAGGTCAATCAGGATGAGGCAGGTAAAGTGCCAGGGTTGGAACATCTAATGTGATGTGTCAATGCAGAGCACCTGCGGGTTGGTATTTTTAGGCTGGGACGCCTATATCCATGGCACCTCCCATCCTGATAATATCAGCCCCTACCTGTCTGCTTTTCCTTGGCTATGCCTTTTACGCCACCTCTATTTTGATATCCACCACAGTAAAGCTCACAGGTGGAGGCTGCAGCCTGTAGCTATTGTTTTATCCGCACTAGCTATCAAAATAAGGCGGCAGCCTTTGTCATTTTTTTAAATTATTTATTTATTTTTACACTGGGGAAAAAAACAAACTCACAGCAATCAAACACAAAGGAGAGACTATACAAACACAGGTAAAAATAACATAAAAGGTAGGTTTTAAACAGACACCCGGGAAACGTCCACGCCGCATAATAACACCACAGATCTCCAAAATTGGATCAGCACAATAGACCAGAATCGCTGCACAAGCTGGAGATATCATCGGCACTGAGTAGCAGGGTCCAGAATCTTATATAGGAAGGAGTCTGCTGTGATTAGTAATTTCCACAAATAAATCTGAATTTTAATCATTGATGTTGTTTTTTTTTTTTACACTAACATTAAACCCCTCTGGTGCCAGTGTTGCCAATTTATAAATTCATTAACTTTCCTTATTGATCAATTTTCTGTATCTATATGGAGCAAATTCTAGAATGTTTTCTTCTATGTTAATATGGTGCAAACTATCAGGATTCTTATGATGTTCTGAAAAAAACAAATTTGGAAACACTTCAATTGAGAATCGCTTGTTTGATATTGTGACAATGTTTGTTAAATCTGCAATACAATAGCTGAATAGTCCATGCAACGTAATGGAAACTGCAACTATATTTCAATATGTAAATTATATATAAAGAATTGCAATTCAACTTTTGTTTGATATTGAAGACTTCACCAGTGAGTTTGGAACCAAAAGTATTGCTACCATGTGCAATAATTTTACAACACAAACACATGGAATTCCCACCCTTAAAAATCCCTATAGAGGATTTAAGCAATAACTACTTTTGAAGTCCAGATAACTGTTAATGTCCACTATGGCTAAGCGAAGGAGCCTGCTCTCAGAAGCTCACGCTTGGGATTTCAGTGGGTCGCTTGCTAGGAAGGCCCTATCCCCCTCGTTGCGCTAGTGCACCCGATCTGTGAGCTTGGTGGGAAGAGTCCATAAAGGCCCTGTCCTCTGCAGGTTAATTGCTGGGTCGCCTGAAGCTTCTCCCCAACCTAGAGTCCGTGTACCTCGACGTGCCTTCGGTCCTGGACCGGTGATAGGACCAGGCTGCTGACTGTCCTCCTTGACAGGTTCCATGCACCTAGCCTCAATCCCCTGCAACCGAGGGTCTGACTCCTCTAGGTTCACACCACCATCTGTGACTTAGTTTACTTCTCCCCTGGGAGCTACAGCTCCCAGCTTCCTCAGAGCTCCTCACAGCTCAAGGGCTACCACTGAACTGACTTGACACCTCCCACCTCCCTGCCTGACCCCTAGGTTAGCGGCCCTATTCCTGCTTAAGCAGCCCACTGGTGTGCCTGACCGGTGTGGTGCAAAGTGTACCTAGGATTTGTGAATGCGGGTGGAGGCAGTACTGCAGGATGGAGACCCTGAACCATGGGGGTTTGAGTCCTGCATGGGTAGGGCAGATTGTGCAGAACCCTGTGACGACCCGAATAGTCCAGGGAGTCACATTCATCTTCCTAGATGGATTGTAAATATCACTCATGGCCAGTACTGCAGGGTTAGAAAAAATTGTAATGATGAAAGGGATTTTTGGTAAATTGTGGTTGTGCAGGGGTGCAAAACCACAATAAGTGGGGTCATCCTGGTTTGCTTGTACAGTGTCACACAGGCGCGCTTCTATATATTTTTGTCTTCTCCTATGTGCTATGAGAAAGAGGTAGACTGTGCCTTTGGAGTAGTCTGACACAATTTTATATCAAATTTTTTGCATACTTGCACCTAACTTTTCAGACTAGAAACCTTTGCTCTGTCTTTTGGGCTCTTCATTACCATCCTCAATACATACCACCATTCAGATAATTCTCATCAGAATTCTCATAGTTAAGCAGTGCCTAGCTTGTTTAGCAGGCTATATTGAAGACATCACACCAAGGAATTTCATGTGGTTAGAACAAATAGGTCTTACAGGAAATTCCCTTTATTTCTCAGCTAATGTACTCAACTGTTCCCAGAATGTGTTATATTCACAAATCATATTTAAAGTTTTCATTGTGTGTGTATTTAAAATAGCCTTTGCTCAATAGTGAATTAGGTGATCTAAACATTGTAATCTATGCTTAATGCCTTGCGACACTGACAGTACAATGTATTTGGGGACGATATCACTATTTCACGCCTTCTATGCAGTAATGAAATGTGATACACAGACCCAAATACAAAACTACACTATAAAGTGTTATATTATACGACTATTCATTGCAATATAATTGACACAATAATAACTTTTTTTTAGAGTTTACATTAATAAGTGTATGTTTATACTGGTCAAATTCATCGAAAAATCTATTGCATGCATTCTAGTAGGGTTTCTACAGCTTGTGAATAAATTTACCAGATCCACATACAGAATTTGCCTTCTTTAAATACACCATTTAGTATATTAACCTTGCGTCTTTTTACAATTAATTTTCATCTGCTCTGCTCCAAAAAATGATAGAAAATAGTTTACAATACGATTTAAAGATTTATCATGTTAATTTTTATGGAAAAACAACTTGCAGTTAATATTTTTAGACTTTTGAACAGCTTTTAACCACTTTATGCTTTCAGAGATGCAAACCATTTAAGAGAAGTAAAAGAAAACAGTGAAAAGGAGGTCAGGAAATGATCAAAAACTCTATAAAAAAAGATACTTCACTTGGAAAACTGTAGAGAGGAATTTTCTAATTCAAAAAATGATGTTTTAACAACTAGAAAAAGATGTAACGTGTACATAGCCTAAGACTAAGGTCTCACTTAGGATTTTTTAGCGCCGATCCTCACCAAAATCTCCTAAAATAATTGCTTCTAAAACTCTTGAAAACCTTGAGTATGTGCAATTTACTTATCTTTCAAGCATATTCCACCTGTAACCCATCTGAAAAAGCATCATAAATTGCTGCAAAAAAACAAAAATAATATTAAAACAACATTGCTGTTTACATGTTCAGTCTTTTGTTAACCTTTGGGTTCGGAAAATGTAACGTGATTAAGAAAGCATGTTATAGGGCTCATTCACATGACCGTTCCGTCTGTCCTGGTTAGTTCCTGTTTTTTTTGCCGACCCACGCACAGGACTATCTTTTCAATGTCTTTTGTGTAGGATCGGATGGTACACGGTAGCACTTCCATGTGCATCCGATCCTACTAAAAAACAAAAAAAAAAAAAAAAACACATCGGATGCCGCATGTCTGTTCCATTATTATGGAGCATGTCCTATTCTGTTCCGTAATAAAGGACCGAGACTCAATACAAGTCAATGGGCCCGCAAAATCCCCGGAAGCCGCATGGAAGCACTTCCGTGTGACCTCTGTCGGGTGCCCCTGCAGTGTGTGTCCCGCTCCCGCACTAGCCCCGCAGCTGCTCGCACTGCAGTGTGTCAGCATATGCCTACACTGCAGTGTGTCCGCATATGCCCGCATTGCAATGCGTCCGCATATGCTCGCACTGCAATGTGTTCGCATATGCCCGCACTGCAATGTCAGCATTTACCCGCACTGCAGTGTGTCTGCATATGCCCGCACTGCAATGTCAGCATATGCTGGCATGGCAGTGTGAGCAGCCGCGGGGTTGATGAGCATTGCCGTCAGGAGGTTAGTAAGTTCATTATCTGCGGTGATGAAGTCCTGCCCTCCTGACGTCAGCGCTTGTTCTCACATCACCTCTCGTGGGTGACCCGAGACTGTGTCTAGCGGTGACGTCACGGGCCGCTCGCGAGAGGTGATCTGAAAATGCGGTCACCAGCGCTGACGTCAGGAGTGCAGTGGCTTCCATCACCACAGGTAATGTACCTAGCTAAAATCCTGAAGTCAGAGCGGGTCATACCCTGCAGTGACCTGGGCTGACCTTATGATGTTCACTGCACTGCTCGCCCAGCCAATGGGGAACATTCTGTTCTTCATTGACTGGGACAGTGAGTATGGATCGTCATGGGACTCCCTTATTGGATTAGCTGGACCTGGATTTGATTTTTCTTTTCAATAAATTGGTGGAAGAGGGAATGTGTTGGGGAGTTTGTTTCCAAATAAAAAAATTTTTGTCGTCTATTTTTTTTAATTACTGACTGGGTTACTGATGCTGAGTATCTGATAGACGCCGTGACATCAGTAACCCCAGGGCTTGATGCCAGGTTACATTACACATCTGGTATCAACCCTATATATTACCACATTTGCCACTACACCAGGGCATCGGGATGAGTTGGGGAAAAGCACCAGGATTGGCACATCTAATGGATGCGCTACTTCTGGGGCGGCTGCGGCCTGCTACTCTTAGGCTGGGGAGGGTCCAAGAACCGTGGACCTCTCTAGTCTGAGAATACCAAACCACAGATGTCCGCTTTACCTTGGCTGGTGATCCAATTTGGGGGGACCCCACATTTTTTGTTTTAAATTATTTATTTAATTTAAAACAACAGTGTGGGGTGCCCTCTGTTATGGAATACCAGCCAAGGTGAAGCTGCCAGCTGTGGTCTGCAAGCTGCAGCCGTCTGCTTTACCCGTGCTGGCTACAAAAAATTGGGGGACCCCATGTTGTTTTTTTAAATTATTTATTTATTTTTTTGGCTGCATACAAGACTAAGCACCCTTTAATGCCACATGAAAGGCACTAAAGGGTGCAAGATTACAAAATGCTGGGGAGTGGGACATTATATATGTCTTTCTCATCTATTATTTATCTATCCCTCTATCTATAGCTCTATTCATTCATTCATCCCTCCATCTATTTATCTATCTATCCCTCTATCTATCCATCCCTCTATCTATATATAGCTATCCATCTATTTATCTTTCTAGCTGCTTCCGTGTTTTGCGGGCCGCAAAAAAAATGGAAGGCACACGAATGACACACAGCCAGTATACGGAATGGAACTGATGCCACACGGATGCATCCGTGAAAAAAAATAGACCGTGTTTTGAGGACCGCAAAAACGGAACGGTCATGTGAATGAGCCCTCAAAAGTAATAAAGACGCCAGGGTTTTAGCCACCATAAAAACAAAGGCATGAAAAAAATGTCACTGAAGCCTTTTCAGGAAAAAGGTTGCCAGCTTTTTCCTGAAGCTGCTTCTAATATGAACACCTCAGTCTTAAAGTCATGAGCAGATATCCTTGGTTATTTGGCCCTTGGTTATTTGGCCCTTCCTAGCCTAAAAATAGCACTTTACCCGGCTCTTCCCAATTGCCCTGGTGCAATGGAAATTGGGGTAATACCTTTGGGCCTGATGTGAGCTGTGACTTCACAGCTGATATCAAACCAAGGTGTTAGTAATGGATAGACATCTATCAGACACCCCCATTACTAACCCTGTAAGTATTTAGCTAGAAAACGCACACAGTTTATTTTAAAGAAGGCTCCCACACACTCCGTCATTTACCAATTTTTAATTAAAAAGAAATCCTAGAAGTTCCCACGTAACCAATGATGAAATTTCCCACAACACCCATTGTAAGAAATTTTGCACCTGCTGCTGACCGTGAGAATGAAGCTCCATAGGAATCGATGGATGTCATGGGACATGGATGAAATTGGATGACGTCAGAACTTCAAGAATTTCTTTTAAATGAAAAGTGTTGCGGGTTTTATTTTTGTGTTAAAAATAGTGATTATGAAATCAAGTATTTTTAATACAAAATTAAACTATTTAGTTTTTATTTAATTCCAGTTTTACTGAAAGACTAAGGGCTGCCTTCGTGGATTTGGGGTTTGTAACAACAGTTACTCACTCCTTTAAGGCAGCCCCCTGGGCATAGAGAACAGTGGTCGGAATCGGACCCCATTTAGTAACATTAGAGAAGGAGTCTGTTGTGAAATGGACGTGCCCCTGGTCTGTCCAGATCACAGCAGAGGGAGGAGATCAGGGCCATCATTGTGGAGCACAGAGCGTGTGCACTTTCCCCCCTATCACCAGCCGAATGGATGGGGTGAGTACCGGTGCCACACTCTGCCGCGGATCCCCCTCCCCTTGCCACGACCCCCCTCACTCTACCGCGGAACCCCCTACACTCTCGACCGCACTCTGCCGCAGACAGTAGGCAGTGTGAGGTATTGGGAAACAGTCAGTAGGCAGTGTAGGGGCATTGGAAAACAGTACGACGCACTGCAGCTGGCCTTAGGGACACTTAAGACATATTAGTATCACTCTGTGCCCACCAACAAAATGGTTCCGCACTGTGATCCTAAACTTCATTCTCTTATCCTTTTAGAAACACCCAGATTGGGAGGGGGGAGATGTGACATCACACACAGGAGAGCAGATTGCACCCACTTTTACTGCAGCTGTAATGTGAGATATTTCTACAGTACTTCTACAGTCAGATTTCAGCAGCTGCTCCCCCTAGTGTTTAAGAATGGAATATATCAAACTTTAAATTTTGTGTTATATTTTTCTCAATTCAAAACAAATAATTTATTTAAACATAACATTAATACTTTCCATTTTATCAGTTATTGAATTTTTTTTTTTGACAATACCTTCCCTTTAATTAATAAATTGGCGAATGAGGGAAACTGCTCTTACCCCCATTTTTTTCATATTGCAGCCCCCTTGCCCTTACTATGACCATTTTAAAGCCATTTTAGAGCACCAAAGTTTGGGTCCCCATTGACTTATATGGGGTTTAGGGTCAAGCCTGGGTCTCGAACAAAACTTTTACTTAAAGGCCGAAACAGGAGAACCCGAACTTCCATGAGTCCGCTCATCCCTACTATCTGCCCATACGCCCGGTGGTGTAACTAGAGTTCAACGGGCCCCGATGCAAAATTTGGACCTGACCCCCCCCCCGCTTGGAGTACAAGATAATTACGCTGACACTTGGATCTTTCCCTCAACACCCTGCTTTCCCACGATCTTCTATACATATTTTCCTCTGCATCCAGTTTTCCCATGCTCTGATATCCCTCTTTCCCTCAGCACCCAGCTTTCCGATGCTCTGCTATACATCTTTCCCTCAGCACCCAGCTTTCCCTTGATATTAGAGCATTGGAAAGCTAGCTGCTGAGGTAAAGATGTATAGCAGAACATGGGAAACCTGTGTGCTGAGGGAAAGATATATAGCAGAGCATGAGAAAGGGGGGGTGTTCAGGGAAAGATGTATAGCAGAGCATGGGGAAGCTGGGTCCCAAAGGAAAGAACTTAATTCCCTCATACTATTCTTGTATCTTTGTCCTCCCTCCTCATATATGTTCCCGTCCTTGTATATGGCCCATCCACATTTTTTCTGTACATAATATTTGTGCTATAAATAACATTATAGATTTATTCATTTCGCATGTAAAATGGTGGTTGTTTTTTTAATGGTACACGAGTTCTGCCATTTTTTAGAGCTTTTTTGTGCTTTTGTTATTACAGTCAGGGCCAGAAATATTTGGACAGTGACACAAGTTTTGTTATTTTAGCTGTTTACAAAAATATGTTCAGAAATACAATTATATATATAATATGGGCTGAAAGTGCACACTCCCAGCTGCAATATGAGAGTTTTCACATCCAAATCGGAGAAAGGGTTTAGGAATCATAGCTCTGTAATGCATAGCCTCCTCTTTTTCAAGGGACCAAAAGTAATTGGACAAGGGACTCTAAGGGCTGCAATTAACTCTGAAGGCGTCTCCCTCATTAACCTGTAATCAATGAAGTAGTTAAAAGGTCTGGGGTTGATTACAGGTGTGTGGTTTTGCATTTGGAAGCTGTTGCTGTGACCAGACAACATGCGGTCTAAGGAACTCTCAATTGAGGTGAAGCAGAACATCCTGAGGCTGAAAAAAAAGAAAAAATCCATCAGAGAGATAGCAGACATGCTTGGAGTAGCAAAATCAACAGTCGGGTACATTATGAGAAAAAAGGAATTGACTGGTGAGCTTGAGAACTCAAAAAGGCCTGGGCGTCCACGGATGACAACAGTGGTGGATGATCGCCGCATACTTTCTTTGGTGAAGAAGAACCCGTTCACAACATCAACTGAAGTCCAGAACACTCTCAGTGAAGTAGGTGTATCTGTCTCTAAGTCAACAGTAAAGAGAAGACTCCATGAAAGTAAATACAAAGGGTTCACATTTAGATGCAAACCATTCATCAATTCCAAAAATAGACAGGCCAGAGTTAAATTTGCTGAAAAACACCTCATGAAGCCAGCTCAGTTCTGGAAAAGTATTCTATGGACAGATGAGACAAAGATCAACCTGTACCAGAATGATGGGAAGAAAAAAGTTTGGAGAAAAAAGGGAACGGCACATGATCCAAGGCACACCACATCCTCTGTAAAACATGGTGGAGGCAACGTGATGGCATGGGCATGCATGGCTTTCAATGGCACTGGGTCACTTGTGTTTATTGATGACATAACAGCAGACAAGAGTAGCCGGATGAATTCTGAAGTGTACCGGGATATACTTTCAGCCCAGATTCAGCCAAATGCCGCAAAGTTGATCGGACGGCGCTTCATAGTACAGATGGACAATGACCCCAAGCGTACAGCCAAAGCTACCCAGGAGTTCATGAGTGCAAAAAAGTGGAACATTCTGCAATGGCCAAGTCAATCACCAGATCTTAACCCAATTGAGCATGCATTTCACTTGCTCAAATCCAGACTTAAGACGGAAAGACCCACAAACAAGCAAGACCTGAAGGCTGCGGCTGTAAAGGCCTGGCAAAGCATTAAGAAGGAGGAAACCCAGCGTTTGGTGATGTCCATGGGTTCCAGACTTAAGGCAGTGATTGCCTCAAAAGGATTCGCAACAAAATATTGAAAATAAAAATATTTTGTTTGGGTTTGGTTTATTTGTCCAATTACTTTTGACCTCCTAAAATGTGGAGTGTTTGTAAAGAAATGTGTACAATTCCTACAATTTCTATCAGATATTTTTGTTCAAACCTTCAAATTAAACGTTACAATCTGCACTTGAATTCTGTTGTAGAGGTTTCATTTCAAATCCAATGTGGTGGCATGCAGAGCCCAACTCGCGAAAATTGTGTCACTGTCCAAATATTTCTGGACCTAACTGTATATATGCTTTTTAATGTCTGAATTGTAGCACTAGAATGTTGGATGTACACAGTCACTTCTTCACACAAATGCAGACATACACATATATTTGTTCAATATTTATGTTATATACTGTATATGTCTGCATTTTTGTACACACTGTATACACAAACAAATATGAAAGTTGGATGTGTGACAGAAAACCATGAAGATGAGGAGGTTGGGCCACCATCATAGGACAGCAGTGAGGCATCATCAGCTACAGGACAGTGGGGAGGGGGCAGGAGAGTGCAACTGTGAGGGCAAATAGGAGGATAGGTGAAGGAGAGAAAAGGGGAGTGGGGAGGGGAGCAGGACAGAGTCGTGAGAGGAAAATAGGAGGATATGTGAAGGAGGGGAGTGGGGGAGGGGAGCAGGAGAGAGCCATGAGGGGCAAATAGGAGGATAGGTGAAGGAGAGAAGAGAGGAGTGGGGGAGGGGAGCAGTAGAGTGCATCTGTGAGAGGCAAATAGGAGGAGGATAGGTGAAGGAGAGAATAGAGGACTGGGGGAGAGGGCAGGAGAGTACATATGTGAGGAGCAAATAGGAGGATAGGTGAAGGATAGAAGAGGAGAGAGGGGGAGGGGTGCAGGAGAGAGCTGTGAGGGGCAAATAGGAGGATAGAAGAGGGTAGTGAGGCTAAAGACATCATTCAGGGAGCTCCAGTACTCACTTCAGGTCGCATTGTGTCCTCTGGAGCCTCCGCTCCTGCTATTGCCGACTACAGAGCGATGGCGATGCATGAGGGTGGGATACAATCTCCTCAGACATTTCATCTATTTCTGCAGCACTTAAAGCACAGGTTTCCACAGGAGGTCCGCACCGGTGGGCGGGGCTTACTGCTGTGGCAGGGGCTGGCTTTGCTGAGGTGAAGGGAATGATCAGCTTTGCCCCCTCTTCTCATGGACGGGAGGTGCGGAACTTAAATGGAACATACAGCGCCTGTGCTGTATGCTGGAGAAGACTGTCAGAGTCATGGGCCCAGCGGGGGATCCACTGACTTCCACGTGGGCAGGAGAGTAGTGAAATCACTCTCTTTAATAGCAGCAGATAATCGCCCAGCAGATACACAAAGCCGGGGGCCGGGTGATCACTGTGCTGCTATTACTGCTCTCCCCGCCCATAATCCCACTTACCTCTCAGCACCGCCTTCAGTGGAAAGAGGTGGGCGGGATTATGGGTGGGGAGAGTAGTACATATGAATTTTTTTAAGTAGCCGGCACTTGTGTTAGCCCCAAAGCTGGTTGTTGCACCCTAGACCACGTTCTGACACAGTTTGCAATGCAGGGAGCAGACTGGGCTCAGTGCTGCAACACATTTCAGCTGGATGTGTGCACTCCATTTGACATCCAGCTGAAGCAAGTGCTGAGGTGCATGGGCCCCTGGACCACCGGGCCCAATCACAGTGACAACCCCTGCGACCGTAATCGTTCCGCTCCTGCATATGCCCAAGTCTATTTCAGTGACAATTTTACCATTGCAGAAATTAAAATCATCTGACTGAAAATATTGAAATGTTTCTCTGTTTTCCTTCTACGAGGTCATTAATAAGCATGTTAAAAAGATGAGTGCTTAGTACAAGCTCCTCTGATACCCCACTGTTTACTGTGACCCATCATCACCTTCTTTTTCCTATCTCTGACCCAGTTGTTAAACTAATTACAGATATTATTACTTAGCCCCATTTCCCTCATTTTACAGTGAAGGAAAAATTATTTGATCCCTTGCTGATTTTGTGAGTTAGCCCACTGACAAAGACATGAACCATCTATAGCTTGAAGGGTAGGTAAATTTTAACAGTCAGAGATAGAATATCCAAAATAAATTTCATAAAAGCACATTGTATTAATTATATAAATTTATTTGCATTTTGCAGAGAGAAATAAGTATTTGATCCCTTGGTTCCAAAACACTTGTTGGCAAGCACAGCAGTCAGCCATTTTTTGCAGTTGATGATGAGGTTTGCGCACATGTGAAGAATTTTGGTCCACTCCTCTTTGCAGGTCATCTCTAAATCATTAAGATTTTGAGGCTGTCACTTGGTAACTCAGAGCTTTAGCTGCCTCTATAAGTGTTCTATGGGATAAAGGTCTGAAGACTGGCTACGCCACTTCATGACCTTAATGTGCTTCTTTTTGAGCCACTGCTTTATTGCCTTGGCTGTATGTTTTGGGTCATTGTCGTGTTGGAGGACCCAGCCACGACCCATTTTTAATGTCCTGTCAGAGGGATGGAGGCTGTCACTCTGGATTTTACGGTACATGGCTCCATCCATTGTCCCACTCATGTGATGAAGTAGTCCTGTGCCCTTAGCAGAGAAGCACTCCGAAAACCTAATGTTTCCCCCTGCATACTTGACAGAGGGGACTGTGTTCTTTGAGTCATAGGCAGCTCCTCCTCCAAACACGGTGAGTTGAGCAAAAGAGCTAAATTTTTTTAGTTATTTGAATACAGCACCTTCTCCCAATCACTTTCAGAATCATCCAGGTGTTCATTGGCAAACTTCAGAAGGGCCTGCACATGTGACTTCTTGAGCAATGGGACTTTGTGGGCACTTGAGGATTTTAAGTCATTAATGCGTAATGTGTTGCCAATGGTTTTCTTGGTGACAGTGGTCCCAGCTGCCTTGAGATCATTAACAAGTTCACCCAGTGTAGTTTTAGGCAGATCTCTCACCTTTGTCAAGATCCTGGATACCCCACGAGGCGAGATTTTGCATGGTGCTCCTGATTGATGTTGATTGACACTCATTTTGTATTTCTTCCATTTTCTTACTATTACACCAACAGTTGTCTCCTCACCTAGCATCTTACTTATGGTTTTGTAGCCCATTCCAGCCTTGTGCAGGTCTATGATCTTATCCCTGACATTCTTAGAAAGCTCTTTTTGTCTTGCCCATGTTGTAAAGGTTAGAGTCTGACTGATTAATTGAGTCTGTGGACAGGAGTCTTTTATACAGGTGACAATTTAAGACCGCTGGCTTTAATGCAGGTAACGAGTTGATTAGGTGCGTCTAACTGGTCTGTAGCAGCCAGAACTCTTAATGGTTGGTAGGGGATCAAATACTTATTTCTCTCTGCAAAATGTAAAAATTGAATATAATTTATACAATGTGATTTTCTGGATTTTATTTTGGATAATCTGTCTTTCACTGTTAAAATTAACCTACCCTTAAAGTTACAGACTATTCATGTCTTTGTCAGTGGGAAAAAAATGAGCAAGGGATCAAATAATTATTTCCTTCACTGTATCTCCCAACTCTATGTGGCACTGTACCAAATGCGTTTGAAATGTCCAGATAGAGATCATCCATTATGTGTTACTCTGGTTCAGTCTGGAATATACACTGTGTTCCAAATTATTATGCAAAAAGAGTTTAGGAGTGATAAGGTCAGACATTTTTTGTTTGTCATTTAAACTCATTGATGGTGATGTGTGTCAGGGCTCTTTATATCACTGAAAGCAATTGCAGATACCTGTGCACATTAGTTTGGCAGGTGTGTCCAAATAAAGGCAAGACTACTTAAGAAGGCTGTTCCAAATTATTAAGCAGCCTACATTTTTTGCCAAATTGGGAAAGAAAAAGGCTGCTGAGAAGCAACAAATTGTTGAGTATTTAGTTCAAGGCATGACTACAATCAACATTGCCAAGACACTTCATCGTGATCGTTGCACAATCAAGAAGTATTTAGCTGATTCACAGCACACACGTGTGCGTGCTGATAAGGAGAAATTGAGGACTCTTTCCAACAGGCAATTGCATCAGGTTAAAAGAGCAGCTGCTAAAATGCCTTGTCATAGCAGCAGAAAAGTTTTTGAAGCTGCTGGTGCCTCCAACGTCCCCCGAACAACAAGATGCAGGGTCCCTCAGAGGTTTGCAGCTGTGCGTAAGCCATCCTGTCGCCACCTCTATCCACTGCACACAAGCAGAAACGGCTCCAGTGGGCCAAACCTGACTTCCAAACTGTTTTGTTCACCGATTAGTGCCGTGCAACGCTCGATGGTCCAGATGGATGGAGTGGAGGATGGCTGGTTGATGGACACCCCATGAAAACACGGCTAAGGCGCCAACAAGGAGGAGGTGGAGTAATGTTTTGGGCTGGAATCATGGGAAGAGAGATTGTCGGCCCCTTTAGGATCCCTGTAGGGGTAAAGATGAACTCCTTAATCTATGTGGAGTTTCTTAAACAGCACTTTCTGCCATGGTTCAGGAGGAAGAACCGTGCATTCCGCAGCAAGATCATTTTCATGCATGTTAATGCACCGTCTCATGCTGCAAATAACACATCTGCATCTCTGGCTGCTATGGGCATAAAAGAGGACAAACTTATGGTGTGGCCACCATCTTCCCCTGACCTCAACCCCATTGAGAACCTCTGGAGCATCATCAAAAGGAGTGTTTATGATGGCGGGAGGCAGTTCACATCTAAGCAACAGCTCTGGGAGGGTATTCTGTCCACATACAAAACAATTGGAGCACAAACCATCCAAAAACTGACAAATTCAATGGACGAGAGAGTTCAGAAGCTTCTTTTGAACAAGGGGTCCTATGTGCAAATGTAACATCACCTAGAATTAAGATTTGACTTGAAAACTGTTTGATTTCATTTTGTAATAAGCTGATAATGCTTATAATTTCACAATTGACCATTTTGTTTTTCAAAATAAAAATAAAAAGGTTGAAAACTCTGCTGTGCATAATAATTTGGAACATGCATTTTGAGTGTTTATTATTTTTAAAAATATACTGTTTTCATAGGTAGTTTGATCAAAAACATTTCATTTATACTCGATTAGTAGATGACTGGAAAATAACAATGACTGCAATTCATATAGTTAATTTCGGAAAATATGAGAAAATATGTTTTGCATAATAATTTGGAACACAGTGTACAGTTTCGTAGAAGCTGATTAGAACCACTCACTCATCCATGTTGATGTTGAGTCATGAAGCTGTTTCATTGGGATACTCCAGAATAAAATCTCTTAGAAAACTGTTAAGAATTTTGCCAATAGTTAAAGTTTGCCTCCAATAACATCCAGGCTCAGTTTTTACCCCCTTTATGAACATATGAACCAGATTTGCCTTTGCGCCACACCTGTGGTACAGACCCTGTTGTTATGGAAACATTGAATATTAGAAACAATGGTCTATCACTGTAATTAATTTCTGCCATACTCAGGGGTGTATGCCATCTGGGCCTGGTAGTTTGTTTACTTTAGTGTTTTTGAGATGACACCATACTTGCTGCTGATTTAAGCAGGTGAAACTTAGTGGAAAATTTTTGATATCCTTGATCACGTCACCTTTTCTTTCATCCTATATCATTCTGTACTGCCCCCACGCCAGCGGCTTAGCCGCTCGGATCCGTAGCTGCGGTGGCTCGAGGGATCTCCGGATCCGGGGGGTCCGTGCGGACACTCGACTTAAAAGGTAGGAGGGGGGTAAATGTACAAATGGGCTAGAAAGTTCGTGACGCCACCCACGGTGTGTGGTAATGTGAGGGACCACCACTGCCATTGGGGAGCCCGGTGACGATGGTGTGGCAGCCTGATGTTTAACCCCTCCATGGGTATGGGGGTTTGTGTCCCGGGGCCCATTGGATGGTTGGTACTTGGGTGCCGTTCTGGATTGGGACAGGGGTTTTCAGTATACTTACTCAGTCCAGGAAATAACAATACCGACAGCTTGTAAACCACAATTCTGAGCACCACTGCAGCTTGTAGGGAGCACGCTTGGGTCCATGCCCTTGGTGTTGCTGTTAGCCTGTGGCCCTGTCCTTTGCACCTTTGTCTCTTTTTGGACCCTCATGTATAAAACTCTTCGGGTCCCACTCACCCGTGTGGCTAACTCAGGTTCACGCGTAGGATTTCTTTGGACTGTATTGGGAAAGTCCTATCCCATCGGTGCACTAGTACCCCGATTTGGGGATGACACTTGAAGTCTTCACCCCCATCGGGTAAATTACCGGAACGCGTGAAGCGACTTTCCGGCCTGGGGTCCATGTACCCCGTCGTGTCCTGGCCCCTGCCCAGTGATAGATCAAGGCCGCCGGCTGCCCTCCTCGACTGTCCGTGCCCCTCGACACTATCCTCTGCGACCGGGGTTCTAGCTCCTACCAGGCCCAGACCAACGTCTGCCATCTAGTACTCAGGAGCCCTGCTCCGTGACCTCTCCTCACGAGGGTCACCACTTCACTCCACTCTCCTCCTCAACTCTAGCTCAACTGTCACTTTCTTCACTTCTCCCTCCCCAACCCCCCATGTGGGCGGCCCTATTCCCTTCAGACCCCCCCAATAGTGTGTCTGGTGGGAAAAGTGCAAAGTGTTCCTAGGATTTTGATTGGCTAAGCTGTTAACAACACCAAAGGACCAGGATCCGTTACCAAGGAGGGTGGATACTGTGCAGAAGGGCAGATTGCACAATATTCTGTGACGACCTGATAGGCCAGGGCGTCACAATTCCACTGTAAAAACACTGTAATTTTTGAGTTTCTTACCGTTTATGCAATATTAAATATATGGCTGGAATATTTTTAATTTCTTTAGCAATGAACCTCTCTCTCTCTCAATCTTTGCTGCATTGATTTTTTTGTTTCACAATTTTTATCTGTATAATTATCTAGTGATCCTCACTACTAGAGATGAGCAATGTTCAAGTCGAACGGTTCTCCAATTTCATGTTCGAGTGATTTTGGGGGGTGTTCGAGTTGTTCGACAAACTCGAACGATTTGCTAAAATTTTGGCAGTTCGAGTTACGTTCGAGAACGGTTCGATCAACAAAAGCGTGTTTTTTTACAGTAAGTATGTGTGCTTGTTGTGCATCTGCATGCGTCCTGCGCCCCCAGCACAATCCCTCTCTCTTTCCTACTCACCGATTACAGGCGCCTCGCTGCACGGCTGTCACAAATCTCTGGCGGCTTTTCCTCTTTTGAAAATGGCTGCCGCTTCATTATTCAATCAGGTATTCCGTGCCTTCCCCGCCCACCGGTGCCCATGATTGGTTGCAGTCAGACACGACCTACGATGAGTGACAGCTGTCTCACTGCAACCAATCACAGCCGCTGGCGAGTCTATATCACGCAGTAAAATAAATAAATAATTAAAAAAAAAAATGCGGCCTCCCCAATTTTGATACCAGCTAGGATAAAGCCACATGGCTGGAGGCTGGTATTGTCAGGATGGGGAGCACCACGTTATGGGGAGCCCACCACCCTAACAATATCACCCAGCAGCCACCCGGAATTGCCGCATCCATTAGATGCGGAAGTCCCGGGACTCTAACCAGCTCATCCCGAATTGCCCTGGTGCGGTGGCAATCGGGATAAAAACAGGGTTAATCATGACAAGCGTCTCCCCGAGACACCATCCATGATTAACCTGTAAGTGAAAGTAAAGAAACACACACAGCGAAAATCTTTTATTTGGAATAAAAGCAAAAAAACCCCTCATTTACCTCTTTATTAATCCCCAAACAACAATCCAGGTCCGAAGTAATCCCACACGACACTGTCAGCTCTGCTACATGAAGATGCAGGGAGCACCGTAGAACACGAGCTTCTCCACACAGCACCTGAAGTGAGCCGCGCTGTCACTGGAGACTTCACTCAGCAATGCAGAGGTCAAGATAACCAAATCTTCCTGTTTCTCATTAGAGCCAGTGGCTCAATGGATAGAGCGCCCACCTAAGAAGCATAAGTTCACAAGTTCAAGTCCCTGCCACCCCCGTAAAGAATTTAAATTATAATTATTATTTATTTATAATTATAATTTAATTTAATTATGCACTGAGGGGAGGAGTCGGACATCAGCTGTGAGCCGCGGGCCCCACCTCTAAAATCGGAGAAGTTCACGGAATGAGGCTGTATTGCTCTCTCCTCTCTCTCTCTCCTCTCTCTCTCTTGTTCTTTCTCTCTCTTGTTCTCTCTCTCTATTCTCTCTCTCTCTCTTCTCTCTCTCTCTCTTCTCTCTCTTCTCTCTCTCTTTTCTCTCTCTAAGACCTGGCGATGATTAGCTGATGCGGTCACCTGACGGAATCAGCTGATACTAAAAGTCGAGCGGTGAGGCCGGCTTGTTACCACCTGGCCAGCTAAACTATCAGCCGATGCTGTCGGACAGGAGTCTGCACAGAAGTGTGTATTTTGTTTGTTTTTTTTTGCAGTGATGCATCAGCTGATTGTATAAAAGCCATTTATACAATCAGCTGCTGTGTCATGTGATTCAGGCCTTTGAACCTGACACATCATCTGATCGCTTTGCCTTTCAGCAAACCGATCAGATGATATTGGGTCTGGATTGGACGGCATGGGACCCTTGACCCAGGATTACTGCAGAGGGTGCTTCTTTATTCAATAAAGATGGAGTCACAAATTGTGTTGTGTTTTATTTCTAATAAAAATATTTTTCTGTGTGTTGTGTTTTTTTTTTATCTGTACTAGAAATTCATGGTGGCCATGTCTAATATTGGCGTGAAACCATGAATTTCGGGCTTAGGGCCAGTTGATAATATACAGCTAGCCCTAACCCCATTATTACCCAGCGAGCCACCCATCACCAGAACAGCTGCAAGAGTTGGATATGGCGCCAGAAGATAGCGCTTCTATGAAAGCGCCATTTTCAGGGGCGGCTGCGGACTGCAATTCGCAGCAGGGGTGCCCAGAAAGCTTGGGCACCCTGCGCTGCGGATTCCAATCCCCAGCTGCCTAGTTGAAATTCATGAAATAATAATAAAAAAAGGGCTTCCCTATATTATTGGTTCCCAGCCGGGTACAAATAGGCAGCTGGGGGTTGGGGGCAGCCCGTAGCTGCCTGCTGTACCTGGCTAGCATACAAAAACATGGCGAAGCCCACGTAATTTTTTGGGGCGGCAAAAAACTCCTGCATACAGTCCTGAATGGACACAAGTAAAAAAAGAAAAAATACAGCTCACCGTATGATATTATGCTGGTAAATTCATGTTGTAGAGAAGGTCAGACGGTGCATGGAATAAGGGAGACTCAAAAGTGATTGCAGCAAAAAGAAAAAAATATCCAGCAGCAATGTCTTCATAGGAAAAATATTTTTCTTAAAATTCCATTTTATTGAAAACTAATTAAAAAACATAGTGCAGCAAGTTATAAACATGAGGTTGACGCGTTTCAGAAGTTAGACTTCCTTAATCATAACCATTGTTGTTATGGTTATGATTAAGGAAGTCTAACTTCTGAAACGCGGCAACCGCGTGTTTATAACTTGCTACACTATGATTTCAATTAGTTTTCAATAAAATGGAATTTTAAGAAAAATATTTTCCCTATGAAGACGTTGCTGCTGGATATTTTTTTCTTTTTGCTGCAGTCCTGGATGGAGTATGCTGAGCCTTGTAGTTGTGCAGCTGCTGTCTGCTGTCTGTCTGTATGGAGGAGAGCAGACAGCAGCTGCAGAACTACAAGGCTCAGCATGCTCAATTCAGTAGTGTATGCAGGAGAGCAGACAGCAGCTGCAGAACTACAAGGCTCAGCATACTTCATCCAGGACTGTATGCAGGAGTTATTGGCCCCCCCAAAAAATGATGTGGGCTTCACCATATTTTTGTATGCTAGCCAGGTACAGCAGGCAGGTACGGCTGCGCCTAACCCCTAGCTGCCTATTTGTACCCGGCTGGGAAATCGACCCACTTTTGTGTCCAGCCAGGTACAACTAGGCAGCTGAGGATTGGAATCCGCAGCACAGGCTTTCTGGGCCCCTCTGCTGCGAATTGCTGTCCGCAGCCGCGCCAGAAAATGGTGCTTTCATAGAAGCGCCATCATCTGGCGCTGTATCCAACTCTTCCAGCAACCCTGAAGCCGGGTGGCTTGCTGGATATTAATGGGTTAATACTAGCTTTGTTTTACTAGCTAGTATTAAGCCAGAGATTCTTAATGTCAGGCAAGTTTGACCAGGCCATTAATAATCTCCAATAAAGGGTTAAAAAAAAGACACCACACAAAGAAAAAATACTTTAATAGAAATAAATACACAGACACACTTAGAGACTCCATGTTTATTACTCCCTGTCACCCCTCCACGATCCTGGTCTTCTGTCTTCTTTCTCCTTCAACCCATGCAGGTCTGCTACACCAGACAGCACTGCATGGGAGGAAGACGCTGCTGCTCCCCTTGCAGTCTAATCACTCAGTGAGAGTGAGCAGATGCTGCGGGCTGTAAGCAGTGACGTCACCGCTGCCACCATTACTATACCAATGGCAATCTCCGATCACGTGATTCCCGGTGCCGCTATTTACCGGCTGTGGCAGCCAGTCCCTGAATGTGGGCTGACTCTGTAAAGAGCGCCCACATGCAGGATCGGGGAAGCCGACCACGTGCCAGAGCATCTCGCCGGTACACTGAGATGCTGGAACGAGCACTGCGTACCGGAAAGATGCACTGACAGGACCTAGCATGACGTCTAGCCATGTGACCAGTCTGTAGCCAATGAGATGATAGACACGTGACTGGTCACATGCTATTTTGACGTCACGGAAGGTCCTATCATCAGTGCTGGTTACCGGGAGGACGCAGCAATTATCGGAAGGAAAAGTGGCAGGAGACAGTGTGCAGAACGCGTCGCGGGGACCTGTAAGTGTTATGGCAATGTTTATTAACTGTATGTGTACATGTGTAATGTGTTTTTATGTGATTGTCTCCCATTGTTTTCAATGTGGTTCGAATTGGTTCGTCGAACGTTCGTCGAACGTTCGAAGAACTTGTCCTCCGTTCGACGAACCGAACTCGAACTGTAGGGGGTGGCTCATCTCTACTCACTACCCTCTTGCTTTTATTCTCTAAACTCTTCCTTTTTGGCGCTTATTGCACCACTTACATTAATTTAATCAAAGTAGTTTGCCCCTATTTATAGATTGCTTATTCCCATAAGGTATATATTGTGCACAGGTGTTATTCAGGAAGGCATATAAAATAGTCCCATTTGCTTTGTGTCCTTTTATTTTCAAGGACATTGTCCCACTTACTAACATTTCTTAGCCAATGGAAATTTACCTTCCTGAAGTTTATTGTCCTTATAGCTTCTCTACTATACCTATACCCAGTATCGGACTGGTTACCGGAGGAGTCTCCAGTAATAGTAGGCCTGGCTGTGGTTACCTGCACTGAACTCTGGAGCTCTCACCTGAGCTTCGGAGTGCAGCCTGGATTGAACTCGGGGTTTGCAGGACTGAACCACGAGCGCCGAATGATTCCCTGGTGATTGCAGTTCAGTTCATGGCAGCTGCGGACAGACCGGGCTGAATTCCGAAGCTGTCACCTGAGCTCTGGCATTCAGCCCGGCCTGTCTGCAGCTGTGACATGAACTGAACCGCAATCAGTCGGCTATCGCGGTTCAGTCCTGTAAACCCCGAGTTCAGTCCAGGCTGCACTCCGGAGCTCAGGTGAGAGCTTCAGAGTTCAGTGCAGGTAACAGTGGCCAGGCCTGGTATTACTGGAGATTCCTCCGGTAACCAGTTCGATTCTGCCTAAACCTATTGAAAGATACATGAAAACGTATTACTTTGTGATCATTATTAACTAAGAGACCCTCAACTTACACATTTTATATTCTGTCTAGCCTATTAATTAAAAGTAGGTCTAGAAGTGCTCCCCTTTCGTTGGGCCTTATGAAAATATAAATTATAAATAGGGAGCAAACGGAAGCCATCCAGAGAATAAAAAGATTACTTCTTTTAGCTGCTTCATAGTTTTCAAAGCCAGAAATGGTTAAAAAAAAAAAGCTTTCATAGACTCAACATATCCACAGTAAGTAATTTTTACATTGCTGTGCATTATGTTCAATTATTGTAGCGCATTTCCAATGCTTTTTCAGGCAGGTGACAAGCGGAATTCACCTGAAAAAGTTAGTGTGCACATAACCCCAAAGTGAATTTCCAATAGAAATTAATTGAAATATTTTTCTAAGCTTTTTGAAGTGCTTTTTGAGAGAGATTTTGAAGATGATCTTTAAAAAAAAAAACTGCTCAAAAAACAATGTGTGACCATAGCCTTGAGAAGATAATCTCTGTAAAAACTCTCGAAAAAGCATTCAATTTATTTCTCTATTTATTTCTATTAAAAATAACATTGATGTTTATATGTTCAAGCTTTTGAATGTTTTTTTAACTTCTTCAGGTTTTTAAAACTGGCAATAGGTTAAAAGAAGTGAGCAGACCATTCTTCAGGTGTTATGACTGGGTATAATTAGAAGGAATGTAGCCTTCAAATGGGTAAACTGCATTGGGGTATATTTTTACTACCCATCTCTGTCATATTTTGTATTTGATGTTTTTTAAATACAGTGGAACCTCAGTTTACGAGTAAATTGGTGTGTGAGTATTTCGCTATACGAGTGTTACGCCCTGGTAAAAACCAGGTAGTCACAGTTAGGCCCCCGCATTACACCGTTCCCTCACTAGGAAACACACAGCCAACCAGAAACCCTAGTCACCCCCCCTTAGGGAAAGATAGACACACCAGTGGGCATGACCAGGGACACGCCCACCAGGGGTCTAGACAGCCTGGGGCGAGAAAACAAGCAGGTAAGCTTCAGATCAGTTTAGAGTTCAAGTGGGAGGGGAGTGTGGGCTGGAGCTAAGTGTAGCTCCAGCAGAAGTCCAGATTGAACGGTACCAGGGTAGGAGCCCTGGTGCCATTGGCTAGGAGGCAGATGGTGGTCTTCATCAGCAGGAGACGGGAAGACGGCTCGGTGGAACCGAGATGGACTGGGACAGGGTTGTATCCCGCCGGTACCGACACGGGGAACCGACCCGGAAACAATAGCACAAGGGGGGGTACTCGGACCCTGAAGCCAGAAACCAGAACCAAGCGGACTTGTTAATTAACCAATTGAAGCCAGGACTAGAGGTCCTGTCCCACCCAAAGTCCCTCACAGAAGACAACAGCCCACCGATTAGGGATAAGCGGTCACCGCCAGGGCCCATTGATCCCACGGGCCAGCGTCTGCGGGTACGGCTCCTTAGGCCACATCCAGCAGGGAGCAGACTCCTACGTTTCAAACTGGGAAGTCATTTCTACTTAAAACAGTGCAGAGGACAGAGATAGAGACCACCAGCCGGGTGGGGGACACTGAATGCAACCGGCCGTGGCATCGGCCACCATCACCTTGGTTTACCAGAGACTCATGTGTTTCACTAACAGTGAGTACACCAGCACCCATTGGGTCACCCGCCACCTACACGGAGTCACCGGGCCCCGGGGCCACCATCCCTGCCCAAGAAGGGGTTAACAACTTGCTGCACACCATCTCCCCCTGGCGCCCCCATTACAGCAGTGGTGGTGTCCCACCTCACCACACACTGTGGGTGGCATCACGAACTTACTACGGCCTAACCCGTACATCTACGTCCCCCCATTTATTCGGTGTGTCCGCGAGACCCCCGGGTCCGGAGACCCTCGAGCCACCACCGGACCCGAGCAGCGCCGGCTGCTGGCATGGGGGCGGCACACTCCGAAAACTTGGCGTCACGAACAGGATACTTACTCATCCACTTACTTTGTGGAAGTGCGCCTTGTATTGAACAGTCAGCGGTCATCCGTTGCAAAATTTTCAGAAGCCGCCATCTTGCCGCCATTTTGGGCGTGAAAACTACAGGCCAGCGTCGTCTCCCCCGAGAAAAGGGCGCGAAAGCCGAAGCCCCGCCCCCTGGGAACGCAGCTGGAAAGCAAGCCCGAAAGTCACAAAACGAAACTAGCAGGCCGCAAAAAGGAGTGCCGGCAAAAGAACAAGGGGGGAGTGAAGATTCTGCAGCATGTGACCGAGCAGAAAAAGGGCAGGGACTCCAGAACCCTGCCACCCTTCTTGTTCCTGGACACCATCAGAGCAACATGGCCGACCCGTCTGGCAAGCCCGGAGTGCAGGGACCCATGCCCGGAACAATGGCCTGGGTAGAAGCCCAGATGGAGAGCATGTGCCGCCAGATCCAGGCACAGGTGCGCTTTATTCTTGAGTGATGGACGGCCGAGATGGCGGAGTTGGCTGCAGCCGTTCGGGTTCGTGAAGTGGAGGCAACCTTGGAGGAGCGGGTAAGCGATGCCCCTATGTCCCTCGGGGACCGACCAACTAGGCTGAGGGGCCCGGCCTGCCCCTGCCTGCCCCTGCCCACCACGCTGCCTCCCTCTCCACCCGAACCTGCCACTGACACCCTGCTCGATCTGCTGCCACCAGCACCGGCAGCGGTGTCCGTTCCACTGGCCCGCGAGGACCTGCCGGAGGAAGCCGCCGACAGCACGCCCGTCACCGCCCCGGCACCCATTCCAGCTCCACACAAAACCCACGCCAGGAAGGTGCACCGTCCGGCCCTGAGCCCAGCATCGATCCCCGTCCCGGAGGACACAGTGCCCAAAATGACAACAGTCTGGCAGTCGGCCCGACCACAGCGGAGGCAGTCCCCAACCGGAAGCCAGTACTGCAAGTCCCGCTGACCACTCCCAGATACCCGGCATCGGCGGGGATGTAGCTGCCAGGCAGCAGAGCAGGCCTCGTCACGGGTCCCCCATTGCAGAAGGTGTTGGTTGTAGCCGGCATGGAGGGACTCTGGCTGGGCCCGTCTCCCATGCAGGTTGACCCAGAGCAGGCAGCAGAAGCTTCGTACTGGGAGCGGAATCAGCGGCAGCTGGGTAAAGAAATTGCCGCCCGGGAAAAGCAGAAGGTGGAGGTCCTGTCTCAGACCTACACGGAGAAGGACAATTTGCGGAATGCTACTTTCCGGGTATGGGGCCCAGTCTACCAGGGCCAGGTCCGGCATTTTAATCCCCAAAAGGGATGGGGTTTTATTTTTGAGCCGGGCCTGGAGTCCGAGATATTCATATCCTGGAGGGTTGTATACCCGCATTTGCCCGTCGGCCATCCCGACCGAGACCTGGAGCCCGAGGAGTTGGTGGTCTACACCCGGCACTGCGGGGAGAGGGGGTGGTTTGCCCTCGATGTGAATAGGTGGGCAAAAACCGGGGCCCAGCACCCTGCCCACCTCTCCCCGCCAACTTCACCTGATGAAGATTAAGAAAGTTAGGTAACGGTTCCCAGCTACCTCCCATGCAAAGTCCCCATTGGAACCGTCTGTTCATCCCGTTACAGTTAAACCACCCCCGTTTACAAAGACAATGGCTTTGAACTTGCAAGCCAGCCCATAAACTTTTGGGTATTGTAAATAGCCCCCGACCTACCTTCTCACCAAGCCACAGTCTCTGGAGAGGCTGATTTGGAGGACGGGCCTGCGGTAGAGTCGGCCGAGGTCCGCGAAGTGGAGATAACCTCGGAGGAGCTGGTAAGCGACCCACGCTCCTATGTCCCACCGGGACCGGCCCAACAGGCAGAGGAGCTTGGTCTGCCCCCCGTCCGCCACGCCGCCTCCCTCACTGCACGTACCTGTAGCTGGCGCCCCACTCAGTCCGCTGCCACAAGCAACGGCGTCCTCGGGCCATAAGCACGACACTGCTCCGGCACCCGTAGCAGCCCTACGAAAGACCAAAGCCCGGAAGACATCACCTCCGGCCCCGAGCCCGGCCGCACCAGAGATGACATCACCCTCGATCCCAGAGAAGGCAGCGCACTGGATGACGTCGGCCCCGGCAATCCACCCAGCCGCAGCAGAGGCGACGCTTGACCAGAAATCAGCAAAGATGCCGGCCGCTCCCCAGTACCCAGTCCCGGCTGAAGCGCAGCTGGGATGCACCTGCAGGGCGGCAGAGCAGGCCGTGGATCAACGGAGCCCTCTTCCACTTCACGTGAACCCGGTCGTAGCCGGCAGTGAGGGCGTCCGGATGGTCCAAGCCCCTGAGCAGGAGGAAGCAGAGTGCGGAACCCGTACTCCGTATTGGGAGCGGCAGCAGCTGAAGACGAAGATCGCGGCCTGGGAAAAGCGGAAGGCCGAAGTACTGAACAGGACATACCGGAAGAATGAAAACCTCCGGCAGGCAACTTTCCGGGTGCGGGGCCCGATATTCCAAGGACAGGTCCGACACTTTAACCCCCAGAAGGGATGGGGCTTTATTTATTCTTGTATCCCGGAGGGATGTGGCCCCTCATTTGCCTACGGGCCACCCGGATCGTGACCTGGAGCCAAGAGAGCTGGTCTCCTATACCCGGCACTGCGGAGAGAGAGGGTGGTTTGGGCCAAAGACTTTACACTGGGCATTAGCTTAATTGTAGAAGATCCCTCTTGTGGAGTTGCGCCGACTCACACTCTCACATGATAGTCTGATGTGTAAAAAAACTAGTGTAGATATAGAGTCATTCAGAGAATTTCCAGCAAAAAAAAAAAAGCTGTAAGCTGATTATTCGTCATAGGAGAGACTGCAGTAACAACAACTGCAGCTATTTACATGGAAAACATGTAGCACTGAAGGGATAATTAAAGGTGAGCACCTTTCAATAATTTCAAGCATGACTGATGATTGTTGAAGAAAAAAACATAACCACACTTCCATTATTTGAGCCTTCCATTGGTTTTTCATTAGCCCACTAAACTGCAATAAGTAATTTTTCTTAATACCTCAAATCATCCTTGGTATCAGTGTTGTGGTGTGTGGCCAAGGTGGAGCATTAGAAGGTCACTGCTGATGTTACTTTCAGCTAATATGAAGTCTCATTATATGGGAGAGACCACAAGTTTTTATGGTCGAGACCTAAAGTCATGGCCGCTAATTGCTGCAGTTTGTTTGTAGAGATTACCACAAATTCACCCAGCCCCCATTCCCCACAGTTGTCTCAGCTGAATTCTGGCTGATCATTAGGATTATCTGAATTTATCTTGTGGCATAATGCAGGCAGCATCATGATACTAACTATAATATATCATTTCAGCAGTTTTGTAAGTTATATATAGATAATAAAGGGACATAGCATCATGAACAGTTTTGTTTCTGTGAATTTCCTGCAACAATAAAGATCATTTAAAACTACTTATGCTTGTTCCAATTATCCGCAGTCCAGATTTTATGAAATATACCAACACTAAGTATTTGTGGTGTAAAGGAAATGATACATAGTTTTCTAAATATTTTAAAAAATAAATTTGAAAATTCTGACATGCATTTGTATTCAGGCCACTGAGTCAATACTTTGTAGGACCATCTTTTGCTGCAGTTACAGCTCCAAGTCTTTTGGGGTCTGTCTCTACCAGCTTTGCACGTTTAGAGGCTAAATTTTTGCCCATTCTTCTTTGCAAAATAGCTCTAGCTCAGTGAGACTGGTTGTAGCGTCTGTGATCAGCAATTTTCAAGTCTTTCCACAGATTCTCAATGGGATATACAGTGGAACCTCGCTTAACGAGTAACCCACTTAACAAGAATTTTGCTTAACAAGCAAAGCTTTCTGTAAATTTGTAACCCGGTTTACGAGAAAGCTTTGCTATACAAGCAAAATCCTCACCGCACACACTTCCGGTTCCGTACATCCACCGCGCCCTGACCCGCACTTGCAGTCCACACAAACCTAAGACTTTCTTGTACTATGGCTTTAAGAAACTGGCTCCCCTGCAGAGCAGCATGGAATGGCCTGCATCTTCCCTGCTGCTGGGGATTTGTTTGGCATTTCTTTTCGAGGAAAAGTGCAGGAAGAAGCAGGAAGTGGCAGACAGAGAGAGGGTTCCAGGATGTGCAGACGAACGCACACATGAGAGTCGGTATCTGGCCTGCTAGAAGATGCCGTCTGGCTGAGCTCAGTTGTCCAGTGAATCGTTGGAAGAGAAGTCCTGCATAAGTGAGCCACCCCAGGGCTATGGGGTAGTCGGTCCCGGGACGTATATTTACGGGGACAGTTCACTTGGTGGCCGTTGCCCGATTCTGTGACCCTGGGGGTCGCTTGAAAGGGGTTATGTACAGGGGATATTTATAAAGTTTGTATCGTGACTCCACATGGAGTTAGTGAGCGTCACCGGTAAATAATGAAGACGAAGCAAGAGCTTCAGTTCAGGTGTTTTACTCACTGGTTAAGAGATTGCCCAAGAGTGTCCTGGTTCACTGCTGGTAAGTCTCTGATTATCTGGTGCAAGTTTCAGGCGGTTACCGGTGTCAGTGTAAGACTGGTTGTAGCGTCTGTGATCAGCAATTTTCAAGTCATTCCACAGATTCTCAATGGGATATACAGTGGAACCTCGCTTAACGAGTAACCCACTTAACAAGAATTTTGCTTGACAAGCAAAGCTTTCTGTAAATTTGTAACTCGGTTTACGAGAAAGCTTTGCTGTACAAGCAAAATCCTCACCGCACACACTTCCGGTTCCGTACATCCACCGCGCCCTGACCCGCACTTGCAGTCCACACAAACACACACGCACGCACACCTTATTATTATTATTATTTATTATTATAGCGCCATTTATTCCATGGCACTTTACAAGTGAAAGAGGGTATACGTACAACACACATACAGTATTATGCTCACCTTACCTTTCGTTCCACCGCCTCATGGTTCTTGTAGTCCGCCGGCTCATTGCGACGTCCTCGCGGCGAACTACAAGACCCAGGAGGCCGGCGATGGAACGGAAGGTAAGGTGAGGTGGCGGGTCAGTGCTGGCAGCGGTGGGTCAGTGCTGGCAGCAGCGGCGGGTCTCTGCTGGCAGTGGAAGCTGTGGTGGTTGTGTGGTGGAGCAGGTCGGTGCGGCGAGTGTCCTAGATGCTCCGTCGGCAGTCCAGACTTCAAAGAAATGGTGCCCAGAGCAGAGCATGTACAGATGGAGCTCTCTCATCCAAGAGCTCCATCTGCGCGTGCTGACTCCGGGCGCCATCATTTGAATCCACCACTGCCACCATTGACCCCTGGGACCCGGTCCCCACTCTACTTGGCAATACAGGTCCGCTTTTCACTTTATACTCTCTGACCTCTCATTGAACTGCAAAGTCGCTACAATCACAGACACCTCGCCTAAGATTTGGCCTTTAGACGTTCAACTCGTCTGTGCTCCCCCAACCTTATGATACGCGAAACCTTGAGAAAGGCTGTTTGCAGATATTCAATAAAACACTGTTTGAATTATCTATTGTTTCTTGTCCCTTTGAGTGCTGGAGATCTTACATACTTAAGGGTTTAAGAGATATGTGGAGGGGAGTGCAGCCTCTACTAAGGATGTTGCTTTACTGTGACTTTAAGGCTATGTGCGCACACTGCGTTTTTTTGACGCTGCGTTTTTGTGCGTTTTTGGCCGCTAAAACCGCACAAAAACGCACCCGCGGCAAAAAAATGTGGCAAAAAACGGCGTTGTTTTGCTGCGTTTTTGCTCACTGCGTCTTTATGCGTTTTTTATCAGTGAACAAAAAAAAAAAGGTCTGATAAAGGTCTGATGACATTTCCTTCATCAATGTGTTCTTCATTCTCCACTAGTGTATGCAGAAGAGCAGACATCTGCAGAACTACAAGGCTCAGCATACTCCATCCAATAGTGTATGCAGGAGAGCAGACAGCAGCTGCAGAACTACAAGGCTCAGCATGCTCCATCCAGGACTGTATGCTTGAGGGAGAGTCAGGGGGAGCAGACCTACAAGGCTCAGCATCCTCCATCCAATAGTGTATGCAGGAGAGCAGACAGCAGCTGTCGAACTACAAGGCTCAGCATCCTCCTTCCAGGACTGTATGCAGGATTTCTTTGCCCCCCCAAACAAAAAAAATGACGTGGGCTTCGCCATATTTTTGTATGCTAGCCGGGTACAGCAGGCAGGTACGGGCTGCCCCCAACCCCCAGCTGCCTATTTGTACCCGGCTGGGAACCAAAAATATAGGGAAGCCCTTTTTTTTAAATTATTTCATGAAATAATTTTAAAAAAAAATGACGTGAGCTTCGCCCAATTTTTGAGTCCAGCCGGGTACAACTAGGCAGCTGGGGATTGGAATCCACAGTGCAGGGTGCCCATGCTTTCTGGGCACCCCTGCTGTGAATTGCAGTCCCGCAGCCACCCCAGAAAATGGCGCTTTCATAGAAGCGCCATCTTCTGGCGCTGTATCCAACTCTTCCAGCTGCCCTGAAGCCGGGTGGCTAGCTGGGTAATAATGGAGTTTTGGCTAGCTGTATATTATCAGCTAGCCCTAAGCCCGAAATTCATGGTGTCACACCAATATTAGACATGGCCACCATGAATTTCTAGTAAAGATAAAAAAAAAACCACAACACACAGAAAAATATTTTTATTAGAAATAAAACACAACACAATTAGTGACTCCATCTTTATTGAAATAAAGGACCCCCCCTCCGCAGTAATCCTGGGTCAGGGTCCCGCGCCGTCCAATCCGGATCCAATATCATCTGATCAGTTTGCTGGAAGGCAAAGCGATCAGATGATGTGTCAGGTTCAAGTGCCTGAATCCCATCACACATCAGCTGATTGTATAAAAGCCGTTTATACAATCAGCTGATGCATCAGTGCAAAAAAAAAAATACTCACTTGTGTGCTGATTACCGGCAGCTCCTGCAGCGATGGGACGGGAGTCTGATCCTGTCCGATCGCTGCAGCAGCTGCCGGTAATCAGGGATGAAGTCTCCTGACGCATCCGCTGATACCGGCCGGGCGCCCACGTCACCGCGATACTTACGATCACCTGATGCGTCAGGTGACTGCATCAGGTGATCCATCGCCAGGTCCTGCATCCATCGGAGGTTTCCCGGCCGTCTGCACACAGCCGGAGCGGGGGTGGCGATACCGTGAGAGGAGATGGGAGCGGGCATGGCACCGGGAGGCTGCAGACAGGTGAGTATAACTTTTTTTTTTTTTTTTCTACTGTTAACTTTTGTTTTCGCAGCCACTTCCACCTCCTGCCTGTACATAGCGCCGCACGGCAGCATACATGCACAGGACTGGAGGTGGAAGCGACGGTGACGGTACCAGGAGGATTCACGCTTCTGTATTTACTGACAGAAGGAATCCTCTTCCTGTACACGTCACTTTACTACCCACCTCCTGCGTTTATAGCTGCGTTTTTGGTCTTCAAAACGCACCAAAACGCAGCTATTTGCGTTTCTCATTGCGTCTTTCAACATCCCATTGAACTCAATGGATGAAAAGCGCAGTGAAAAACGCGGGAATAATTGACATGCTGCGTATTTGTGGCACCACAAAAACGCAGCTGAAAAAAAACAGATGTGTGCGGACAGCAAAAATTAAAACTCATAGACTTTGCTGGGGAAGCAAAGTCCTGCAGTTTTGAGGCCAAAAACGCACCCGAAAAACGCGCAAAAACGCCGCGAAAAACGCACTGTGCGCACATAGCCTAAGACTTTCTTGTACTATGGCTTTAAGAAACTGGCTCCCCTGCAGAGCAGCATGGAATGGCCTGCATCTTCCCTGCTGCTGGGGATTTGTTTGGCATTTCTTTTCGAGGAAAAGTGCAGGAAGAAGCAGGAAGTGGCAGACAGAGAGAGGGTTCCAGGATGTGCAGACAGACGCACACATGAGAGTCGGTATCTGGCCTGCTAGAAGACGCCGCCTGGCTGAGCTCAGTTGTCCAGTGAATCGTTGGAAGAGAAGTCCTGCATAAGTGAGCCGCCCCAGGGCTATGGGGTAGTCAGTCCAGGGACGTATATTTACGGGGACAGTTCACTTGGTGGCCGTTGCCCGATTCTGTGACCTTGGGGGTCGCTTGAAAGGGGTTATGTACAGGGGATATTTATAAAGTTTGTATCGTGACTCCACATGGAGTTAGTGAGCGTCACCGGTAAATAATGAGGACTAGGCAAGAGCTTCAGTTCAGGTGTTTTACTCACTGGTTAAGAGATTGCCCAAGAGTGTCCTGGTTCACTGCTGGTAAGTCTCTGATTATCTGGTGCAAGTTTCAGGCGGTTACCGGTGTCAGTGTAAATGTTCTGTTTGTCCAGCGCCTGACAGAAGGCACCACAACAGCAAGATAAGCTGTGTGTCCCACCAGCACTGGTGCTCTCCTGCACCCAGTCTGGTCTCAGGGGACTTCCCTCCAACAAAGCTCACTATGTGTCCTGGCTACCTCCTCTTATATCCCATGTGGCACTCACCCCTAGTGGTTGTTCTGGTGACCGGGAAGTCCCATGTTACTGGATGGCTAACTCTCCCTGTCCACACCAGTCCACTCCCCCCTGTGGGGAAGGCACCTAACTGCATGTGAATTGTGTATTGGTGTGAGCACCGGCACACCACCTCCTTAACTCAGTTGTAGTACCCTGTAGCGGCCAGAGCCTCAGGGGCACTACAAAAGACTCCTGGAGTGAAGTGCGCACCGCCGCAAAGGTGGACCAGTCCTGTGGACAGTGCCGTGAGTGTAGGCCTGGGCCTAGTGGGTAGGGAACCATATAAGGCCTCCGTTGTTAGAGTGCGGTATCAGCAAGGTCCCTTTAGGGGAGACCAGTTAGGATAGAGGACAAAGCAGGATTGTTTAACTTTGAATATATGCATATAGCTGTTCTGCTGTTAAAACTATATTATATGTTTTTCTAGTTTTGGTGACATGGTCAGTCGCTTCAGCTAAAGAGTATACTTTTGTACCGTGGGTTGTTCAGCTAAAGAGTATACTTTTGTACTGAGGGGTGTTTTTCCGCCTTTCCTCCTTTTTCCCCCCTCCCGCTGCTCGGCAGCTTGTGTTTTGTTATTCCCTGTAAAATACACATTCTCCCTGGTTTATCCGTCAATCTTTCTGATCCCGTCACTTGCTCTGAATAGCAGAGGGCCCTCGGTTCATCGCTTCACATGCAACCCTTGTTGCAACCCTTATGTCATATAATCCAGCTACTGTATGTTACAGGTAAAAATGAACTACAGTTATGGAGTAGACTACATTTCTATTGCACTTTATGACACTTTTGTTATAAAATTGTCAGTCGTGCATACTCATTGCTGATGCCCCGCCTACTTTCTAAAAAAAACTGGCATAAGGATTAGAAATGAGCGAACATGAAGTTTGGTATCCGGTGTTCATACCGAACACAGACTTTACCAAAGTGATCGAGTTCGGAGTTCAGCTTCTTTATGTATGCTAACCACTCACGCGAGCATCTCTGTGCTTGGATATCTTCAGTGCTGAGCCCAGTGTGAGCCACTTGCAGTTTTTGAATGGCCTGCAGTGGGGGTAACAACAGCATGATTGGATGTAGTGTGCACCAAACAAAAAAATGGAAAAAACCTCATCCACCCACCTCCGGACGTGATCTGTTTATGGCTGGGTGTATGTGGGTGGAGATCCGAACTGCCCAATCACTGACTTCCAATGGGTTCAAGTCAAGTCCAGGTCCTGAACTGAACTTCATCTAAAGTCCTGCTGAACCCATCGAACCCAACTTCTGTGGGTCTACTCATCTCTAATAAGGATGTCAAATATTTTAAACTTTAGCACAGTTGCAAGTTGGGCAAAAATGTGGGACATTTCTTAAACTTAAAAGAAAAAGGTTTTGTTACCATGTTAGCCAGTTGAAAAATGATTGATTGCTCTCAGTGAAACAAAATTTTAATTTTGTAGTTGTGATACCTTTTAATGGCTAACTAAAATAAAATAAGATGATGTTACAAAGCAAGCATTTAAATAAACAAACACTGAGCTTAAAAAGTGAATCCTTAATTAGCTTTGATTAGTGGTGTGAGAGTTTTATTGTCCCAATATCCATGTAGGATCAGGAGCATGGTGAAAAGGACATTTAAATAAGGATTCACTTCCTAAGCTCAGTGTTTGATTAAATGTCATTTTATTATGCCATCCCTCTGCTCTGTTTGTGTATGGAAGTCTGTGTAATGGAAGTTTAAAAACACAGAGGGTACCAGTGTTATGGAAAACTTCCTGTCTGGTTCCGGTACCCAAGACTACTTCTCCTGCAACCCTAAATGACTATCGTCCTGTAGCCTTAACATCTCATGCTATGAAGGCCTTTGAAAGATTAGTGCTTGCTCACTTGAGTCCGAGGGTGAGGGCTTTTATTGACCCCCTACAGTTTGGTTACCGGCATAGATTGGGGGTGGACGATGCTATTCTTTCTCTGTTACATACTGTACATTCATTTTTGGAGAATGACGGAACTACTGTGCGAGCGATGTTCTTCGATTTCTCGAGTGCATTTAACACCCTGCAGCCACTTTTACTACACAAAAAGATGACTTATATGAAGGTGGAGGAGGGGATGAGAAATTGGATGACTGACTACCTATCAGATCGGCCACAGTTTGTACAGATGTGAGCAGTTGTGTCTAGCAGATTATTGAGCAGTGTAGGTGCCCCTCAGGGAACGGTGCTAGCGCCCTTCCTATTCACACTGTATACATCAGACTTTCAGTATAAATCTGATTTTTGTCACCTTCAAAAATTCTTGGATGACTCCGTGGTAGTTGGATGTATTAGGGGGGACCAGGGGGATGAGGAATATAGAAGGGTGGTGTCGAATTTTGTGGATTGGTGCCATTGGTAACTATCTACAACTAAATGTTAAGAAAACTAAGGAGTTGGTGGCCAACTATAGCAGGAGAAAGATGCAATGTTTACCGATCACTATTGCTGGTCAGGAGGTAGAGCAGGTGGAGAGTTACAAATATTTGGGGGTCCACCTGGATAGCAAACTGGACTGGGGTTGCCACTTAGAGATGGTCTACAAGAAGGGGATAAGCAGATTGTTTTTCCTAAGGAAACTTAGGTCTTTTAATGTGTGCAGCAAAATGTTAGAAATGTTCTACCAGTCTGTAGTGGCAAGTGCCATCTCTTTTGCACTCATATGCTGGGGTAGTAATTTGCGGGTCTCTGATGCTAATAAGCTGAATAAGCTTATCAAGAAGGCAAGCTCTGCTGTTAGTTGCAATCTGGACTCTTTTGAGGAGGTAGTGGAGAGAAGAACTCTGAAAAAGTGTAGGGTGATTATGAATAAAAATGCACATCCATTATATGAGCTATTCATCAGACAGAAGAGCACCTTCAGTAGCTGGCTAATCCTTCTGAGGTGTAAGAAGGAAAAATATAGGAAATCATTTGTGCCAACTGCTATGGGAATGTACAACAATAACATTAGTGTTAAATCATCAAGGTGAATGTCTACTTTATTTTTTCTACTTTCAGTTCACCCGCTGTATATGACCTAATCTAATGTATAATGTTCTTCTGTCAACTCTACTGTCTTGTCAATTATGTAATTCATGTTATGATTTAAGTTGTGCTGCTGTGATACCATAATTTCCCACGGGATCAATAACATGTATCGTATCGTATCGTATATATTTGTTTCTTCAGATTTGTTGTCATACCATGTCTGATGAAGAGACCTGAGATGTCTCGAAAGCTTGCTTTGTAACATCATCTTATTGTATTTTAGTTAGCCATTAAAAGGTATCACAACTACACAATTTTAATTTTGATTCTCTCACTGAGAACAATCAATCATTTCTTAAACTTTTACACAAGAAAACTGACACAAACTACTTAATGATTTAATGCCAGTGAGTAAAGATCAGAACCCAGCTTTTATAAAATACCCTACATTTAATTCACATTTTATGTCCGTGTTGAAATTACAAGTAACTTTTCTATTTAATCACCTAACATGTTTATCAGAGAAAAAAACATCTGTAAGTAGTTTGTATGTCCTCCCTATGTTTGTGTGGGTTTCCTCAAGGTTCTCCATTTCCTCTCACAGTCTAAGGGGTGCTTCACACACAGCGAGCTCGCTGCCGAGATCGCTGCTGAGTCACGGTTTTTGTGACGCAGCAGTGACCTCATTAGCGATCTCGCTGTGTGTGACAATGAGCAGCGATCTGGCCCCTGCTGTGAGATCGCTGCTCGTTACACACAGCCCTGGTTCGTTTTCTTCAAAGCCGCTCTCCTGCTGTGACACACAGATCGCTGTGTGTGACAGCAAGAGAGCGACAAATGAAGCGAGCAGGGAGCAGGAGCCGGCGTCTGACAGCTGAGGTAAGCTTGTAACCAAGATAAACATCGGGTAACCAAGGTGGTTACCCGATATTTACCTTAGTTACCAGCATCTGCAGCTCTCACGCTGCCTGTGCTGCCGGCTCCGGCTCTCTGCACATGTAGCTGCTGTACACATCGGGTTAATTAACCCGATGTGTACAGCAGCTAGGAGAGCAAGGAGCCAGCGCTAAGCAGTGTGCGCGGCTCCCTGCTCTCTGCACATGTAGCTGCATTACACATCGGGTTAATTAACCCGATGTGTACTGTAGCTATGGTAGGAGAGCAAGGAGCCAGCGCTCAGTGTGCGCGGCTCCCTGCTCCCTGCACACACAGCTGTGCGCTGGTAACTAATGTAAACATCGGGTAACCATACCCGATGTTTACCTTAGTTACCAGTCTCCGCAGCTTCCAGACGGCAGCTCCGTGCAAGCGCAGCGTCGCTTGCACGTCGCTGCTGGCTGGGGGCTGTTCACTGGTCGCTGGTGAGATCTGCCTGTTTGACAGCTCACCAGCGACCATGTAGCGATGCAGCAGCGATCCTGACCAGGTCAGATCGCTGGTCGGATCGCTGCTGCATCGCTAAGTGTGAAGGTACCCTAAATACAAACTGATAGGGAATCTTGATTGTGAGCCCTACTGGGGATAGCAACGCTGAAATATCTAAAGCACTATGCAATTAATGGCACTATATAAGTGAATAAAATAAATAAAAAATTTTCAAAGATAAAATGTGGTTTTGTGATTTCAACACTGTATTTTTCCCCCAACAGTAAAATCTAGATAATTCAATATATATCCTTCTGGAACAGGAGAACATTTTGTTGCTGCCGTTTATACAAAGTTCTTTCTGACTCACCGATACTTTAAAATAGACAGCGGAAGAGAATCCGTGTGGTTTGGAGGGCATATTCTGTTTAACCAGCATTAAAGTGTTTGAGGAGTTACAAGCGCATTAGTGGCCTGGGTCACCATTTGCTTTGGTAACCTTTGGCTTAAGCCAATCAATCTTTCTGACACCCATTAAAAAAGTCTCAGGCTGTTGCTATTATAGTCGGATTAAGTGGTAATTCTGCAGCATTGGCTGTACATTGAGGGCGTCACTCTGATAACGATCCCATTATTGATCTTTAATGATTTCCTAGAACGAGCAGCATTATCCCCAACAAACATGGTCGAGAGAATCTACCTAAATTATTTACTACTTCTGTGGAGGTTTGCTATGTGCCCTGTACTTAGAAATCTTATGGCACTTGGCCCAGCTAAACCACCCTCTTCCTATGTGCTGAAAATCCTTAAATCCTATTTAATCTACAAACAGAAACCATTAACCACATAGAGTCACCTAATGTTACATTAGGCAGGAGACATATGGCAACATGTTAGTCCTGAATTAGCAGCAAATAAAAAAAATATATAAAGCGTAAACAAGGTATTTATGCATTAGTTGCTATTTCTATACTACAAACATAATATACAATTTGTAACCCTGCTCATAGGGGGGTTTGACTTTTGTCCTTTGGTCTCTCTTACCAGTCACCTCTAAGCGGTGTGCAAAAATATTAAATCATTTTCCGAGCCCGAGCCTAAGGTTTGCTCATCTCTACTTACTAACACCAGCCCCCCTAGCCCTTACTGACATACAAGTATTTCCTCCCATTGAATTTCAATGGTATATGGATATGTTTGCCAAACTGTTCATCAAACTGTTTGGTGAACAGGCTCCATAGGTTGTGTTACAGAATCGGTAGACATCGTGGAATGCCATGGAGTATGTCACAGCCGAGAGGATTTTTTTTAAATAATAAATTGTTGAATGAGGGATAGTCTTTTGTCCTTCTTTCTCTCTTTTTATGTCCTTCAGGTTCCAATTTGTGGACTATGTCAAATTCGGTGAACTACTTTGGATTTTCAAGGCTTTTAAAAAAAAAAATTGTGAACTAAGGCAAGAGTCAGGGTGTATTTTTACAAATAATTTTTTTTGTGCTTTATTATTTTTATACTTACAGGGTTAGTAATAGTGGTGTCTGACAGACACCTCTCAATTATTAACCCCGGGACTTGATGCCCAGAGCTGACATCAATCCCAAAAAATTTTACACTGATTGCCACTGCACCAGGGCAATCGGGAAGAGTGGAGGCGTAGCGCGAGAATTGCAGCATCTAATCGATGCGTTAATTCTGGGATAGCTGCGGGCTGGGAAGGGGCCAATATCCATGGATCTTCAAAGTCTGATAATATCAGCCTGCAGCTGTCTGCTTTACCTTGACTGGTAATCAAAATAAGGGGGGCCCCACATTGTTTTTTTTAGTTTACTCATTACCAAATACAGTAAACTGCACATGCAAGGCACTATCTGATGTATATCTATGTACCTTGTGTATGTAGTTTACTGTGCTTGTGGTTATTCTATAAATATCTAACAAGGCAATAGCCATAGACCTTTCCAGCCTGATAATATCAGCCCCTACCTGTGTGCTTTACTTTGGCTGGTATCATAAATAGGGGTTACCACACATAATGTTTTTTAAATTATTTATTTATTAGGTTAAGCAAGGCTAAAAATACTCTTTAGTAATTTACCTGTAGCACTAAAGGGTATTTTAGCCTTGTTTAACATAATAATTATATCAACAAATAGACAAAGCAGACAACTGTGGTCTAGTATTATCAGGCCGGGAAGGTCCATGGCTATTTGGCCCTTCAGAGCCTAAAAATACAAACCCACAGGCGTGCCAGAATTGGCGCATCCAGTAGATGAGTCAATTGTGGTGCTTTACCTGGATCTTCCCAATTCTCCTGGTGCAGTGGCAATGAGAGTTAATATATTAGCTTGGAGAACATAAAACTGCATACTGAAATACACCTCAATAGTAAAGTTTTACCTTATCCAGAGTTCCTAGTAAAATATTACCTGTTACAGAACCAATTATCATAAATATACCAGCATAACTATAGAACAAATAGTAAAAATAGAGATTAAGCACAATAAAGGACAGAAAATGAAAAAGTCCAAGTTCAAGAAGAGAAAAGGAAGTTAACATTGTGAGGCTATGTTCCAAAGCGTGAGGGGAAGTAGGAGTGCCCAGGGAAATCCCACACAGACACTTGCACAACATCAATGAAAGTATTGTCTAGTCTAGTCTTTGGAAAACCCAATTGCACAGTAGCCACAACATCACTATACAGTGACAAAGTATATATTTGTACTACTAAGTCTTCAGACATAGTACATTTGCTGTTCCATCCTTACATGCTATTGTAACCAGAAAAACTGCTGATGTTTCTGAAATTCCTTTGACACTATATGTACACATTCTGTATAATTAAGGATGAGCAACCACATGGACTTTTAAAAAAAAGTTTGGGCACTGTTTGTATGTTAGTAAAGTTTGTTGAAAGGCTGCAGTGCAGCCAATCAACAAGCTTTGATGGATGTGGAATTTTCCTGTATGCTGCTGTGAACCGCAAAGAAAAGCATTACCTTGGCTGGTTATCAAACAACAGAGGCGATCCCACATCATTTTTTAGATAACCAGCCAAGGTAAAACTGACAGCTGGGTGCTTGTATTATCAGGCTGGGATGGGACATGGTTATTTGGCCTCTCACAGCCTAGAAATAGCAGCTCATATTTGTCCCAGAATTTGCACATCCATTAGATGCGCCAATTCTGTTGCTTTATCCATCTCTTCTCAATTGGCTTGGTGTGGTGTCAATCAGGTTAATACTTTTTTACATCAATCCTAGGGGTTGGTGATGGATAGGCATCTATCAGACACCTCCATTACTAACCCTGTAAGCATAAAGTTACAAAACACACACACAGGCAAAAAAAAGTCCTCCAAAAACCTTCATTCACTAATTTATTGAATAAAAAAAATCTTCGATTTTCCTACGTGATGCAATTGGTTGAATCAACACTCCCTCGTTCAACAATTTATTAATTATAAAGAAATCCTGGAAGTGCCAACGTAATACAATGCAATAAGTAATGTGTCACAACAACCATTGATTCCTATGGCTTGTCGATCTCAGATTGTTCTCAGAATGAGGCTCCATAGGTCACTGTCAGACAACAACAGCCTAGAGTTTCTCACAAGTCTTGACGTCAATAACTCAGTGACCTCATCACGCATGAGAAATTCTGGGCTGCTGCTGACTGGAAGAACCTATGGAGCTTTGTTCTAAGAATGTTCTCTGAAGGATATTTAATGGGAATGAATGGGCATCATGGGATTGGAATTCTCCATGTGAGATTTCTCCTTGATGTGGCTGCATGGCAGATATAGAAATGGACATTTTTGTATGCTAAATATCTCAATTTTTTATTAGATTTCCTTTAGCAGTAATGCATGTCTATATTCTTACATTCTGTCACGCTCCCCGGGTCCCCTGTCACGGTTCCCGGGTCCCCTGTCACGCTCCCCAGGTCCCCTGTCACGCTCCCCGGGTCCCCTGTCACACTCACCGGCTCCCCTGCCGCGCTCCGCCGCTTCCGTGCCAAGCCTCCTGGTCCCCTGCTCCACAGCCTTCCTGCCCCATTGCCTGCGGTCCCCAGACAGCCCGGTCCCCGCTCCCGGCGTCCGATGGCAAACCAGCCCCAGCCCGGCTCTCCTGCTTCCTCCTCACCGCTCCCTCCTCTGGCTTCTGGCACCCGGGCCGCGCGCATGCGCATTTGGGCGCGCGCGCGGTCACTGACCCTCTCTTAAAGGGCCAGCGTCCACTAACAGGAAATTGAACACGCAGGTACAGGGTATAAAGGGGTTTAATGTCCAAGTGGGCGGGGCCTGTTCTTCGTGTTTCCCAAGCTAGGAGTCAGGTCTCCTTGTGTTTCTGTGAGATACTCACCTCTCTCTCTTCTAGAGCCGATCCTGCTTCGCCACCCGGTTCTGCCAGATCCCGAACCCCGAACGCTGTCCATCTGCCATCCTGACAGTCCGTTCCTTCTCTGATCCCTGCGGTGACCCGTCTGCTCGCTCCATCGGTTCCGGACTCCGCCTGACAACATCTTGGCCTCCGAACCTGAGCTCCGTCACCCGGACTACCATCAGTGACTCCGTGGTCCCAGGGACTTCTGCATTCTCCTCTTGTGCACGGACTGTTCTGCTACCTGTAGTGCTCCAGCCACCGGACCCCTTACCATCATCAAGGAGTTCGGTCCAGTGGATCCACCCCCGGGGCCTGCCCGTCCACCTGGCCCTATCAGTAAGAACAGGCCATGGATCCCGCTGCAGCACTAGCAGCCCTGCAGGAGGAACTCGCACGCCAGCGTGAGACTCAGACCCGCATGCTGCAATTCATGTCTTCTGTGGACGCCCGCCTGAACACGCTACAAGCGTCGGTTACATCTTCAGCATCTCGGGCTTCCACTAGCCAATCCACGGCTCCAGCCCCCGTGGCAGCCTCTTCGGATGCCTCCAGACTTCGTTTGGCCTCACCACCCCGGTACGCCGGAGATCCCAAGACCTGCAGGGGATTCATAAACCAATGCTCCCTCCATTTCACGCAGCTGCCGCATTTGTTTGCCTCCGACCAAGCCAAGGTCGCGTTCATCATGTCCCATCTAGAGGGTGAGGCACTGGCGTGGATGAACCCCTTGTGGGAAAAGGAGGATCCTGTGACCAAGAACATCCAGGAGTTCCTGCAGGCATTTCGTGGCACCTTTGACGAGCCCGGACGCGCCTCCGCGTCTGCCTCATCTCTTCTCCGGTTACGTCAGGGGACTCTGACGGTGGGTCAATACGCCATACGTTTTCGCACTTTGGCATCGGAACTCGGGTGGAACAACGAGGCTCTAACCGCCGCCTTCTGGGAAGGACTCTCGAGTCGAATTAAAGATGAGCTGGCTGGTCGTGACGTACCGTCCACCCTGGATGCCCTGATTACTCTTGCGACCCGAGTGGACATTCGCTTTCAGGAGCGATCAAAAGAGGTGTCCCGTGAGAGACGTCCGGTACGACACTCCTCTCCTTCGCAGAAGCCCGCCGTCCTTCAGTCAACGGCATCTGGTGTCTCCGTCCACGAGCCCATGCAGATCGACCGTGTGCGGCAGTCTGAACAACGCCGAGCAGAGCGGCTCGCCAAGGGCCTCTGCTTCTACTGCGGAGAGGGCACACACCTGCTACGCTCCTGTCCAGAAAGGCCGGGAAACTCCAAAGCCTAGGGTTGGTAGGAGAGGCCACCCTAGGTGCTGGGACTCTCTCAGATCCGGTTACCTGGACTGTGCAAGTGACAACGGGAGAGACGCGGTTCACGGCTGAGGCGTACCTCGATTCTGGGGCAGCAGGCAATTTCATCCAGCAGGCCACGGTGGACAAATACCAGGTGCCTGTTACTCCACTCGATAAACCCCTCGTGATTGCTTCTGTGGATGGCAGACCCCTCTCTGACACCATCTCGTGGATCACCAGGCCGCTCGAACTGCGTATCGGTGCCCTGCACACCGAGAACATCGCTCTCTACGTCCTTCCACACATGTCCCATCAAATCCTGCTGGGACTTCCCTGGTTACGGACACACGAACCATCAGTCAGCTGGGGTACTGGTGAGATCACCCGATGGGGCTCCTCTTGCCACGAGAAGTGTCTGAAGACCATACAACCCATCCGACGACCTCCGGGTCCAGAGTCCTTACCGGGACTGCCCTCGGCCTATTGGTCCTTCGCGGATGTCTTCGACAAAAAGGAATCAGAGGTACTTCCGCCACATCGTCCTTACGATTGTGCCATCGACCTGCTTCCGGGAACCACACCACCTCGAGGACGGATATATCCGCTGTCTCCAGCCGAAACAAGGGCCATGTCTACTTACATCACAAAGAGCAAGGCAAGGGGATTCATTCGGAGATCCTCCTCTCCTGCTGGAGCAGGCTTCTTCTTCGTGAAGAAGAAAGAAGGTGATCTACGTCCATGCATAGACTACCGGGGATTAAACCAAATCACCGTGAAAAACAAGTACCCTCTGCCGCTCATCCCCGAATTGTTTGATCGGCTTAGAGGAGCTCGTGTGTTCACCAAGTTGGATCTTCGGGGTGCCTACAACCTGGTCCGCATCTGCTCGGGGGACGAATGGAAGACCGCGTTCAATACTCGCGATGGGCACTATGAATACTGTGTGATGCCCTTCGGCCTATGTAACGCACCAGCAGTCTTTCAGGAATTGGTGAACGACGTGTTCCGGGACCTTCTTTACATCTGTGTGGTGGTGTATCTCGATGACATCCTGGTCTTTTCTCCGGACCTCCAGACCCACAGAGAGAACGTGCAGCTGGTACTACGACGACTGAGGGAGAATCGTCTGTACGCCAAGTACGAGAAGTGTGTCTTCGAGCAGTCTTCACTTCCCTTCCTGGGTTACGTCATCTCCGATACCGGACTGCAGATGGATCCGAAGAAGGTCTCTTCCATTCTCAACTGGCCCCCTCCTTCTGGACTGAAGGCAATCCAACGCTTTCTGGGATTCGCCAACTATTACCGCCAGTTCATCCCTCACTTCTCTGCTCTGACTGCTCCTCTCTCCGCCTTGACCAAGAAGGGGGCTAATCCAAAGGACTGGTCACCTGCGGCCGACGCCGCGTTTGGCTCTCTGAAGCGGGCATTTGCCTCCTCTCCTGTGCTCCACCGTCCGGAGTTAAACCGACAGTTCACCTTGGAGGTGGATGCCTCCTCCTCGGGAGCTGGAGCAGTGCTCATGCAGAAGTCCTCCTCCGGGAAGATGGTGACTTGCGGTTTCTTCTCCAAGAGCTTCTCAGCGCCTGAACGCAACTACACCATCGGTGATCGAGAACTATTGGCAGTCAAACTGGCTCTGGAAGAATGGCGCTACCTTCTGGAAGGAGCAGTGTACCCCGTTATTATATACACGGACCACAAGAACCTGGAATACCTGCGGTCTGCTCAGCGACTGAACCCACGGCAAGCCAGGTGGTCCTTGTTCTTTGCCAGATTTGATTTCCAGCTCCATTTCCGACCCGCGGACAAGAATGTACGCGCAGATGCGCAGACCTCCTTCTTACGTCACTACGTCAACGCCCATCATGACGACTGGTCCACGCTTCTTCCTTGGGCTGAATTCTCCCATAACCACCACGTCAGTGAGTCCTCCTCCAGCTCTCCCTTCCATGTCGTTTACGGACTTCAGCCTTCCGTCCCATTACCTGTATCCTCTTCCTCGGATGTCCCTGCTGCTGATGCTGTAGCCCGTGACTTTTCAACGATTTGGGACTCTGTCAAGGCATCCCTTGGACGTGCTTCCCTGCGGATGAAGAGACACGCAGACAAGAGGCGTCTGGACCCTCCGTGTTTCTCTCCAGGAGATCTCGTCTGGCTTGCTTCCAAGTACGTCCGATTGAAGCTACCATCCTACAAGCTGGGACCTCGCTACATCGGGCCGTTTAAAGTCCTCGGCAAGATCAATGAGGTCTCCTACAAGCTGCAGCTCCCGGCCACGATGAGGATACCCAACTCCTTCCACGTCTCCCTGCTCAAGCCGGTTGTCCTTGGTCCCTTCTCCGCTGCTGCCAGTTCGGCTCCTCCTCCTATTGCCGATGACGACATCTATGCGGTAAGGGATATCGTGGCCATGAAAACTGTATGGGGCCGTCAGTTCTTCCTGGTGGACTGGGCAGGGTATGGCCCTGAGGATAGGTCCTGGGAACCCCGGGAGAATGTGGGTACTCCTTTGATCTGTGCCTTCCTGTCCCAGTTGCGGGGAAAGGCGTGGGGGGGGGTACTGTCACGCTCCCCGGGTCCCCTGTCACAGTTCCCGGGTCCCCTGTCACGCTCCCCGGGTCCCCTGTCACGCTCCCCGGGTCCCCTGTCACACTCACCGGCTCCCCTGCCGCGCTCTGCCGCTTCCGTGCCAGGCCTCCTGGTCCCCTGCTCCACAGCCTTCCTGCCCCATTGCCTGCGGTCCCCAGGCAGCCCGGTCCCCGCTCCCGGCGTCCGATGGCAAACCAGCCCCAGCCCGGCTCTCCTGTTTCCTCCTCACCGCTCCCTCCTCTGGCTTCTGGCACCCGGGCCGCGCGCATGCGCATTAGGGCGCGCGCGCGGTCACTGACCCTCTCTTAAAGGGCCAGCGTCCACTAACAGGAAATTGAATACGCAGGTACAGGGTATAAAGGGGTTTAATGTCCAAGTGGGCGGGGCCTGTTCTTCGTGTTTCCCAAGCTAGCAGTCAGGTCTCCTTGTGTTTCTGTGAGATACTCACCTCTCTCTCTTCTAGAGCCGATCCTGCTTCGCCACCCGGTTCTGCCAGATCCCGAACCCCGAACGCTGTCCATCTGCCATCCTGACAGTCCGTTCCTTCTCTGATCCCTGCGGTGACCCGTCTGCTCGCTCCATCGGTTCCGGACTCCGCCTGACAACATCTTGGCCTCCGAACCTGAGCTCCGTCACCCGGACTACCATCAGTGACTCCGTGGTCCCAGGGACTTCTGCATTCTCCTCTTGTGCACGGACTGTTCTGCTACCTGTAGTGCTCCAGCCACCGGACCCCTTACCATCATCAAGGAGTTCGGTCCAGTGGATCCACCCCCGGGGCCTGCCCGTCCACCTGGCCCTAACACATTCATGGTTTTCATGCTTTAGCATTTCAGAGTGCAACGTTCTTTTTTTTGTGATTTTATGTCATGTTCAGTTATGCAGCTGTTCATACTGCAGTTTTGGGAGCATGGTCAGTCTTTGTCTGGATTATGGGGTTATGCCTTCTGTCTGTGCACCCCTCCCTCATTAGCTACAGGTGATTTTATTCTCTAGTAACAGGTTCCTACTTGCCCATACAAAGGAGGTTTTTAAACCCAGTGAGAGTCTTCAGTTCAGAGTAGGTACCCAGTATTACAAGATATGCCTTGACGTGGCTACTGGGTAGATATAGAAATGTCCATTTTTGTATGCTAAATATCTCAATTGGAGCTTTGTTCTAAGAATGTTCTCAGAACTATGCTTAATGGAAATGAATGGGCATCGTGGGACAGGGATTCCCCATGTGAGGTGAAAAGCAATTGTTTTGGCATATGGCAGGGCTCGGAAGGGAAGGAGTCCTCAAATAGAAAGTGGATGTGCCTAAATAGTGGAACTCCCCCCACAAGTGACCACATTTTGAAAGCTACATCCCTTAAGGAATTTATTTAGAGGTGTGGTGATCACCTTTATCCTACAGGTGCTTCAAAGAATTTTATAGCATTGAGTCGTAAAGCTGAAAACATACATTTTTCCCATAAAAAAACGTTACTTTTTTCTCAATTTTTTTTAATTCTCTCAAGTGTAAGAGGAGAGATTGTACCATAAAATTTGGTGTGCAAATTCTCCTGAGTTTAGGCATAGCCCATATGTGGTGGAAAACTAATGTTTGGTCAAACAGCAAGGCTTTGAAGGGTAGAAGTGATATTTTGGCTGAACAGATTGGGGACGCCATTGTAGCACCCCACGGGGCAGGCAGCCAGCCTACTCGTTGCCGGACCTTTTCGGGTCGGGTCAGGCGATGTCACGGGTGGCCTTGCCCGGTTCCATTGCCCCGAGGTGTACAGTAAATGGTGGAAGATGCGGGGTATTTGGGAGAGTTTGTCATGACTCCACCTGTGGTATGCGGCCAGGGATTAGCCACTGCTGCAGAATTCCTCGCTGAGGCAGGTGTTACAACAGCCGCGATGGTATCGCTCCCCACAGGCGGAGCGGGCCTCGGGTGGATGATGAGGGTTATAATGGCCATTGGTGCCTAAGCGCTGGATGGCGGCGCTGGTAAGGATGAGCCAACACAGTCTCTGCAGGTTCAGGGTGTAGTTTACTCACAACTTCATCTGCCATCCCAGTCGCATCGGTCACCGCTGTGATGAGCTCAGGTCGATCCCAAATCCGCGGTAAGTCAGAATCAGTCCAGTAGTCTGCAGGCCCTTCCTCGCTGTGCTTTTTTGTGCGGGTCCCTGTGACTTGAAGCACATAGAGTCACTTCCGTACTAGGGAGAGAACTGTTCCCTATGCCAGTAGCGGAGATCCCCTTGAGTCTGACTGTGATTTAGGCCCCAGGAGTCCTATATGCCACTTGGCTCTGGAAACATGGGTGGTTGAAGAAGCATGGAACCTCTCTGTCTGGCAGAATCTGGTGATACAACATGGAATTACACCACCCTAGGGGTGCTGCACCCTGAACAGCGCTGGCCGCGGGGGAACTGACAAGGTATCCTCCTTAGCAACCGTTAAACTCCTTTGTCCCACCTGAGCTACCAGGAAAGACATCTGCTCTCTCTCACTCCTGGTGGAGAACTCCTTAACTGTAAATTGTGTGTGACTCCAAACTCCCCCTGGTGGCCGCTCTGAAAACTAAACCACTCGAGGAATTCATCTAGGGGAGTAGTGAGCAAATTTAACTCTCACCTGGGTCACGGAATTTTATGACATTGGGCTGTGAATATAAAATATTACCCTTTTTTCCACTAACATGTAGTTTTGGCCCCAAAGCTTTCATTTTCAAAAAGGGTTACAAGAGAAAATGGACCATACAATTTGTCACACAATTTCTCCTGAGTTTACCAGTACCCCATATGTGTTTAAAAGCTAATTTTGAGGCAGAATACAAAGTGAATAAGGGAAGAAATACTATATTGGAATCCATATTTAGTTAGATAGATTTGGGGGTGTCACGTCACATTGGTAGAGCCCCTGACATGCTAGGAAAGCAGAGTGCCCCATAAGTGAACCCATTTCACAAATTGCACCCCTCAATGAATTAATTTAGTGGTGCAGTGAGCATATTGACAGGTTTGTCACAAAATGTTATACTAGTGGGCTGTGAAGAAAAAATAATTACAATTTTTGCCATTAAAATTTTATTTTAGCCCAAGATTTCCAATTTTCACAAGAAGAATAGGTTAAAAGAAAAGCCCTGTAATCTGTTACACAATTTCTCCTGAACTGAGCAATACCCCACATGTGATTGTATAGTACTGTTTGGTCACACGGCAGGGAAGGAGTGTGATTTGACTTTGGAGCACAGATTTTAGCAAAATAGCTTTCAGATTCCTTTTGCAGAGCCCTTAAGTGCCAGAGTAGCAGAAATGCCATCAAATGACTACATTTTTGAAATTATACCCTTCTGGGAATTTATCTATGAGTATAGTGATGATTTTATCTCTGAAAAACACCCATGAAGTTAAACACAGTGACTGTTGAAAAATTAAAAGTTGTAAAAAAGCGCTTGTCATGCCCAGTACATTTTAGTGCCCAGTACATTTTGCCAAGCTCGTGTTTCTGAGACACACACCCCGTACATTAAGCAGGCCTTCCTTGCAACAATAATGCAAACCATGTGGAATCTTACTCTGGTTTAGCCATATTGTGGTGCTTAGAAGGGATAGGGGCATTTAAATATGAAAGTGCAGATTTTGCTGGATTTCTTTTTTGAGGAGGAGCCATAGCGCTTTTCAAGAGCTTTTGTGCTGCCAGTAAATGGAAGCCACCCATATTTACATAAACAGATGACAGATCTCAGTGGGGAAGTTTTTTCTTGTAGGATTAGTTGATTTCTATTGGTGGTAATTTGAAAGCGCCATTGTCTGGGGCGGCTGCAGACTGCAATTCGCAGCGGGGGGGTAGAAAGCTTGGGCAGCCTGCGCTGCGGATTCCAATCCCAAGGTGCCTACTTGTACCTGGCTGGACACAAAAATTGGGTGAAGCCCACATAATTTTTTTTCAATTATTTCATGAACTTCATGAAATAACTAAAAAAAGGGCTTCCCTATATTTTTGGTTCCCAGCTGGGTACAAATAGGCAGCTGGGTGGGGGTTGGGTGCAGCCCGTTCCTTCCTACTGTACCTGGCTAGCATACAAAAATATGGCGAAGAACATGTCATTTTTTTCTAGTTTTTTGGAAAAAACTTAAAGGGCGTCCCTGGATTTTCCATTGCCAGTGAAGATAACACCAAGCAATGGGGGTTAACAGCCAGTAGCTGCTTGGGTTACCCTTAGCTAGCAATAGAAAATACAGCAGTAGCCCACAGTTTTTTTTACCCCTAACCCTTGGGTTAGGGTTATATGTTTGGGTTTTTTTCTTTTATTTTTTTAATTATTTAAAAAAAAAAAAAAAACACACATGGGCTTTGCCATATTTTTGTATGCCAGCCAGGTACAGCAGGCACGTACGGACTGCCCACAATCTCCAGCTGCCTATTTGTACCCAGCTGGGAACCAAAAATATAGGGAAGACCTTTTTTGTTTTCATGAAATAATTAAAAAAAATGATGTGAGCTTCACCCAATTTTTGTGTCCAGCCAGGTACAACTAGGCAGCTGGCGATTGGAATCCGCAGCACAGGTTGATCCAAGCTTTCTGTGCCCCCGCTGCTGCGAATTGCAGTCTGCAGCCACCCCAAAAATGATGCGTTCATAGAAGTGCCATCTTCTGGAGCTGTATCCAACTCTTCCAGTGGCCCTGGTCCTGGGTGACTCGCTGGGTAATAATGGGGTTAGGGCTAGTTGTGAATTATCAGCTGGCCCTAAGCCCGAAATTCATGGTGTCACGCCAATATTAGACATGGCCATCATGAATTTTTATTAAAGATAAAAAAAAAACACAGAGAAAAATATTTTTATTAGAAATAAAACAACACAATTAGTGACTCCATCTTTATTGAACTAAAAAAAAACCCTCCGCCATAGTCCTGAGTCGAGGGTTCCGCTATGTCCAATCCGAACCCAATATCATATAAGCTCATCCCGATTGCCCTGGTGCAGTGGTAATCAGAGTAATAAGGGGTTAATAACAGCTCACAGCTGCCACTAAGCCCTAGATTAGTAATTGGTAGCATCTATGAAACCCCAATTGCTAAACTGTAAGTGAAAAGAAATAAAACACAGAAAAAAATCATGGGGGTCGTCTGTATTTTTGATAATCAGCCAAGAGAAAGCAGACAGCTGTGATCTAATATTATCAGGCTTGGAAAGTCCATGGATATTAGCCCCTTCTCAACCTAAAAATACCAACCAACAGCCCCCCAGAATTAGAACATCCATTTTAGGTGCACCAATTCTGTCGCTTTGCCAAGTGTTTCTCAATTACTTTGGTGTGGTGGCAATTAGTAGTATTTTGAGGTTTGATGTCAGCTGTTTAATGTTAGCTGGCATCAAGCCCAGGGGATATTAATGTAAAGATTTCTATTAGACACCCTCATTACTAACCCAGAAAGAGAAAAAAAAAAAGACACAGGAAAAAGTAGTTTACTTGAATAAAGACACCCCACCCCATTATCATTAGGGGACTTTTCTTGGCCTAGTAGTTAATCCTCCTTGAGAACCACAGAGCTACCAACCTGGTCTAAGTATCTCCTTATGAGGGCAATTTAAATATTTGTTTACCTCTTATCTATGTCTGTCTAGCATTGTCCTAGTATTTGGGCAATAGAGGTTATTCCTACCTCTTACCCTTGACTGTACTACATTTGGCTTATGGTGAGGGAAATGTTTAATTTTATTTATTTATTCCTGTATACATTCTTGATTACCTGTAGAGTAGGGTATATTTTCCTCTACTGATGAATGTGATACATGGATGTTACTGCACCTGCACTTTAAGTAGGTTTTTGTGGAGGGTACCATCTAGTGGCAGAGCAAGGATTAATAGGGTCAGCCATGGAGGAACGGGGGCACCGTACAAATTAGGGTGGTATTACCTCCGTTGGTAGGCAGTACTGAGCGTAGGGCAAGATCCAATCCCGCTACAGCATTGCTGAAATGTTTACATCTTGGCCTAAAAACACAAGCACACCCTATTATCCCTGCTATTCCTTGCCTTAAGTTACCCTAGTGTTGACTGCACATGCCACTTTTTGTTCATGTCTGGTATATTTGCCTGGGATTTTAATTATTTAATTAAGGTTATTGATTTTAGAGGTTTGTTATTTTGGTCTTTATATTGATACCTCTACTCTACATTTTTTTGGGTTAACCACCCCATTATCCCTCATTCTCCAATGTATTATCAGAAGTGCTCCCAAGAATCTCGACCGTCATAGTCCATGATCAAAGAATGCAGCTCCAGCGATTGTGAATAGCGCTGGGTAGTGAAATAACTTCTCATCAGCGCTGCTAGGTCTCACTGAGCGCAGCATTGAGCCAGCGACTATGATAAGAGTTGTTGTCACTACCCGGTGCCTGTGAATAGCTGTACTTTACTTACTGCTATACACAGTCACTGGAGCTGTATTTGTGAATCGTGGACTACAATGGAGCTTTGTGGGAACATTTTTGATAATATATTGGGGAACAAGTTAGTCTTTATTTATATAAACTATTTTTTCCTGTGTATGTGTTTTGTTTGTTTTTTCCTCTTATTGGGTAAGTAATGGGGTGTCTGATAGATGCCTCTCCATTAGTAACCCCTGGGCTTGATGCCTACTGACATTTTACTTGGATCAGCACTCCTTCCATTTGGCAAAAGTGTTTTTAATCAGCAGGAGACTACAAGAAGGGTTTTACCTTTTTTGCTCTACATTCACATATTGAAAACTTGTGGAAAGTGAATTGGCCAGTTCCTTTCACATGGTGTTTGTGCTGTGTGGCGGCCATTGCTGTGGTGATATTGTGTCAGTGGGGCATTGGGGCTTGAAGCCATGGGGGCTCAGCCTTGCACCATGGGTGTTGTGATGCTCCTGGCCACCTGCCCTGCTGGTGCACTGTCGCTGTGGCAGTGGTTGGCATGCAGCGTTGCACCTTTAAGGCTTCAGAAAAGTTAGGAACCCACTCAGAGGTTCACTGTGACGTGGCAGTGGGCTTCATACAGTCTGATCAGAATCTTAAACCAAGAACGTCATGTTCAGGTATATAAAGTTTTGTCTAATGGCATTAGATCAAAGTATGATTTTGGATGTGTGGTTCATGTCTTTTTTTTACAGCTGTGTTCATGCTAGCTGACATTATACAGTTGATATCAACCCCAAAAAAATATAAACCTGATTGCCACTGCACCAAAGCAATCAAGAAGAGAAGGGCAAAGAGCCAGAATTGGCACATTTAATGGATGTGCCAATCCTGGGACTGCTGCGGCAACTATTCTTAGGCTAGAAAAGGACAAAATAACCAGGGACCTTCATAGTCTGATAATATCAGCCTCTACTCTATTTTCCTGCTTTGCCTTGGCTGGCTATGCTGCTCCCATTCCATTTGAGTGCTGATTACATCTATTTCAGCAATTTTCCAGCCCTAATGGGGGTCTATGGGGAAAAAGCTCAAATTTTCCCATTGACTTCCATTATACTCCTGCTCGATTCGAGTATACTCGAACATTTCAGTGCTTTCTCATTACTTGTCCTTACAGAGTATAAATAATAAAAGATATAGGTCCATCAATTCAATTCAATTGCCAGCTTCTCCCTTTTTCTTTCTTCTCATTTTTTTGTGCACTGTTTCTCATATAGCACCAAAATGCACAAATCTGCAAGAAATCTTCTTCTTTTCCCGCTTCCAGTGTTTTACATCTAAACGCTAAATATAATAAGACGTAAGATGTGCATGCAATATATATAATCAAACCTATTAAATAAATTAATATTAAGAGACAGCACAAAGGGGATTACTAATCACTATACAAATTTAACTCCAGCAATGTGCACAGTTAACAAAATGTAGTATTGGAGAGACACAAAGACTTATTGTTTTACCACAATCTTATCTAATCTACTGATATATATTATTAATTTATTGGCTAGTAGTTTGAAAGCCATCAAAAAGCACTCCTGAACACTTGGCCATAAAAGCTAGCTTTGTCTCTCCTCCTCTGGCAGAGAAAAGAATCACTTTGTAGTACATTAATGACCTAATTATAGTGTTCTGTTCTGAAGGGTGTATGTACAGTATATATTCATTAGAGATTTTCAAATTGATAGAAAATACATGTGTTTAATGCACTCTTTGTAAAAGGGATGCTCATGAGAAAACTGTATCCACTGTTCATCCTCCATGGATTATATTACAATACGTGTCATAATCTTATGACCATAAATAATTATCATTTTCATGTTATAGACAAAAAGAAGTCATGGCCAAAACCGCAAGATCTGCCATTAGTGAAGCTCAATTTTCTAACATCTGCAGTTCCCCAATATCTAGATGCATTAAGTAAATACGTTTTTTTTAAATCTTTGCTATAAACGGAAAGTGACGTAGAAATCAAACACAAGACAATAGTCTTGTAAGTGGAGGGCTGCAGAATGCTTGTCCGGTATATAAACTGGCTTGCTTTGTTACACTTGTTACACAAGTGAATGAACAGAAATATACAAAATCATCTTCCCACTAAACACTTGCAATTTACACTTAGAAACAATATTCTAGAGGTAATTCATTATTTCTATTCACAATTCAATTGACATCTGAGCTTAAGGTGCTATTACCAAAGATCAATGGTTCCTCTATCCACACGATGTGGACATGCTCAGTTTCTGCTCCATTCATTGTCTATGAGACGGCTGAGCACAGCACTCAGTTATTTCCTTCAGATTCATTGACAATGAATTTACTGGAGGCAATACAGGCACATGATCACTCCGTTCTGGAAAACAGCTGCAAAGTCTAGCCCCATTCTCTGGTTTCAGAGCTCCATTCATGGAATTGCTGGAAAACACAGTGGTTGGAATCAACAAGTTGTGTCCTATGTCGTGAGAAAAAAATAACATAATATTTTGGAGATAACTCTTTAATTGTCTGAACATTCTTGGCTTGCCTCCAATGTCTCCAATGTCTTAGATTGCTTTCACATTGCGTTCCGATATTTGTTAAGTGGTCCTGTTGGGGCTTCCGCCTGAACTGAATTGTGCCAATGGGGCTATTGACTATAACGGTGCAGACTCTGTCGTGCACCATTTTTAAGAGTATACGCCTATTGGATGCGAGCACCCAGACATAGTAGATTACGTCTGGGTGTCCGCCTCCAGTTAGCGTATACTCCCTTAAATAGTGCACGACATAGCACATGGTGACTCCGTCCGCACCATTATAGACAATGGCCCCATCGGCGCATACGTCCAAAATCCGTTTTGGGGGCTGATTCAGACGGAAGCCCCGACAGGACTACTTAACAGAGATCAGAACGCAATGTGAAAGGTTCCTTATGTTGAAGATTTGACATCTACTACATATGCTGATGTTTGCACTAGATAGCAAAGAAGATTGTATTAGTGATTTTCTGTCAAGCACCTAGGGGTCTACATGTTGTCTATTCAATAGAACAGCAAGCAGTTTTGTTAATATAGTTTGGGCAAGAATACATTTTTCAACTTGGAATCCATATCAAGTAAGGACTATATGTATCACTCAGTTTTGCATTTAATTGTAAGGAAATGAACTAAAGGGGGCTTTACACGCTACGATGTCGTTAATGAATTATCGCCAGGGTCACGGTGTTTGTGACGCACATCCGGCTTCATTAACGAGATCGCAGTATGTGACACTTATGAGCGACCTTAAACGATCGCAAAAGCGGTCAAAATTGTTTGCCGCGGAGAGGTCATCCTGAAACAGAAAAACGTTTTCTGCTTATTAGCGATGTTGTTCCTTGTTCCTGGGGCACCACACATCGCTATGTGTGACATCGCAGGAGCGATGAATATCTCCTTACCTGCCTCTACCGGCTATGCGGAAGGAAGGAGGTGGGTGGAATGTTACGTCCTGCTCATCTCCGCCCCTCCGCTTCTATTGGACGCCTGCCGTGTGACGTCGCTGTGACGCCGCACAAACCGCCCTCTTTGAAAGGAGGCGATTTGCCGACCAGAGCAACGTCGCACAGCAGGTATGTGCGTGTGACGCTGCCATAGCGATAATTTTCGCTACGGCAGCGATCACCACATATCGGCCGTACGACGGGGGCGGGTGCTATCGCGCTCGACATCGCCAGCAAATGCTAGCGACGTCGCAGCGTGTAAAGCCCGCTTAAGTCTTGTGTAAAGTTGAACTTAGGTTTACACACATTAGATCCTCCGTACCTAAGGACACCCAAAAAACTATGAGCATGTCACAGATAAAAATTACTGTGATTTCTCTAACCACATGATTAGTAATGTTCATACAAGACCGTCATTCATTGACAATTTTACATAACAATTACATAACAATTTCAGGGACAAACATTTGTCACAAGAAAAAAATGAGAATGACTGCAAAGTGGTTGGTTGTCTGTCACTTTAGTTTTTGGTGTACCTTGCACACTACGACATTGCAGGTGCGATGTCGGTGGGGTCAAATCGAAAGTGATGCACATCCGGCGCCACTGTCGATATCGTAGTGTGCAAATCCTTTTACATACGATTAACGAGCGCAAAAGCGTCGTTATCGTATGATCGGTGTAGGGTCCGACATTTCCATAATTTTGCAGCCGCGACGGTATGATGTTGTTCCTCGTTCCAGCAGGCAGCACACATCGCTGTGTATGAAGCCGCAGGAGCGAGGAACATCCCCTTACCTGCGTCCCAGCTGCAGAACCTCCGCTTCTATTGGCCGCCTGCCATGTGACGTCGCTGTGACGCCGCACGACCCGCCCCCTTAGGAAGGAGGCGGTTCGTCGGCCAGAGTGACGTCGCAGGGCAGGTAAGTGCATGTGAAGCTGCCGTAGCGATAATGTTCGCTACGGCAGCAATCACAAGATATCACACCTGCGACAGGGGCAGGGACTATCGCTGCAGCGTCGGTAACACATTGTTACTGATGTCACAGCGTGCAAAGTACCCCTTAAGACTATTCTTTTGACACTCTATAATGGTTTTCTTTAAGAAGTTTTTTCATATTAGATAAAAAGGTTTCATTCTTTTCACCTAAGTGGGGCTGAAATGCAATATTACACATCCTATGAGATGAAGATTTTATTTCACAGTACTTTTATGGAACTTATGATTTGGGTGATTTATCATTATGTTATTTTGGCTACATGTTGAAGCATTTTTGTATATGACTTGGCAGTGTTGATTTTTATTTCATGTTTACAGTATTATTTAGGCTTTGTGTGATGGCAACATATAACAAATGTGCAGAGGTGCTATTCAGATAAGCACCACTTCAGCGTTTGTTGTCGGGTTTCTTTCACCTCTAAACTGGTATTTCTAATCTAAGTTCCTTGACCTTACTTTTATACTCACCCTCCGGCAGCTTCACCTTCTATTGACACGCCAACCAGGGCACGTTGGGGAACGCAGAACTAGGCCGGTTTTGTTGGGAGGTCACAGCGGGAATGAGTCGTGATCCCACCTATGGTATTCAGCAAAGTATGGCCATTGCTGCTGGATGGTACCGCTGGGGCAAATAGTGACTCAGCAACAATGGTACAGCTGCCCATAGGTGGAGCTAGGCCCCAGGATAGAATTTAAGGCCATGTCACACACAGAGATAAATCTGCGGCAGATCTGTGGTTGCACTGAAATTGTGGACAATCAGTGCCAGGTTTATGGCTGTGTACAAATGGAACAATATGTCCATGATTTCACTGCAACCACAGATCTAAAGCGGGCTTTACACGCTACGATTTCGCTACAGCGATCTCGTTGGGGTCATGGATTTTGTGACGCACATCCGGCCGCTGTAGTGATGTCGTAGCGTGTGACTCCTAGGAGCGATTTTGGATCGTTGCAAAAACGTCCCAAATCGCTCCTCGTTGACATGGGGGTCCGCTGCCAGTTATCGCTGCTGTCGCAGGGGCGAAGTTGTTCCTCGTTCCTGCGGCAGTGCACATCGCTACATGTGACGCCGCAGGAACGAGGATCATCTCCTTACCTGCCTCCGGCCACAATGCGGAAGGAAGGAGGTGGGCGGGATGTTACGTCCCGCTCATCTCCGACCCTCCGCTTTCATTGGGCGGCCGCTTAGTGACGTCACTGTGACGCCGAACGGACCGCCCCCTTAGAAAGGAGGCGGTACGCCGGTCACAGCGACATCGCTATGCAGGTAAGTATGTGTGACGGGGGTGCCAGATTTTGTGCGCAATGGGCAGCGATATGCCGTTTCGCACAAAGATGGGGGGGGTCGCATGCTAGCGATATCGGGCCGGATATCGCAGCATGTAAAGCCACCCTTACAAAGATCTATCTCTATATTTGACGGGCCTTCATAGTCCTTAGCATGTGAAATGTTTCAATAGCTCGGGACTGGTGGCGCGGGCAATGAATCCAGGACACAGCGGGATGCAGTCATTAGCTCTTTACTCACAGTTGTCAGTTCCAGATTATCACAGCCGGCCGGGGAAATGCTGCCCTTGCCGTGCTGAGTCCTGCAGTGACGGGATCCAGCTAATCCCCAGGTAATTCAGAAGCACATAACCGTTGTCCCTTTCCTGGTCGTCTTCCTCTGCTGGCTTCACCCTCCTGCCCTGCGCCTCACCCACAGTGCCCTGAGCAAGTGTCTGCATGCCTTGCTTGGGAGGCTCTTTGGCACAATCCCTTAGCCCTCTGTAGTCACCATTTCAGCGGATTCGCATGTGGCTGTGGCTTCGGCACATGAAGATACCTCAGCCTCCGGTTTGCTAGCTAAGCCTGGTTGTTCTCCACTACTCAGGGGGCCAGTTCCCCCTTGCAGCCTAGTCCCTCCACACCGGTGCGTCGGATGTGGATACGAGCACACGGATGGATTTTCCACTCCCCGTGACTCTAAAGATGGGTTCACACTAAACGACAACGACAACGACGTCGCTGTTACGTCACCATTTTCGGTGACGTAACAGCGACCTTGTAAGTCGCTGTTATGATCGCTGCTTAGCTGTCAAACACAGCAGAAGCAGCGATCATAACGTCGCTGTGTTACATGTTCAGAGAGCAGGGAGCCGCGCTTAGCGCTGGCTCCTTGCTCTCCTAGGTACAGTACACATCGGGGTAAATTAACCCGATGTGTGCTGCAGCTACATGTCACAGTGCAGAGAGCAGGGAGCCGCGCGCAATGCTTAGCGCTGGCTCCTTGTTCTCTTTGCTACAGTATACATCGGGTTAATTACCCGATGCATACTGCAGCCACATGTCACAGTGCAGGAGCCGGCGCTGGCAGCAAGAGCGGAGGCTGGTAACCAGCGTAAACATCGGGTAACCAGGGAAAGGACTTCCCTTGGTTACCCGATGTTTACGCTGGTTACAGCTTACCGCAGTTGCCAGACGCCGGCTCCTGCTCGCTTCATTTCGTCGCTCTCTCGCTGTCACACACAGCGATGTGTGTGTCACAGCGGGAGAGTGACGACGAAAAAATGAAGCTGGACATTCAGCAACGACCGGCGACCTCACAGCAGGGGCCAGGTCGTTGCTGGATGTCACACACAGCGACAGCGACGGGACGTCGCTGCAACGTCACAGAAAATGGTGACGTAGCAGCGACGTCGTTGTCGTTGTCGCTGTGTGTGACACCAGCTTAAGACCCCTTCTTCCTTTCTTTCAGATCTTCCACCTGGTGCTAGGATGAGCTCCTCCGGCTCCAGTCCTCAGAACCTCTTACCTCCGTGTCCTACTTCGTTCTTCACTCCGTTCTATCTAGTGCCACCCACTAGCTAACCCCACCTCCAGGCTGACTTTGGGACTGTGCTCTCCCTTAGGAGCAATCTTGCCCTAACCTTGATCTGAAGTGGTGTATCTATACTAAGAGTGTGTATATGCAATGGATTGTGCCCTCCTCCTTACCAGAGAATGGGGTTCCACAGCTCTCTCTGAGGTGCAGTACCTCTGTGGTGACTGGACCATCAGGGGCGCCACACTATCACTGACGCTTCTGTCATTCTCAGCAAGTTTGTGACCTGCCCGATCGCTCCAATGTTTCATGGAATGTTTCGGAGGTCACATCTTAATGCAACTCTATGACAGCTTCGTTTTGGCTCTCATAGGCTTGCATTGAGAGCTTGTAATGTAACATCTGACTTCTGGCCAGTCAGAAATTGCGGTCACAAGATGGCACCTTGAGACCGTAATGGTGCCAATAAAAGGTGAAGGCAACGGAGAGAGAATATAAGAGTTGGAACCTAACCTTAGGTTAAAAGCACCACTCCAGAGCTGAAAGAACAAACAAACACTGGAGTGGTCCTTTAAGCAATGTATGACAATATTAAGCCGCTTTCACACTGCGTTATAACGTACATTCACTGGTCCCGTCGAAGCGTCCGTCTGAACCCCCTTGCAAAACGGGTTTCGGACACATGTGCCGACGGGGCCATTGGCTATAATGTTGCAGACTGAGTCACCGTGTGCTCTGTCTTGCACCATTTTTGGGTGTATAGACTTTCTGCAGGAAACACCAAGACGAAGTCTACTACGTCTTGGGTGTCCGCCTGCAGAGATCATATATGCCTGAAAATGGTGCAAGGCCCCGTCGGCGCATGCATCTGAAACCCGTTTTGCGATGGTTCGGATGGATGCTTCGACTGGATCAGTGAAATGCAGTGTGAAAGCGTCCTTAGACTTTATAAATTTACAGGATATCTAGACCCTTAGTCATCCTTCTAACAGATTCTTGATTTTACCTCAGGCAAAGTACTGGGAACACTGCCAAATAGAAATCACAGAGCAAACATCTTTCCAAGAATTTTTTTTTTTATTATATCTAATTGTTTTTGTACAAGAAATCAGAACCCAAATTAAGTCCTATTTATATCGTCAGACTAAATCAGATCTTAAACTCCCAAAAAAGTTGCGGCTACATACTATATACCTTTATTTGCTCTTCAGATTTTCAACCACCACTTTTCTGAGAGTGAAAATTTCTTTAAATATCCTGTTTACCTATAAATATAACACACTCAGGGAAAACGGAAGAGGGAAATTGGTACTCCATTGTTAACAATTGCACATTTTAACATTAACACACACTTTTTTAACATTAACACAGTTTTCTTAATGGACATTTGCAGCTTTATGGCATGAAGTGCTGCATCTGCAGTTAGTTAATGACTTCCAACACATCATTATGAGGACTTCTGCTAATGAATATAGCATCAACTATGTGCACTTCTATGCACTGCCTGGCTATTGCGTTATAAATGTCATCTCCGTAAACTGTAAAATTTGTGTAATCCCAATATCTATACGTAAAAACTCCTAAACATGTGGTTATGGTATAGATAGCAGTTTGAAATTGAGAGATTACTGTCTAAAGCAAGGCAAAAATGCACTTAGTTTCTTCTGGCAGAAGATGCAGATTTGGTGCAGAAAACACATATATATATATATATATATATATATATATATATATATATATATAATATACACTACAGTTCAAAAGTTTGCGGGCACCCAGACAATTTTGTCTTTTCCATGAAAGATCATACTTTTATTTATCAAATGAGTTGCATAATGAAGAGAAAATATAGTGCAGACATTGACGAGGTTAGAAATAATGATTTTTACTTGAAATAATAATTTTCTCCTTCAGACTTTGCTTTCGACACAGACTGCTCCTTTGCAGCAATTACAGCTTTGCAGACCTTTGGCATTCTAGCTGCTAATTTGCGGAGGTAATCTGGAGATATTTCACCCCATGCTTCCAGAAGCCCCTCCCACAAATTGGATTGGCTTGATGGGCACTTTTTGCATACCATACGGTCAAGCTGCTCCCACGACAGCTGAATAGGGTTGAGATTTGGTGACTGGGCTGGCCACTCCATTACAGATTAGAATACCAGCTGTCTGCTTCTTCCCTAAATAGTTCATGTGTGTCGCCCTGGGCAAGCCAGGGGACACAGATAACAACACCACTACACCCCACACTCCAGGTAGGCACACCTGCTAACCAGAAATCCTTGTTGCCTCCCTCCAGGAGTCTGTGATGCACACCAGGGGGTGGGCCAGGCGGTTGGCTCCGCCCACCAAGGAGCTCACAACTCTGGAGGCAGGAAGTACCAGGCAGATTAGCTCAGGAGGAGCTTGAGTGAAGAGCAGAGATGAGCTCAGGAGGAGCTTGAGTGAACAGCAGAGTAGCCCAGGCAGGGGCTAGAGGAAACAACCAGAAGTGAAAGTGAAGGAAAGGAAAGTGGAAAAGGAGGAAAGCAAGAAGTGGTGACAGAGCAGAGAGAAGGAGAAGCCTGAGAGCCCAGCTGTGTGTAGGGCTAGAACAGCAAGGTCAGCGACGGCGGTGACTGTCCGGAGGGGGATCGTTTGGAAGTTCCTGGAAGGACCCCGTTGGCTGTGTGCCCGGTGGTCTGGAGCAGTGTTCCGAAGGACAGTCAGCACCAGGGCAGGGGCCTCTCGGACCCCGGCAAGGCTAGGAGTCGCCCAATTTGCCGAATCCGTCAGTGAAGGGGACGCAGATCCCCCAGCAACAAAGTCCCGATTGACGGCAACAGCCCGACCATTACCGGGGAGACACCGCCACCGCCAAGGCACCAGTTTCCCCAGGGCCAGCGCCTGCGGGCAAAGTGTAGAGCTCCTCCGGCCCAGATTGAAGTCGGGGAGCGGGTAACCGGAGGGAATCCACCGCTACCATCAGTCAAACAGGTGCAAGGAAGAGAGACGTCACCGTCACCTACCGGGAGTGCAGGTGCAACCGTCTGTGGGACCGTCCTACCAGCCGTTGGTTTACCGTACAAACTGTGTCCGTGTCTCAGGCTGAGTGAGTACCACAGTGCCGCAAGGCATAGCGCTGCCCCCGCGTCCCTGCGCCCTCCAGGCCCTACACTTCACATCTCTTCACCGGGCCCCGGGATCACCAACCCCTACCCACGGAGGGGCAACACAACACCTGGCTGCTCCTATCACCATCCCCGGGACCCCCACACTGAGCAGCGGTGGTGCCATCACCACAACCGTGGGTGGCGTCACGAACTATAATCCCAACAAACACCCCCCCCCTTTCACTCACGGGCGAGGAGCGTCGCTCGAGACACCCCGGGATCCGGCCCGCAGCTCGAGCCACCAGGAGCAACTGCCGGACCCGAGCAGAAGGGGTGAGCGCGGTGTGCTGACACCCTCCTCCCCGCCCGCGACACATGCATAATTTGAGGTGTGCTTTGGGTCATTGTCCTGTTGTAGGATAAAATTGGCTCCAATCAAGCGCTGTCCACAGGGTATGGCATGGTGTTACAAATTGGAGTGATAGCCTTCCTTATTCAAAATCCCTTGTACCTTGTACAAATCTCCCACTTTACCTGCACCAAAGCAACCCCAGACCATCACATTACCTCCACCATGCTTGGCAGATGGCGTCAGGCACTCTTCCAGCATCTTTTCAGTTGTTCTGTGTCTCAAAAATGTTCTTCTGTGTGATCCAGACACCTCAAATTTCGATTTGTCTGTTCATAACACTTTTCTTCTAATCTTCCTCTGTCCATTGTCTGTTCTTTTGCCCATATTAATCTTTTCCTTTTATTAGCCAGTCTCAGATATGGCTTTTTCTTTGCCACTCAGCCCTGAAGGCCAGCATCACAGACTCGCCTCTTCACTGTAGACATTGACACTGGCGTTTTGCGGGTATTATTTAATGAAGCTGCCAGTTGAGGACTTGTGAGGCATCGATTTCTCAAACTAGAGACTCTAATGTAATTGTCTTGTTGCTCAGTTGTGCAGCGGAGCCTATCACTTCTCTTTCTACTCTGGTTAGAGCCTGTTTGTGCTCTCCTCTGAAGGTAGTAGTACACAACGTTGTAGGAAATCTTCAGTTTCTTGGCAATTTCTCGCATGTAATATTCTTAATTTCTAAGAACAACAATAGACTGTCAATATTCTCATAAAAGTTATCTTTTCTGCCCATTTTGAGAGTTTAATGGAACCAACAAATATAATGCTCCAGATTCTCAACTAGCTCAAAGGAAGGTCAGTTTTATAGCTTCTCTAATCAACAAAACTGTTTTCAGCTATGCTAACATACTTACACAAGGGTTTTCAAGAGATTTCTAAACATCTAGTAGCCTTCTAGCACAGTTAGCAAACATAATGTACCATTAGAACACTGGAATGGTGGTTGTTGGAAATGGGCCTCTATACACCTATGTAGATATTGCATTAAAAAACAGATGTTTGCAGCTAGAATAGTCATCCACCAAATTAACAATGTATAGAGTGTATTTCTGTGCAATTTAATGTTAGCTTCATTGAAAAAAATGTGCTTTTCTTTCAAAAATAAGGAAATATCTAAGTGACCCTAAACTTTTGAACTGTATTGTATGTATGTTGTTAGGGCCAGGTGGACGGGCAGACCCAGGAGGTGGATCCACTGGGCCGAACTCCTCACTGAAGGCAAGGGGTCCGGTAGCCGGAGCACTACAGGTAGCAGGACAGTCCGTTCAAAAGAGTGGAATGTAGAAGTTCCTGGGACCACGGAGTCACAGATGGTAGTCCGGGTGGCGGAGCTCAGGTTCGGAGGCCAAGATGTTGTCAGGCAGAGTCCGGAACTGATGGAGCGAGAGGACGGGTCACCACAGGGATCAAAGATGGTACGGACTGACGGGATGGCAGATAGTCAGCGTGCGGGGTTCGGGAATCGGCAGGACCAGATGGCGAGGCAGGAGCGGCTCTAGAAGAGAGAGAGGTGAGTATATCACAGGGACAAGGAGACCTGACTCCTAGCTTAGGAAACACGAAGAACAGGCCCCGCCCACTTGGACATTAAACCCCTTTATACCCTGTACCTGTGTGTTCAATATCCTGTCTGTGGACGCTGGCCCTTTAAGAAAGGGTCAATGACGGCGCGCGCGCCCTAATGCGCATGCGCGAGGCCCGGGTGCCAGAAGTCAGGGCAGGGAGCGGCGAACAGGAGGCAGGGGAGCCGGGCTGGAGCGAAGCTGACAGCGGACGCTGGGAGCGGGGACCGGGACGCTTGGGGATCCTAGGTGAGGAGGCCTGGAGGCTGTGGAGCGGGGGACGCCGGACAGAGGAGCCGGGGAGCGAGCCAGGGAAGCCGGGGAGCGTGGCAGGGGAGCCGGGGAGCTGGACAGGGGACCCGGGGAGCGTGACATATGTATATATATTATATATATATATATATATATATATATATATATATATATATATATATATACACACTAGAAAGTTGCCCGATTCTAACGTATCAGGTAGTCTAGAATGTGTATGTAGGGTAGCAGATTGAATAATAATATAATCAGCAAGTCTTGAATAATGATGGTATATTTCTTGCTCGTTGGTCTCCCGCTGTGCAGCACGCATCGGCGTATTTGACAGTGAGAGACCAACGATCTTAATTGGCAGGGAGCCGGCGTACACTGGTAACCATGTTACACAATTGGGTAACTATGCAAAGCGCTTTGCTTAGTTACCCGATGTGTACCATGGTTACCAGCGTACGCCGGCTCAATCACACATGTGCCGGGAGCCGGGGGTAAGGTGGTAACCATGGTACACATTGGGTAACTAACGAAAGCGCTTTCCATAGTTACAGGATTGTGTACCATTTGTTACCAGCGTACGTCGGTAAGCTGATAATCATGGTACACATTGGGTAACTATGCAAAGCGACAGTGCTGGTTTATTTTTTGCTTGTTGGTCTCCTGCTGTGCAGCACGCATCGGCGTGTTTGACAGTGGGAGACCAATGATCTGAATGGGCAAAGAGCCGGGGTAAGCTAGTAACCATGGTACACATCGGGTAACTATGCAAAGTGGTTTCCATAGTTACCCAATGTGTACACTGGTTAACAGCGTACGCCGGCTCCGGCACACGTGTGCCGAGAGTCGGGGTAAGCTAGTAACCATGTTACACATTGGGTAACTAAGCAAAGCGGTTTCTATAGTTACTCGATGTGTACCATGGTTACCAGCGTACGCCGGCTCCGGCACACGTGTGCCGGGAGCCGGGGTAAGCTAGTGGTTTCACACATCCGGCTTTTCTTGACTTTGTCGGATGCTGGGCGCTCCTGTAGGCTGGTTTCAGACGTCCGTGTTTTAGGTACGTGTGACATGCGTTTTGTAACACGGATGTCACACGTACCCATGTTATTCTATGATGTGCTTCACATGTCCATGTTTGCACACGGACCATGTGACTTTTCATGACCCCGCACGCACACACGCAGGTATCTCCAGCAGCACGGATGTCACACGGATGGCACACTGATGTGATCCGTGCGACATCAGTGTAAAACATACCAGAGAAAATATGGGTCTTTTTAATAAAAATATTCTCTATATTTACTTCTCTCCAGCGATGTTGTCTCCGGCTCTGTTGCCTCCCGCTCCTTATCGCCGCTCATTATACTCACTGAATATTCAGTGTCCTGAGGAGCTGGAAGCAGGAACAGCGCTGGGGACTTCAGTGCCGGGGACCGCATCGCTGGGTGAGTGTACAGCAGTGTATGTGTGTGTGGGTGTGTACATGCATGTGCGCTATGTGTGTATGCACTCGGTGTATCTATGTGTGTCTGCTATGTGTGTATATGTGCTCAGTGTGTGTGTGTGTGTATACATGCATGTGCGCTGTGTGTATGCGCTCGGTGTATCCATGTGTGTCTGCTGTGTGTGTGTATACATGCATGTGCGCTATGTGTGTATGCGCTCGGTGTATCTATGTGTGTCTGCTATGTGTGCATATGTGCTCAGTGTGTGTGTGTATACATGCATGTGCGCTGTGAGTATGCGCTCGGTGTATCCATGTGTGTCTGCTGTGTGTGTGTATACATGCATGTGCGCTATGTGTGTATGCGCTCGGTGTATCTATGTGTGTCTGCTATGTGTGTATATGTGCTCAGTGTGTGTGTGTGTGTGTGTATACATGCATGTGCGCTGTGTGTATGCGCTCGGTGTATCCATGTGTGTCTGCTGTGTGTGTGTATACATGCATGTGCGCTATGTGTGTATGCGCTCGGTGTATCTATGTGTGTCTGCTATGTGTGTATATGTGCTCAGTGTGTGTGTGTATACATGCATGTGCGCTGTGTGTATGCGCTCGGTGTATCCATGTGTGTCTGCTGTGTGTGTGTGTATACATGCATGTGCGCTATGTGTGTATGCGCTCGGTGTATCTATGTGTGTCTGCTATGTGTGTATATGTGCTCAGTGTGTGTGTGTATACATGCATGTGCGCTGTGTGTATGCGCTCGGTGTATCCATGTGTGTCTGCATGCATGTGCGCTGTGTGTATACGCCAAGTCTATCCATGTGTGTCTGCTATGTGTGTATATGTGCTCAGTGTGTGTGTGTGTGTGTATATACATGTGTCGCGGGCGGAGGAGGGGACGCTGCGCTCTCCCACTGCTCGGGTCCGGCTGCTGCTGCTCGGTGGCTCGAGCGATGGGCCGGATCCCGGGGACTCGAGCGGCGCTCCTCGTCCGTGAGTGAAAAGGGGTGGTTTGGTTGTGGGGATATTGTCCGTGATGCCACCCACGGTTGTGGTGATTGTGTGGACACCACCGCTGCTCTGGACGGGGATCCTGGGAGCGGTGACAGGGAGCAGCTTTGGTTGTTAATCCTCCCCTCCGTGGGTAGGGGGTTGGTTGTCCTGAGGCCCGGTGATGGGGTAGGGATGGATGACAGGCGGGTTGCGGGGCCTGATGAGGTGCAGGGTCGCAGGGGCAGCGCTGTGCCGCACGGCACGGAGGAACTCACTCAGCCCAATGATGATGACACAGTTCACGGTAAAACAAGCGGCTGGATGGACGGGTCCCTCGGACGGCTGCGGTGTTGTTGCTCCCGGCAGGTTAGCGGTGACTGTCTTTTCCCTGCACCTACGCTGTCTGTACGGTTTCGATGGTTTCCCACCGGTAACCAGCTCCCCGACTTGGATATGGGCCAGAGGAGCCCCTTTTGCCCGCAGGCGCTGGCCCTGAGAAACGGTTGCCTTGGCGGTGGCGGTGTCTCTCTCACTAGGTTGGACTGTTGCCTTCTGTCGGGACTTGACTGTTTGGAAACCCAGGAGGTCCCCTTCACTAACGGATTCGGCAAATTCACGGCGACTCCTAGCCTTGCCGGGGTCCGAAAGGCCCCTGCCACTGGTGCTGGCTTCTCTTTGTGTACCGGTCCGGTACCGCTGGGCCACCACCCGTCCACGGTCCTTACGGTAGACTCCAATCGGCCACTCCTGCAGACGGTCACCACCGTCTGCCAACCCTGCTGTCTCGCCCTGGCCACACACCCGGATGCTGTCAGTCAGTTGCTCTGTTACTACACTTTCCTCCTTCCACTTTCACTTCCTCCACTCAACTGCCCGTTTTACCGCCTCCAGGACTGTGAACTCCTCGGTGGGTGGGACCAACCGCCTGGCCTACCCCCTGGTGTGGACATCAGCCCCTGGAGGAGGGCAACAAGGGTTTTGTGTCTGACCTTGATGTGCCTGCTGGGAGTGTGGGGTGTTGTGTTGTTGTTCTCTGTGGCCCCTGGCTTGTCCAGGGCGACACACATGCATGTGCGCTGTGTGTATGCGCCCAGTGTATCCATGTGTGTCTGTTGTGTGTGTATATGTGCTCAGTGTGTGTGTATATGTAATGGGATCCACCATTCAGACTGCATCATCAATGTAGAAATGGATTTGAACATTGCTTCAGCACTTGCCCACAAGGGGGCAGTGTCAGGCTGTGCAATCACAGACACAGAGGTGGGAAATCCCCTACAGTTTGTGTGTTCTAACCAGGAGGAAAAAAAACGGGAGGACAGTACAGCCCCGGAGCTCAGCCAGCACAGAGCTACGTGTGGTCTCCCTGAACAGAGGGCTCTTTTGCAACCGGATTCTTGGAAGAATCACCCTGTGAAAGTGGTTTCTGCCATCCCCGGTTTGCAGGACTTTGTTTTCACCGAGGATCTAACCGGACTGCAGAGAATCGCGCCCGGAGTGCATATCCAGGGGCTGTAACAACTTGACTGCAGAGCATCGCACCCTGAGTGCAAGTGCAGGGGCCGTTACCGACACAAGGGAGCCATCCGTGCAACCGTGACCTCCCTTCTTCTGCTCGGTGTGCCCCGGGACTAAGAGACTGACTAGAATCCGTTACCAGCGGGAGAAGAACAAAGGAGAAGACCGAGGAGCTGCATCCCTTCAGCGCTGCACCGGGACCCATCATCGTGAGACTCCAGGCCTGCGACGTGGGAGCGGCATCTTCTTCTGGGATAGACTGGTACGTGATTGTAGGGAGAGTTAGGGAAAGTTGCCTCCATTTCTTTGTGTTTTTCTGTTTTCTTTTTTTTTTCCTTGCTGCGTACCCGGAAGGAGTGAAGATCCGGGGACTCCACCATACACATGTGCGCAGATAGTTTGGTTGACTGTGTTATAAATATGTTTCATAGTAAAGAAATGTTACTACCGGTAAAATCTGAGTATGGGGATTTTGTTGGAATAGAGCATACACACACACCCGCGGCCCTACCATCGGTCGCTTCATATACATGCATGTGTGCTATGTGTGTATGCGTCAGTGTATCCATGTGTGTCTGCTATGTGTGTGTGTGTAACCGTACACTGTACAGGACAGTGGCTGCGCCGCAACTTCCTGGTCACATAAAAACACGTGATCGGAGGTTGTCGCGCGGCAACTGTAGTGTACACAGTGCACGGGAGCGCGCCGGATGCGACAAAGTGGAGAAAAGGTAAGCGACAGTGCTGACGTGTGCCGGGAGCCGGGGTAAGCTAGTAACCATCTTACACATCGGTAACTAAGGAAAGCGGTTTCTATAGTTACCCGATGTGTACTATGGATACCAGCCTACGCCGGCTCCGGCACACGTGTGCTAGTGGCTTTTCTCCACTTTGTCTTGCGGTGTGGGCTTCGGGTGCTGCAGCAGTCACCTGGGTGTCGGGTGTCTCTGTGTGGGTTCGGGGAATGCGTGCGGGGGGACGGGGCCAGGGCGAGCATCCAATGCGTGAGGGGGCGGGGCCTGGCCAAGCGTCCAATGCGTGCAGGGTGCCGGGGCGAGCGGCCAATCCATGGGGGGGCGGGGCCAGGGTGAGCCGAGCGGCCAATCCGTGCTGGGGGCGGGGCCATGCCGAGCCCAGCGGCCAATCCGCTGGTTGTGTGACGCCCTGGGCAAGCCAGGGGTCACAGGTCATCACACCACCACACCCTACATCCCAGTTAGGAACACCAAGGCTACTGAAATCCTTGTTGCCTTCCTCCAGGGGCTGATGTTCACACCAGGGGGTGGGCCAGGTGGTTGGCTCCGCCCACCGAGGAGTACACAGCCCTGGAGGCGGGAAGAACCAGGCAGATAGAGTTTGGAGGAGGAAGTGGAAGGAGTGGAAGTCAGCTCAGGGAAGAGCTAGAGTGAGGAAGGAGAAAACAGCTAAGTGAAAGTGAAGTGGTAGTGGAGCAAAGAGGAAAGGAGTAAAAGTGAGCGTAGAAAGACCTGAAGTTAGTCCAGCTAAGTGCAGGACAGGTCAGCAAGGTCAGCAACAGCGGTGATCGTCTGGAGGGGGACTGCTCGGAGGTTGCTGGAAGGACCGCGGTTGAGTAGTGGCCCGGCGGTCTGGAGCAGTATACGAAGGACAGTCAGCACCAGGGCAGGGGCCTCTCGGACCCCGGCAAGGCTAGGAGTCGCCATAATTTGCCGAATCCGTCAGTGAAGGGGACGTCGATCCCCCAACAACCAAGTCCCGATTGAAGACAACCGTCCAACCATTAGTGAGGAACACCGCCACCGCCAGGGCACCAGCTCCTCAGGGCCAGCGTCTGCGGGCAAAGTAGGGCTCCTCCGGCCCATATCCAAGCCGGGGAGCGGGTTACCGGTGGGAACCCATCGCTACCAACTTAGAAACATCAGGTGCAGGTCAGAGGGACATCACCGTTACCTACTGGGAGAGCAAGTGCAGCCGTCCATGGGAACCGTCTTTCCAGCCGTGTGGTTTACCGTAAAACTGTGTCAACGTCTCAGGCTGAGTGAGTACCACAGTGCCGCAAGGCACGGCGCTGCCCCCGCGTCCCTGCGCCCACCAGGCCCTGCAGCCTTCCACCCCATCACCGGGCCCCGGGATCACCAACCCCTACCCACGGAGGGGCAACACAACACCTGGCTGCTCCGCATCACCACTCCCGGGATCCCCATATTGAGCAGCGGTGGTGCTACAAATCACCACAACCGTGGGTGGCGTCACGGACAATCTCCCCAACAAAACCCCTTTCACTCACGGGCGAGGAGTGCCGCTCGAGAACCCCCGGGATCCGGCCCACCGCTCGAGCCACCACTGAGCAGCAGCAGCCGGACCCGAGCAGAGGGGTGAGCGCGGTGCCGGCACCCTCCTCCCCGCCCGCGACAGTTGTCACCATAAGGACACAATTTTGGAGCAAGACAGACAGACAGACAGAATAAGGCAATTATATATATAGATATGTTGTCACATAGGGTTTCAGTTGGATTCAGCTCTGGGGAATGTGAAGCCCTCATAAATGGTATCATCCAAAAATTGTCTGCCCCTTATTGGAGTGAGCCCTAGGTTCCTAGAAGGAACTCTGGGCTGATTGCATTAATCTAATGTCTAACAATGACTCTAAGAATTTCATCCAAGTACCTACCAGCAGTGACAGTATGGTTAGCTATCACATGAAGGCTTGTGTGATCCTCCAAGGACGCACCTCCTCAGACCATCACAGAACAACCACTCAAGGATTGTGCTGGATGATGTTGCAAGCAGAATAACAATCACCAAGTCACCTCACCATGTTTCACAGCTGTCACATTTCCTTTATGTGAACATGCTCTTATCTGTGAAATGAACAAGGTGCTAATGGCAGACCTGCCAATCCTGGCATCTTTTTGTGTTTAACCTGCACTACATTGGGCTGGAAGCACAGTCCTCATAACATAATGCTGTGCCCTTAAGTCCCCCATAATGTCTATTTCTGATGGTTTGGTCAGAAACATGCTATCGCGTAGCAAGCTACATGTATTACATATTGTATGACATTGACAGTAGTCCTCCTCATATAAAGAAGCAGATATCAGTCCTGTTTCTGACTTGATGCCATTCTACAGCCCTGTCTGGTTCCCCTCATATAACAGCTTAAATCAAAGTATGAGCTTCATACTCTTAAAGGGGTGGTTCACCCATTTTTTTTATTTTCTGTATGAGCTCTACTTACCTTTCTAGGCGTCTTCTCCATTGGCTTCTGTTTCCAGTTCTGGCACTGAGCGGCGCTATCCTGCACGCTCAGTGCCTGTCACATGACCCCCTGGAGCTGTGGCCGCCGGCATCCTCTGACGTCCCGGCATTTCCGGGCTCTCAAACAAGACGGGTACGTCACAGGATGCCGGCGCCACTCAGATTGAGTGACAGGGCTGTGGGCGGTGACTACCGCACGTCACAGCCCAGCATCGAGGGGAGGAGCCGGAGGACGTCACTGTGGAGCCGGCGTCCTGCAGAGAGGCTGAGACACGGGGCGCAGTGTACAGTACGGGGGGGGGGTCTTTAGCTGAATGGGGGATCCTGCACGTAAGTATGTGCTCACACTGTCCACCCGCCCGCTCTGCTGCGATGTCAGGAGAGTGGCCGGTGTCGGGCAGTGTGATCATCTGCTCCTCCCAGCAGCAAGACACTGGCAGGCATGTCACCGCTGTGCTCTGCCATCTGTCCTGCTGCATGGGACATACTGTCTGCACTCTGTCACCTGCACCACAAGTCACAGAGTGGAGACAGTTGGTGACAGAGCACCTCTGCCCCCCCCCTGTTCTTTCCCCACTCTCTTCTCTCCCCCCACTCTTCTCCCCCTCCCCTCTTCCCCCTCTTCTCTGCCCCCCTCTTATCCCTCTCTCCCCTCTTATCCCTCTCTCCCCTCCCATCCCTCTCTCCCCTCCCCTCTCTTTTCCCTCGCTCTCTTCCCCCCTCGCTCTCTTTTCCTCCCCCCTGCGCTCTCTTTTCCTCCCCCCTCGCTCTTTTTTCCTCCCCCCTCGCTCTTTTCCTCCCCCCTCGCTCTCTTTTCCTCCCCCCTCGCTCTCTTTTCCTCCCCCCTCGCTCTCTTTTCCTCCCCCCTGCGCTCTTTTCCTCCCCCCTGCGCTCTCTTTTCCTCCCCCCTGCGCTCTCTTTTCCTCCCCCCTGCGCTCTCTTTTCCTCCCCCCTCGCTCTCTTTTCCTCCCCCCTCGCTCTCTTTTCCTCCCCCCTCGCTCTCTTTTCCTCCCCCCTCGCTCTCTTTTCCTCCCCCCTCGCTCTCTTTTCCTCCCCCCTCGCTCTCTTTTCCTCCCCCCTCGCTCTCTTCTCCCCCCCGCTCGCTCTCTTCTCCCCCCCGCTCGCTCTCTTTCCCCCCCCCGCTCGCTCTCTTTCCCCCCCCCCGCTCGCTCTCTTTTCCCCCCCCGCTCGCTCTCTTTTCCCCCCCGCTCGCTCTCTTTTCCCCCCCGCTCGCTCTCTTTTCCCCCCCCGCTCGCTCTCTTTTCCTCCCCCCTGCGCTCTCTTTTCCTCCCCCCTGCGCTCTCTTTTCCTCCCCCCTGCGCTCTCTTTTCCTCCCCCCTGCGCTCTCTTTTCCTCCCCCCTGCGCTCTCTTTTCCTCCCCCCTGCGCTCTCTTTTCCTCCCCCCTGCGCTCTCTTTTCCTCCCCCCTGCGCTCTCTTTTTTTCCTCCCGCGCTCTCTTTTTTTCCTCCCGCGCTCTCTTTTTTTCCTCCCCCCTCGCTCTCTTTTTTTCCTCCCCCTCGCTCTCTTTTCCCCCCCTCGCTCTCTTTTCCTCCCCCCTCGCTCTCTTTTCCTCCCCCCTCGCTCTCTTTTCCTCCCCCCTCGCTCTCTTTTCCTCCCCCCCTCGCTCTCTTTTCCTCCCCCCTCGCTCTCTTTTCCTCCCCCCTCGCTCTCTTTTCCTCCCCCCTCGCTCTCTTTTCCTCCCCCGCTCGCTCTCTCCCCCCCCCCCGCTCGCTCTCTTTCCCCCCCCCGCTCGCTCTCTTCCCCCCCCGCTCGCTTTCTTTTCCTCTCTTTTCCCTCGCTCTCTCCTGGCATGGTCAGTACAGAAATCTCTCCATCGTGGAGGGGTGAGAGGGAGTAATAAACATGGAGTCCCTACTGTGTCTGTGTATTTATTTCTAATAAAGTATTTTTCTCTGTGTGGTCTTTTTTTTTTTAACCCTTTATTGGAGATTCTTAATGGCCAGGTCAACCTTGGCCTGACATTTAGAATCTCGGGCTTTATACCAGCGGGTAAAACATAGCTGGTATTAACCCCTTATTACCCAGCGTGCCACCTGCCACCAGGTCCACTGGAAGAGTTGGATACAGCGCCAGAAGATGGCGCTTCTATAAAAGCGCCATTTTCTGGGGCGGCTGTGGACTGCAATTCGCAGCGGGGGGCCCAGAAAGTTTGGGCACCCTTCACTGCGGATTCCAATCCCCAGCTGCCTAGTTGTACCTGGCTGGACTCAAAAATTCGGCGAAGCCTATGTCATTTTTTTTTTTAATTATTTCATGAAATTCATGAAATAAAAAAAGAAAAAGGGCTTCTCTATATTTTTGGTTCCCAGCCGGGTACAACTAGGCAGCTGGGGGTTGGTGGCAGCCCGTAGCTGCCTGCTGTACCTGGCTAGCATACAAAAATATGGCGAAGCCCACGTCATTTTCTTAAAAACGTTTTCAGGGAAAAACCTTTATAAAAAAAAAAAAAATGCTTCCCTGCATTTCTATTGCCAGTGAAAGTAACACCAAGCAGCGGGGGTTAGCAGCCAGTAGCTGCATTGGTTACCCTTAGCAACAGAAAATGCAGCGGGAGCCCACAAACAATGTGATTTTTTTTTATTTTTTATTTTTAATTAATTTTTTTTTAAAAAAAACGGCATGGGCTTCGCCCATCGAGCACCAGAGCATTTTACTGCTCAATTCATCCCAAGTAATCAGATGACTCCAGTGTCGGCCGATTACTTGTTCTGTGTCCCCCTGCATCCATTGCAGCGTGTACGGGCTGTGAGGTCAGCGGAGTGGAGACAGTAACATGCTCTGCTCTGACACATAGTGTGCTGCATGTCACTATCTTTCTCCACTCTGGCACTTGTAGTGCAGGTGACCGGATGCTGCATGTCACGTTTTTGCCGCGATTTGGTGCCTTTTTTGCTGCGTTTTTGCTCACTGCGTTTTTAATCAGTGCACAATGCCATTAAAGATTGTTGATGAAAAAAATAAAAAAGGTCTGATGTCATTTCCTTATTCAAAATGTTCATTGTATGCAGGAGAGCAGACAGCAGCTGCAGAACTACAAGGCTCAGCATCCTCCATCCAGGACTGTATGCAGTTTTTTACCCAAAAAGAAAAAAAAAATGACGTGGGCTTCGCCATATTTTTGTATGCTAGCCGGGTACAGCAGGCAGGTACGGGATGCCCCCAACCCCCAGCTGCCTAGTTGTACTCGGCTGGGAACCAAAAATATAGAGAAGCCCTTTTTTTTTTTTTAATTATTTCATGAATTTCATGAAATAATTTTAAAAAAAAATGACGTGAGCTTCGCCTAATTTTGGTGTCCAGCCGGGTACAACTAGGCAGCTGGGGATTGGAATCCACAGTGAAGGGTGCCCATGCTTTCTGGGCACCCCCACTGCGAATTGCAGTCCGCAGCCACCCCAGAAAATGGCGCTTTCATAGAAGCGCCATCTTCTGGCGCTGTATCCAACTCTTCCAGCTGCCCTGATGCCGGGTGGCTAGCCGGGTAATAATGGAGTTAGGACTAGCTGTATATTATCAGCTAGCCCTAAGCCCGAAATTCATGGTGTCACGCCAATATTAGACATGGCCACCATGAATTTCTAGTAATGATAAAAAAAAAAAAAAACACAACACACAGAAAAATAATTTTATTAGAAATAAAACACAACACAATTAGTGACTCCATCTTTATTGAAATAAACCCCCCTCCGCAGTAATCCTGGGTCAGGGTCCCGCGCCGTCCAATCCGGATCCAATATCATCTGATCGGTTTGCTGGAAGGAAGGCAAAGCGATCAGATGATGTGTCAGGTTCCAGGATGTGAATCACATCATACATCAGCTGATTGTATAAAAGCCGATTATACAATCAGCAGATGCATCAGTGCAAAAAAAAAAATAAATAAATAAATACTCACGTCTGTGCTGATGACCGGCAGCTCCTGGAGCGGAGTCTGATCCTGGCCCATCACTGCAGGAGCTGCCGGTAATCAGCTGATGAAGTCCCCTGACGGCAGGATCAGCTGATAGCCGGCCGGGCAAGAAAAAGCCGGCGAGACTACGATCAGCTGATGCGTCAGGTGACTGCATCAGGTGATCCACGGCCAGGTCCTGCAAGCTTCGTGCATGCACCGGGGAGACTGCACACAGCCGAAGCGGCGGGACCGAGACAGGGGCTGGAAGCAGGCATGGCACCCGGACCCTGCAGACAGGTGAGTATGACATACACACACACATACACACTCACTCACACACTGTATATACACACATACACTGTATATACACGCGCACACACTTTCTTCCCCTGGCTGTGTAGAGCTGCTGCTGTCTCTGTGTAATTGATCTCAGTGCACATCCACTGGGAAGAGGCAGGGAGGAGGGTTTGGGTGGGAGCAGAGTGGGTGTATTAGACACAATGGGTGTGTTAGATAAGCCAGACACCGCCCTAGAGCCACAAAGAATTCTGGGACTTGTAGGAACTGAACACAGGAAGTCAGAGGAGAGATTAACCCCATCAGTGCTGGAGCCAGCAATGAGCATGTTCTGCTAGTGCACAATGAAAGGTAATTTTGCTGAAAAAACATAATAGATGTGTTGAGGGGCACATATTAGCAAGATTTATCAGAAAAAAAAAAATCAGTTTTGGTAACTGGACAACTTCTTTAACATAATACTGGAAAACACAGCAAAACTTGCAATGGCACAGGTAGATAAGCCTTTCTCAAGCAGTTGGACTGACGATACAACCTGAGTGGGCTATAGATTGCAACATACAAACTAAAGATGAATCAGTCACAAGAATAAGGAAAGAATAATTGTATGTGGCCACAACCTACAAATCCATTCTCTTTTTCGGTGTCATCTTGCTGTTGTGTACCTGTTGTCACTTTCATTTGCACCAAATCAGGTGAAACTGATTCACAGTGGTTTATGCTTTATAACTGGATGGATTGATAGTGTTTAGTGATGGGAGAAGTTCAAGGTTCGTACCGAACACATAGTGATTGTGTACACGATCTCATAGACGAGCTTTCCTGGGAAGCTCATGTTACAGTTCGGGTCCAGTTCGGGTCAAGGGGCTGTAAAAACAAGCACATTATTAAAAAACATTCTGATCATACTTACAGGTCCCACGACGCATCCTGCAGACTCCCAGCCACTTCTGCTTCCGTGTCCGATCATTGCTGTGCTCCCCTTTAAGCACTACTGAATAAAGGAGCTTCCATGATGTCATAGCCTTCTGACCAATCTTCAGCCTCATTTGCATATTAACTCAAGCTCTGATTTTTCAGTATTGGAATAACAGATTGGTCATGTAAATGTATTGCTGGACTAAGTGAAAGAGATATATGCACATATAAGTAGTCTGCGGTGTGAAATACTGCTGACTGTTTCCTTTCAAGTATATAATTGTAAGGGTTAGCTCCCAGTGGTAAATTTGCTGTGTTTTTAGGAATATGGGATATCAAAAAAAGAAACAACTTTTGGCACTCCCATGGGATACTGTACATCATCCTCCTATGCCATTGAAATAATAAATTGATCAAGTTATCACACTTCAAGTTGTCCTAAGTCCAGTGCCGAAGGTTGTGTCAATTTTTTTATTCCCTTCAAGGCTACGTTCCCAGGATGAGCATTTGGTAAGTTTTTGTTGTTGAAGACTTTACATAGCATTTCTTCACCTACTAGGTAAATTAGGCTACTTGTGTTTTTATGATTGCAATTTTGAATACATCTTTTACATTAACTTTTGACGCTGACACTTTTATCTCTTTGGTTAAGCTCCATAATGAACATTTGGTGAGTGTCTGTTACAAAGAGAGATTTGCATGCATCGCCTACTGTAATGGTAGGTTCAGGATCTGTGGAAACTACAGATTCTGGGACTCTCCATAACTTCTTCTGTGATCAGCGCAGGGATACGCGGGTGTAAACCCACAGATGTAGGCAAGTTAGCAAGAGTTAATCTGTGAAGAACCTGTCCCGATTCATCAGAAGGGAGAGGTAGTTTCGGCGCTTAGTACTGATTTTGAATCATTTGTCCCTCTGAAACTTTGACTTAAGGTCTTGAGGGAACATCATAATTCTGTTCTTACTGGTCAACCGGAAATAAAAGATAATCAACATGTCATATTGCGTCGCTTTTGATGGCCCACAATTCGGAGGGATGTGGTAGCCTATGTATCTGCCTGTGCCACCTGTGTGCGCTCTAATGCTTCTCACTCATCCTTCTGGGTGTTTGCAGCCTTTGAGTGTTCCTTTTCAACCTTAGTCAGACATTTATATGGCTTTTATAATGGATTTACAATCCTCTGCTGGTAATACAATCATTTGTTGTTTTTTTGACAGGTTTTCTAAAATGATACATTTTATCGCCTTACCATCCTTACCTAATGCCAATATTTTAGCTCAGGTGTTTGTTCAAGAAGTCGTTAAATTTCACAGAGTTCCCTTTACTATTGTCTCAGATAGAGGAACTCAGTTCATTGCCAAATTTTGGATAGCGTGTTGATCTCGGTTAGGGATCAAGTTATCTCATTCTTTGGCTTTCCACCCTCAGTTAAGGGTACCTTCACACTTAGCGATGCAGCAGCGATCCGACCAGCGATCTGACCTGGTCAGGGATCGCTGCTGCATCGCTACATGGTCGCTGGTGAGCTGTCAAACAGGCAGATCTCACCAGCGACCAGTGAACAGCCCCCAGCCAGCAGCGACGTGTAAGCGACGCTGCGCTTTGTACGGAGCCGCCGTCTGGAAGCTGCGGACACTGGTAACTAAGGTAAACATCGGGTATGGTTACCCGATGTTTACATTAGTTACCGGCGCACACCGCTTAGCTGTGTGTGCAGGGAGCCGCGCACACTGAGCGCTGGCTCCTTGCTCTCCTAGCTACAGTACACATCAGGTTAATTAACCCGATGTGTACAGCAGCTACATGTGCAGAGAGCCGGAGCCGGCAGCACAGGCAGCGTGAGAGCTGCGGAGGCTGGTAACTAAGGTAAATATCGGGTAACCACCTTGGTTACCCGATGTTTATCTTGGTTACAAGCTTACCTCAGCTGTCAGACGCCGGCTCCTGCTCCCTGCTCGCTTCATTTGTCGCTCTCTCGCTGTCACACACAGCGATCTGTGTGTCACAGTGGGAGAGCGCCTTTGAAGAAAACGAACCAGGGCTGTGTGTAACGAGCAGCGATCTCGCAGCAGGGGCCAGATCGCTGCTCAGTGTCACACACAGCGAGATCGCTAATGAGGTCACTGCTGCGTCACAAAAAGCGTGACTCAGCAGCGATCTCGGCAGCGAGCTCGCTGTGTGTGAAGCACCCCTTAATGGGCAAACAGAAAGTGTAAATCGGAATTTGGAGCAGTATTTACGTTGTTTTATTTGTTAATAAGGAATAGTGGTCTTCTTTTCTTCCTCTCGCCAAATTTGCCATTAATAATAGTCGTTATGAATCCAATGGGGGTATCACCATTTTTTTTGTGTCTATGGTCAGCATTCCCAGTCCTGTATGTTTCAGGAGGAACACTCGTCAATGTGTACCTAAAGAAGAGTTATTTGTCTCATTTTTATCATCTACATGAGAGAAGGTTCAGCAACATTTGTGTGACATGGGTTCTAAATATAAATGCGCGGCTGACTGTAGACATGTGCCTGGTCCAGACCTGTGTATGGGTGATCCGGTGTGGTTATTTTGTAGCGCCCCTGAAGCTATCAGGGAGCTACAAAGTACTGCATCCCCACCAGGATGCAGGGCCTTCCACCTAGGGACCCAGAAGACCAGTGCCGGTAAAACACAAACACTCAAAAATCCCTGTTTTCCCCAACTATCCCCCATAGAATGGTACAAGGCTAGAGTCAGACCAATGGATGGCTGCCTAGAGGTGGAGCCACTCCAATCCACTAGACAACCAGGTGGGAGGGGCAGACAGTGGACGGTCAGACAGTGGAGAAAGAAGGAGTTGGACAGTGAAAGTGAGCAGACGGACTGACAGCTGTAAATGTGGCGCCCTAGACAAGCCAGGACGTCACAGGTACTGCAACAACACACCCCACACCCCAGTTAGGCACATCAGTCACACACACAAATCCTTGTTGCCTCCCTCCAGGGGCTGATGTCCACACCAGGTGGGGCGGTGCTAGGCAGTTGGCCCCACCCACCGAGGAGTTCACAGTCCTGGAGGCGGGAAAGGACAGTAGTTGAGTTGAAGTTGAGTTAGGGAGAGTGGAAGTGGAGGAGCGAGGAGTGGAAGTGGAGGAACAAGAGCAGACTGACCGTGTTCGGGTACGTGGCCCGGGCACCCAAGAGCAAGGTTGGCAGATAGTGGTGACCATCTGCAGGCGAAGCCGATTGACGCACAACCGGGAAGACCGGGGACAGGCGGTGGCCCGCCGGTACCGAACCGGGGAGCGAAGAGAAGCCAGCACCATTCGGCAGGGCCTACGGACCCTGACCAGGCTTGGAGTCGTCGTTAAACCGGTCAAATCTGTCAGCGACGGGAACTTCCGGGGTTCCTCAGCAGTAAAGACCCGACTGAAGGCAACCGCTCAACCGTGAAGGGGAAATACAGCTACTGCCACAGCTAGAGTTCCCAGGGCCAGAGCCTGCGGGCGAAAAGGGGCTCCTCTGGCAAATACACCGCTGGGAGCGGGTTACCGGTGGGAAGCCATCGGAGCCGACAACACATCACAGGTGCAGGGAGAGGCAGTCACCGCCAACCTACCGGGAGTGACCATCGCAGCCGGCTGCGGGACCCGTCCATCCAGCCGTTTGTTTTACCAGAGACTCCGTTTACGTCATTGGCTGAGTGAGTACCACCGTGCCGCCTGGCACTGCGCTGCCGCCCCCGCGACCCTGCTCCTCGCCAAACCCCGCCATCTACCTTACAGTCACCATCACCAGGCCCCGGGACCACCAAAACCCCCTACCCGCGGAGGGGAGAGAAACATCCGGCTGCTCCCTGTCATCGCTCCCGGGATCCCCGTCCAGAGCAGTGGTGGTGCCCCCAACCTCACCACAAACCGTGGGTGGCGTCACGGACTAAATCCCCAAACCAAGCCACCCCTTTCACTCACGGGCGAGGAGCGCCACTCGAGGCCCCGGATCCAGCCCACCTCTCGAGCCACCGAGCAGCAACAGCAGAGCCGGACCCAAGCGTGGTGAGCGCAGCGCCCCACCGCCCGCGACAACTTGGTGTCACTAACAGGATCTTACTGTTCTACCGCCTGGTAGAAGTGCGCCTTGTGTCCCGCCGGAGGTGTCCGGCCGAAAATTTTCAGACGCCGCCATCTTGGGCGCGAAAAGTTCCCCGCTCGACTGTCTTCCCGAGCAGTGGAGGCGCGAAAGCCGAAGCTCCGCCTCTGAAGAGGAGGTGCCGGAGAGAAACCAAGGGGGGACGGATGGCGTCTGGCCGCATGTAAGCCGCGGCTATAAAAGCAGGGACGCCAGGACTCTGCGGCCATCTTTGGTTCCTGGAAGAGGCCGCTGCAACAATGCACCGTCCGACCAGCAACACCGCAGGCACCGCGGCGTGGGTGGAGGTCCGGACCGCCCAGCTGAGTAGCCGTCTGCAGATCCACATGCAGCTCCTCCTGGAGAAGTGGGAGGCCGATATGGCGGATGTGGTGGCGGCCATATGGAGACGCGAGGTGGAGGAAGTTTTGGAAGAGCGGGTAAGCGACCCACGCCCCTGTATCCCTACCGGGTCGGTCGTCGCGGCTGAGGGGCCCGGTCTGCGCCCGCTCGCCCTGCTGCCTCCCCCGCTGCCCGTGTTGGCTGCTGCTGCCCCGCCACTAGGCCCGCTACCACCGGTAGCGGTACCCTGCCTATCTGCCCAAGCGGACCGATCTGCAGCCGAAGCCTGGGGCCGCCCTGAACCGCTTTCCTGGAAGCTGCTGAAGACTGAGCCCGTCAGCGGAGATATACCGGAGGCACATGTAGTGACCGTGCCTGGTCCCGTACCGACTCCGGCAGCCCGTCCCGTGCAGGAGGAGGCGGAGGTCAAGCGGGAGAGGAACCCTGTACCCATCCCCCACGCCTCGGCTGAGGCTGCGCCAGGTCGTCGCTGTGAGGCAGCACCCCAGGCTATGACACCGCGGGACCTTCCACCCAGAATGCCAGTAATGGGCAGCGTAAAGGAAGTCTCGCGGGGCCCGACTCGCGCGCAGGGGGCCGCAGCAGCCCTTTACTGGGACAGGGAACCGACCCCGCTGGGCCGAGAGATTGCGGAGAGGGAGAAGAGGAAAGCGGAGCTGGTGGCTCGCACCATCCAGGAGAAGGAGAGTCTCCGCAGAGCCACCTTCCGAGTACGGGGCCCGAGATATGAGGGGCAAGTGAGGAGATTCGATGTCCGTAGGGGATACGGCTTCATCTTTGAGCCGGGCCTGGAGGCCGAAGTTTTTGTGGCTCGAAGGGACGTGAATGACCGCCTGCCAGAGGACCACCTGGGCCGCAACCTGCTCCCCATTGACCTCGTCACCTATACCCGGCACTGCGGGGAGAGGGGCTGGTTTGCCCTAGACGCTAGGCTGAGAGGAGGCCAGGGGCCTCGAGCACCAGCCCAGCCCCCTCCCCTGGTCGGTGGGGTGGACCTGAAGTGATGTCAGCGGATCCTCCGCTGCAAGTTGTCCCCGTTGGGACCAACAGTACCGTTGAGTGTGTAAATAAGAGTTTGAATGATAAGATTAAATCAGCCGAAGATGTTATCTGATTTGCAACCGCGATTGAACCGGCCGTTGCCGGCAACTAGTCCCCGTAGGGACTGTCTGCACTGTTTGCGTAAGGAACTACTTACGGACATGCCCGAGAACTTGCAGGGCAACCACAAACTTGTGGCATGTAAATAATTGTTGGCGTATATCCGTTACCGCCTCCGGAGAGGCAGATTGGAGGAAGGGCCCGCAGTGAAGTAGGCTGGGGCCCGGCCACCACCTGGACCGGTGGCCATCCTCTGGGGGTCAGGGGTCCCCCATGGATGTGAGTCCCCTGAAAGAGACCATACCCGCTCGGGCAGCTTGGTGATGGACTGGGGCAAGGGGTGCTGCCCACTTCTTAGGGGCAGCATCAGGGCCAGGTTGTTTGGGCGGGAGAGAGCGGAAGCCGTTACCGTTAATAAAGTTTTCTACCGTTAGTAACGTTAAAAGAAAGTGCCTCCCGTTAAGGGAAGATTGAAAAAAATTGCTTGTTTTAATGTTTATATGTTTTTACCCCTTTTTCTACAGTTACAAAATAAAACCGGTGATGGACAGGCAGCCTGCGGACGGTCTGCGTTTAACCAAGGGGGAATGTGGCGCCCTGGACAAGCCAGGACGTCACAGGTACTGCAACAACACACCCCACACCCCGGTTAGGCACATCAGTCACACACACAAATCCTTGTTGCCTCCCTCCAGGGGCTGAAGTCCACACCAGGTGGGGCGGGGCCAGGCGGTTGGCCCCACCCACCGAGGAGTTCACAGTCCTGGAGGCGGGAAAGGACAGTAGTTGAGTTGAAGTTGAGTTAGGGAGAGTGGAAGTGGAGGAGCGAGGAGTGGAAGTGGAGGAGCAAGAGCAGACTGACCGTGTCCGGGTACGTGGCCCGGGAACCCAAGAGCAAGGTTGGCAGACGGTGGTGACCGTCTGCAGGCAAGGCCGATTGACGCACAACCGGGAGGACCGGGGACGGGCTGTGGCCCGCCGGTACCGAACCGGGGAGCGAAGAGAAGCCAGCACCATTCGGCAGGGCCTACGGACCCCACCAGGCTTGGAGTCGCCGTTAAACCGGTCAAATCCATCAGCGACGGGAACCTCCGGGGTTCCTCAGCAGTAAAGATCCGACTGAAGGCAACCGCTCAACCGTGAAGGGAAATACAGCTACCGCCACAACTAGAGTTCCCAGGGCCAGAGCCTGCGGGCGAAAAGGGGCTCCTCTGGCAAATACACCGCTGGGAGCGGGTTACCGGTGGGAAGCCATTGGAGCCAACAACACATCACAGGTGCAGGGAGAGGCAGTCACCGCCAACCTACCGGGAGTGACCATTGCAGCCGGCTGCGGGACCCGTCCATCCAGCCGTTTGTTTTACCAGAGACTCCGTTTACGTCATTGGCTGAGTGAGTACCACCGTGCCGCCTGGCACTGCGCTGCCGCCCCCGCGACCCTGCACCTCGCCAAACCCCGCCATCTACCTTACAGTCACCATCACCGGGCCCCGGGACCACCAAAACCCCCTACCCATGGAGGGGAGAGAAACATCTCGGCTGCTCCCTGTCATCGCTCCCGGGATCCCCGTCCAGAGCAGCGGTGGTGCCCCCAACCTCACCACAAACCGTGGGTGGCGTCACGGACTAAATCCCCAAACCAAGCCACCCCTTTCACTCACGGGTGAGGAGCGCCACTCGAGGCCCCGGATCCGGCCCACCGCTCGAGCCACCAAGCAGCAGCAGCAGCGCCGGACCCGAGCGTAGTGAGCGCAGCGCCCTGCCGCCCGCGACATGAACAGTGACCTGCGGGCCCAGGCGGTTACTTGCCGGTGGAGTATGGTGGAGTGCTCCTGGAACTACGCACCAACGAGGTACAGAATTCTAGGTCAGGCAAAAGCTCCAGGGAGACTTGATAAAATCTGCACAGTAAGGGAACCATCAAGGACCTCACTGACCTTGAAGTTCGGGACTCAGTAAGCAAAGGGAGAACCGGGGAGAGGACCAGAGACTCCAACCCCACAGGGTTCATGCTACCGTCATACAGACTGCTGAAGAAGACAACCAGGAGGGGACCCCCAGCCGCTCTATGCCACGGGGACCCACCAACCAAAGACAGGTGCAGAGGAATGAAGTCACCAGGTCACTAAACCGACACTGGGACTACGGAGACCTGCGGTTAAGACCAGCCAGCCTCGGGTGAGCAGTTACCATCAAAAAGTGAGTAAAGAACGAGTTACACTGAAACCCTTGTGTGGCCTACCTTCTTTCCACACCCGTCTACTTCACCTATCCTCTGGGGCCTGGCCCTGCTTGCGGGGGTCTAAAGTCTAGGCTGCCATTAACACCAGCCCCAGTAGTGAACATTGTGCAGCGGCGGCTGCATCCCTACACTACAGCCGCAAAACCGCAAGTGGCATCACGTGTGAACATTATTCAAATCCCCTGTATATATTCCCCTTTTCAAAAAGCACCAAGGGCACGGAACCGGGCAACGGCCACCAAAGTGACATTTCCCAGTTATAAACTGCCCGGGACCGAGTACCCCATAACCCTGGGCGACACAATCTACCAAAAACAATGAACTCAAAATAACTTTACTGAAGTTAGGACCTTGGTTTATTGGTCCCTATGAAGTTACTGCTGTTTTTAATTTCATGGCTTTAGACCTGGCACTTTAGGCATCATTAAAAACCTCTCTTCCCTTACCTCTTCCTCTGGTCCTAGTTGATGGGCCATTAGAGTTTCAGGTTTCAGAAATTGTTGATTCCCTTTTCATCCGTCGTTTATTGCAGCACTTGGTCTATTGGAGGTTATAGTCTTGTGAAGAAGCCTCTGACATCCATGCTGAGCACCTGGTCAAGAGTTTTCAGCATCTCCATCCAGAAAAACTAGGTCCTGAGGATTCAGAGGTCCCTCTAAGATGGAGGGATACTGTCACATGGAGATTTTTTTTAGGCATCACCAACTGTTATTGCCGCGTCAGAATCTGTGGAAACTACAGATTCTGGCACTATGCCTACTAACTTCTCCGATGTCTGTAATGAGTGCACGGAGATATGGGTGTTGACCACAGACTTAGGAAAGCTAGGAAGAGTTAATCTCTGCTGGGCTGCTTGCTAGTTTCTTTCATAATATGCTGTGAGGGAGACAGTTACATTCGCTCCCTTCCTATATATGTTGGCTGGACTATTCCATTAATGCGAGCTATAGCCTACCTATACTGACGTGTTGTGATCCAGACTAAAGGGTACTTTACACGCGTGGCGCACAACATCGCTATGAACAGTCACACATACTTACCTGCCTAGCGACGTCGCTGTGACCGGCGAACCGCTTCCTTTCAAAGGGACGGTTCGTTTGGCGTCATAGCGACGTCACTAAGCGCCCGCCAATAGAAGCGGAGGGTCGGAGATGAGCGGGCCGAACATCCCGTCCACCTCCTTCCTTCCTCATTGCCGACGGTCGCAGGTAAAGAGATGTACCTCGTTCCTGCGGTGTCACACATAGCGATGTGTGCTGCCGCAGGAACGACGACCAACCTCGCTACTGACCAGACAACGATTTTTGGTAAATGAACACCTCTCACACCACCGATTTTTACCTCTTTTGCAATCATTTAAGGTCGCACATAGGTGTCACAAACTGCAATGTCGCTAACGATGCCGGATGTGCGTCACAAACACCGTGACCCCGACGAAATATCGTTAGCGATGTCGCAGCATGTAAATGGCCCTTTACTGTTGGTTGTTGTGCATTATTGCTCTGAGTGTTTGTGGTGTTAATCATTTGTGTCTTTTTGTTGTTGCCTTCCTGCTTTTGCTTTTCTGCTTAGGGCGGCGTCACACGCTACGATATATCGAGCGATATGTCGTCGGGGTCACGGATTCCATGACGCACATCTGGCATCATTAGAGATATCGTAGCGTGTGACAGCTATGAACAACTGTGAATGAGCAAAAATACTCACCTTATTGTTGCTCGTTGACACATCATTCATTTTCATAAAGTCGTTCCTCCTTCTGCGCGCTGGTAGTTCGTCGTTCCCGAGGCAGCACACATTGCTCCCTGTGACACCCCGGGAACGACAAACACAGCTTACCTGCGTCCCGCCGGCAATGAGGAAGGAAGGAGGTGGGCGGGATGTTACGTCCCACTCATCTCCACCCCTCTGCTTCTATTGGGCGGCCGCTGAGTGACGTCGCTGTGACGCCGAAAGTCCCTCCCCCTTCAGGAAGAGGATGTTCGCCACTCACAGCGAGGTCGTTCGGGAGGTAAGTCCGTGTGACGGGGTTTACCGACTTTGTGCGCCACTGACAACAAATTGCCCGTGACGCACAAACGACGGGTGCGGGTGCGATTGCTCATGCGATCGCACAATATATCGTCCCGTGTAATGCCGGCTTTAGTCTCTAAAGCCCGCTTTACATGCTGCAATGTATCTTACATTGTGTCGGCGGGGTCACGTCGTAAGTGACGCACATCCGGCATCATAAGGTACATTGCAGTGTGTGACAGGTACGTGCGATTGCGATTGAACGGTAAAACGTTCATCGCACGCACATCGTTCATTTCTCTAGAATTGAACGTCATATTGTTCATCATACCCGTGGTAGCACACATCGCAGTGTGTGACACCCCGGGAACGATGAACAGATCTTACCTGTGTCCTGCGGCTCCCGGCCGGTAATGCGGAAGGAAGGAGGGGGCAGGATGTTTACGTGCCGCTCAGCTCCGCCCCTCCACTTCTATTGGCCGGCTGCCACGTGACGTCGCCGAACGTCCCTCCCACTCCAGGAAGTGGACGTTCGCCGCCCACAGCGAGGTCGTATGGACAGATAAGTACGTGTGACGGGCGTTTATCGTTTGTGTGGCACGTTCAACAAATTGAACGTGCCACACATACGATGGGGGCGTTGCAAATCGCATACGATATCGTATGCGAAATTGCAAAGTGTAAAGCAGGCTTTACTGTTTATTCCTGCAAGTTTGCAGGGTTTCTGAGTTTTCATTTTCCCCTTTCTGTCTTAGGCTAGCGCCACACATCCGTGCCTCCGGTACGTGTTTGGCATTTTTTACACGTACCGGAGACACGTGCTTATGTTGACACAGTCATTTGGATCTAAATAGCCTCACGTCAGTGTTTTGGCACGGAGCGTGTGTCCGTTCCGTGGCTACGTTTGACCGTGCCGAAAAAGCGCTGACATGTCCGTTTTCCACCGGCATAACGTCCTCACGGATCCATTACATCTTATGGGTCCGTGTTTACACGTACGTGACACGGATGGCCTCCGTATGCTATCCGTGTGGTCCGTGTCTGTGTTTAAAATTAGAAGATTGTTACAATTTCAAATACTTTCAGGTGGCGTAGCTAACATATTTTTTTTGCACAAAACTTACTTTGCATTTGCAGAAGGAGTGAGCAAGCAAGCAGTTGTGTTTCTGTGTAGTGAAAGACCTATTTTGAGCCCAATTTCTGCTTCCAAATATAATAATGGCTCCACGGGTGGACACGGAGAAACTGATATCAGCTGTCGAGACTCACCCACCATTATGGGATACACGTGTTGATGGTTACCATGACAGACTGACAGTTGACCGGCATTGGCTTCAAGTTGCTGAGGAAGTGTACCCCAATAATGCATGGGATAGATGTTCGCCTTCAAAGCGTGCTAAATATGGTAAGATTTTTTTTTTTTATTTTTTTTTTTTTAAATATAATTTATTTTTTAATAATTTAAAACTGTGAATTTTTTTTATTGTAATGTTGTTTTTAATTAGAATTAACATTATGAAGAATTGTTATATGTATTAATCTATTTATTGAGCTAATATTAAATGTACCAAAAGGTTACCTAACATTTCCAAAGTTCATTAATTCAAATTAAACTTTAATTTTGAATATGATTAATAATTCTTCATGAAGTTAATTAATTAACAGATCAAACTGTGATGTGATTTTCAATTCCATGTTTTCTGAGTCTAATTTTTGTTTAACAATTACTAATCATGTTTTTTTTTTTTTTTCATACTAACATTTCAATATCATGACCTAAAATAATAAAATAATATTTCTCATTTTTTTACCATAAATTATATTGTTAATAACAAAACATACCTTTTAAATATCTCTATCACAATTACTTCAAATTGTTTTGTAAGAGAAATATTATTTTTTTATGTGTGAATGTATCAACATTTTTTTAAGTGAACGATATATAAAAGAATTAATTTTCCTCTAATGTATTTGTCCACCATTATTTTTTAAAATTGTATATTAGATTTAGCAAACATTATTATCATTAATGTGTGCAGAATTATGCAGAATGTTGAAACAGACATATTATGTTATATTCAACAGTTGACTTGGTCAAAAGACGTTGGCGGTCAGCACGTGATCAGTACAGAAGGGAGTACAACCCTATACCAACCTCATCCAGCCAAGGCCGCAAACGCAGATATGTTTATTATGAACAAATAAGCTTCCTAGCACCAATCTTAGAAGTAACACAGTAAGTTTATTTTTTTAAACTTTTTATTTTTTTCCTTGAGAAATTTTTTCATACTAACACCTTTTTTTACAGAAGTTATTTTTTAAAATATAAATGTTAAGATTGTAATATGTTATCTAATTGATTCTAGAACGGAGGATAATCTCGACGAGTCTGATGACCAACCAACAGCTGGCCCCTCTGCTACAGCCACCTCAGCATCAGAACAAGAACCTGGCAGAGAAGACAGTGAAAATCAAGAGATTCAACAAGATGCAGCAGCAGCAACTGAATCACATGATGGTGGGACTGACAGTGCACAAACCAACACCCAAGGCTCATCAACACAACAAACAACAACACCAGCAACACAATCAACACAAACAAATGTACTTCCACGTTTTGCACCACAACCTCTCCGTGCAAGAAGAATTCGCCGACCTGAGGAAATGAGATCCTTACCGGAAATAATTGACACACGCATTATTCACATCATGAACACTTTAATTCCCGAAACCGATGCCGAGCGTTTTTGTCGGTCTTTATCTACTAGCTTAACCAAAATTGCATCCGATAGGCAGGAACGTGTACGTGCTGCTATGCTTACCCTACTTTCAGCTAGTCAGGCAGAACAGGAACCAGTGCGAGTTTATGAGGCCATAGAAAATTGGCGTACCATTATGCAACAACATACAGTCCCAAACACAACAGACATTCAAAATACCATTTCAACACAAACAACAATGGCAACAGTAAATGTCACTAATCCAGTATTACAACAATCAGGTCAACCTTCTATTGCTTCAAGTACGTTATTCCCAACACCAATTAGACAAGGGTATGTTGCAACCAATACTGGCGCCTTAAGCACTGTACAAAGTGCTACCTCACAGCAACCCATAAACTATATGAATTTACAACCCACTCCAAGTACTAGTTACTTTACTCAACCCACAAATATTGGTGGTTTACCTAACATGTTTCCTGGTTCAACATACCCACAATCATTCATGATGCCTCATTATCCAATCTCAACTATGTTACCTACACCACACTTACAAACAACAGTCAACTATCCTCAAGGTCAACAACATACACACACACAATACCCACTTACCCATGTAGACCCACAGGTGTACTCTACAGCAGGCAATGTGTTGGCCCAAAGCAGCATGCAACAGACTGTTCCACACACTACTGTAGTTAGTAATAGTAATGTTGTTCAGCAAACAACTGCTTCAAGTTCTGTTAATACTATTTCTGAGGCCACACAAAACAACATACTCAGCAACACTCAGGTTACTTCCCTAGAAGATCTTGTAGACTTATGATACACATTTTTGGTAATCTCTACATTCAACAAACAAAGATGATGATTGTGACCCCCAAAAAAAAAGGGATTGCCAAAAATGTTTACAATCTGAGTCTTCAATTAAAAAAAAAAAATGTGATTATATTTTGGGCCGGATGACATATATGTTTTAGCACATGGATAAGTTTATTGTTTTAAGAACACATTTGTAACCCACAAAATTGATGGCTAGATGAGGTCATCTATTCACAAAACCAAGTTTCAAAAGATTATGTCTATGTAAATGTCCAACATGAGACCAACATAATTGTTTGACAATTTTCAAACCTTGCAAGCAATGCCAACATTTTTGCAAGTGTACTATTTGAAGTTAAGTATCTTAAAAATTTGTAAAGAAAAACAAAAAAAATGTTAACTTGGTAAACGTTTATACAAGATGATCAAGATTTTAATTTTTTATTGTTCAAAAAAAAAAACATCATTACTTTATGGAATAATAGGCATATTCGTAATAAAAAAATATGTTTTCAAATTAAAGATTCTGTTTCTTTTTTAAATTTAGATAAAATATTGCATTTTTTTAATAGGCGATTAACATTATTAATTTTGTAAGTATTATCAAACAAATAATCAGGATACTAACACAAAAATGTACAAACACATACATACAACATTCAGAAATCCATGTTGGTAACAGAAATGTAAGTTTGTGATTAACGCATTTTCACTTTAAGACAAGTAAGCTTTTAGCTCTTAGATTGTTTAAACTAATTAAACATTTTCATCTAAGTGATAATAATACATTTAAAAAAAAAAACCCATAACAATGTTAACAAACATCAATATTATCATTAGCATCAAAACAATTGAAGTAATCAGTAAATAAATTTCGAATTTGTAAGCCAGATGTCACGGAATTATGAGACATAGGTTCACCTGTTGGATTAACAACATGGTTTATCTGAGATTCATCATCAACATAAGTTCCTCCTTCATGTATCCGACAGAAATTGTGAAGCACTATGGTAGCCTTGATGACCGATTTGACAGAGTTTGGCTGCAACTGAATAGTTGTGTGATAAATGCGCCATTTGTTAGCTAAAATACCAAATGCACACTCCACATAACGTCTTGCTTTAGTTAGCCGATAATTAAAGTACTGTTTCCTGTCATCAATTGATCTCCTTGGATATGGTCGCATAACATGTTTTGATAATGCAAATCCTGCATCTGCCACCATCACATATGGTGCCAACGGTCCAGATGTACCAGGTAGGGCAACTGGGGGTGGGATCAATAATGAATTTTCTTGCAGGCGTTGGGCTAATCTTGAAGAACGGAAAATACGGGCATCTGAGGCACTACCATAGGCCCCAATGTCAGCATAAATAAAACGGTATTCTGTGTCAACCAATGCCAAAATTACAACCGAAAAAAAGTTATGAAAATTGAAATAACGTGAACCAGAGTTTGGTGGTTTTTTAACTCTGAAATGCTTGCCATCCAAAGCTCCTATGCAGTTAGGAAAGTCCACAGAGTCCTTGAAGCCCTTAGAGATTTTCAACCAATCTTCTCTGTTTGGCTGAGGCATCATTTGGTCTTTTAAATGTTGCCATATCATGTCGCATGTGTGACGTACTATAACGGCAATGGTTGATCTCCCCAACAAAAAATCAAAATGTAAAGCACTAAAAGATTGACCAGTCGCCAAGAATCTATGAACACAAGACAAACAATGAATTTCAGTTAGCATTATGTTTTTTTCTAGAAAACCAAACCAAAATAAACACAAACATTGTTTAACCCCTTAGTGACGGAGCTAATTTTCACCTTAATGACCAGACCAAATTTTGCAATTCTGACCAGTGTCACTTCATGAGGTTATAACTCTGGAACGCTTCAACGGATCCCGGTGATTCTGAGATTGTTTTTTCGTCACATATTGGACTTCATGTTAGTACCAAATTTAGGACAATATTTTTTGCGTTTATTGAAGAAAAAAATTGAATATTGGCAAAAATTTTGAAAATTTAGCAATTTTCAACTTTTGAATTTTTATACCGTTAAACCAGAGATTTCTGTGACACAAAATAGTTAATAAATAACATTTCCCACATGTCTACTTTACATCAGCACAATTTTGGAAACAAAATTTTTTTTTGTTAGGAAGTTAGAGGGGTTCAAAGTTTATCAGCGATTTCTCATTTTTACATCAAAATTTACAAAACCATTTTTTTAGGGACCACATCACATTTGAAGTGACTTCAATAGGCCTAGATGACAGAAAATACCCAAAAGTGACACCATTATAAAAACTGCACCCCCCAAAGTACTCAAAACCACATTCAAGAAGTTTATTAACCCTTCAGGTGCTTCACATGAACAAAAGCAATGTAGAATGAAAAAAAGCAAAAATTAAATTTTACCTAAAAATGTTGCTCTAACCCAAATTTATTCACTTTTAGAAGAACTAACACAACAAAATGGACCCCAAAACTTGTTCCCCACTTTCTTATGAGTGCGCCGATACCCCACATGTGGTCAGAAACCTCTGTTTGGACAAATGGGAGGGCTCGGAACAGAAGGAGCAATATTTGAATTTTGGAAAGCAAATTTGGCTGAAATAGATTGCGAGCACCATGTTGCATTTACAGGTCCGCTAAGGTACCTAAACAGAAGAAACCCCTCACAAGTGACACCATTTTGGAAACTAGACCCCTCAAGGCTTCTATCTAGGGGTATAGTGAGCATTTTAGATCCACAGGTACTTCACAGATTTTGTTAACGTTACGTTGTCATATTGAAAATTTTAATAATTTTCTCAAAAATGTTGCTTTAGCATCAATTTTCTCACTTTTTCAAGAGGTAATTCCAAAAATTTGACCTCAAGGTTTGTTAACCACTTTTTTATGAGCGCGGTGATACCTCACATGTGGTCTGAAACCTTTGTTTGGATAAATGGGAGGGCTTGGAACGAAAGGAGCAATATTTGAATTTTGGAAAGGAAATTTGGCTGAAAAAGATTGCGGGCACCATGTCACATTTGGAGGACCCCTAAGGTACCTAAACAGCAGAAACCCCACACAAGTGACCCCATTTTGGAAACTAGGCCCCTCAAGGAATTTATCTAGATGTTTGGTGAGCACCCTGAACCCCCAGGTGCTTCACAGAATTTTATAACGTTGAGCCATGAAAAAAAAAAAAAAAAAATTTACCACAAAATTGTTATTTCAACCAGGTAGCTTTTTTTTTTACAAGAGTAAAAGGAAAAAATTCAGCATAACATTTATTGTGCAATTTCTCCTGAGTTTGGCGATACCTTATATGTGGTGGAAATCAACTGTTTGGGCGCATGGCAGGGCTCGGAAGGGAAGGAGTGCCATTTGACTGCAAAATTGGCTGGAATCAATAGCGGACGCCAGGTTGCATTTGGAGAGCCCCTGAGGTGCCTAAACAGTGGAGGCCCCCCACAAGTGACTCCATTCTGGAAACAAGACACCTCAAGGCTTTTATCTAGGTGTATAGTGAGCAGTATGAATCCACGAATACTTCACAGAATTTGATAAGCTTAGGTTGCCATATTGAAAATTTTCATTTTTTTCACAAAAATGTTGCTTCAGCATCAAATTTCTCACTTTTTCAAGAGACAACAACAAACCGTGGACCCAACAGGTTGTTATCCAATGTCTTATGAGCACAGGGATACCCCACATGTGGCCAAAAACCTCTGTTTGGATAAATGGGAGGGCTTGGAATGGAAGCAGCACCATTTGAATTCTGGAAAAGTTGAAATAAATTGCGGGCACCATGTCACATTTGCAGGGCCCCTTGGGTACCTATACATTAGAAACCCCCACAAGTGACCCCATTTTGGAAACTGGATTTTATTCAGGAGTATAATAAGCATTTTGAATCCACAGGTACTTCACAAAAATGTTGCTGTAGCAACCAATGTCTCACTTTTAGGCTATGTGGCCATGAGCCAGCGACACGGCGTCTAGTACACAGTGTCAGCCTCCTGCAGAGATGTGAGTGTTGTCCACGGGAGAACGCAGCTGCCCATGCCCACGATTTGGGTTCAGGCCGCTGTGGAGCTCTATGCTACCTGCAGAGAACACTCATCTCCGCAGCATAAATTGACATGCTGAGGCTCGGGAAGCTGCGCCACAGGTCAGTTTATGTGGCGGAGAAAAGAAGCACATTGGGCAAGCACATTGGGCATGGGATTTCTAAAAATCCTTCCACTGTGCTTCTACTGCACAATGCAGCGTTATGGACGCAGGGAAAACACTCTGCGCCCAAAACGCTGCAAATCCCGATTGTGGGCGCACAGCCTAAAATGCTACAATGGATGAATGGATACATGTCAAACATATATAACGTCCCACCCCCTGCATATTCTAAGCTGGCGCCCTTTAGTGCCTTTCATGTGGCACTAAAGGGTGCCTAGCCTTGTATTTAGCCCCCCAAAAAAATAATAATTAAAATAAACGACGTGGGGTCCCCCCCATTTTTGATAGCCAGCTAGGGTAAAGCAGACAGCTGTAGCCTGCAAACCACAGCTGACAGCTTCACCTTGTCTGGTGATCAATTTGGAGGGCTCCCCAGGCGTTTTTTTTAAAAAAAAAAAAAACGTGGGGTCCCCCCCCAATTAGATCACCAGCCAAGGTGAAGCGGACAGCTGGGGTCTGGTATTCTCAGGGTGGGAAGAGCCATGGTTATTGGACTCTTCCCAGCCTAAAAATAGCAGGCCGCAGCCGCCCCAGAAGTGGCGCATCTATTAGATGCGCCAATCCTGGCGCTTCGCCCCAGCTCATCCCGCGCCCTGGTGCGGTGGCAGACGGGGTAATATATGGGGTTGATACCAGCTGTAATGTCACCTGGCATCAAGCCCTGGGGTTAGTGATGTCACGGCATCTAAACAGATACCCGACATCACTAACCCAGTCAAGTAATAGACAAAAAAAAAAGACAAAAAAAAATTTATTTGAAAAAAAAACTCCCCGAAACATTCCTCTTTCCCCAATTTATTGAAAATAAAGAAATTACGGTCGCTGTAATCCGCTGTAATCCGTGAGGTCCCACGCCGACTCTGGATCTTCTAGAATATGGGGGGCACGTTCAGGGAACGTATCCCCCATTTTCTGGAAGAGCAAGCTCTCCATGAGCAGTGTGGGTGCAGTAATCTGAGAATACTGCACTCACACTGCCCCGGTCCAACTTAGGGCAGAGTGACCTGCAGTAACCTCATTCCAGAATATGAGGGGCACGCTCACAGAACGTACCCCCCATTTTCTGGAACAGCAGTCTTTCCATGTGAGGACCACACTCCTCACATGGAGAGACTGCTGATTACTGCACTCACTCTCCCCCGGTCCACAGTGGAGCAGCCTGTGCATCAGCGACGTCAGCGTCCCTGCAAGACTGACGTCGCTGATGCACAGGCTGCTCCACTGTGGACCGGGGGAGAGTGAGTGCAGTAATCAGCAGTCTCTCCCTCTCCCCCGGTCAACAGTGGAGCAGCCTGTGCATCAGCGACGTCAGCGTCCCTGCAAGACTGACGTCGCTGATGCACAGGCTGCTCCACTGTGGACCGGGGGAGAGTGAGTGCAGTAATCAGCAGTCTCTCCCTCTCCCCCGGTCCACAGTGGAGCAGCCTGTGCATCAGCGACGTCAGCGTCCCTGCAAGACTGACGTCGCTGATGCACAGGCTGCTCCACTGTGGACCGGGGGAGGAATCCAGCTGACAGCCGCTGTCTGCGCATGCGCCGTCAGCATTCAAGAAGGAGGCGGCGTGATCGCGGGACGGATCACCAGACAGGTAACGTATGACCGGGGGCTCGGGGGCTCGGGGGGGGTGATGGGGGGTGACCTAGTGGGACCTGGGGGGACCTGGGGACACCTTTCTGCCGCATGTGACGTGTCACATGCGGCAGAAAGAGCAGAATGAATGCGGGGGAGGGGGGGTGGCTCTGGAGACCCGGAGGGGGCTCCGGTGACCAGAGGGCTCCGGTGGACCGGAGGAGGGGTCAGGGGGAGGACATTTCCCTCCGATCTGAAATGTTTGATCATTTCAGATCGGAGGGAAATGAATGCAGAGGCGGCGGCGGCGGGAGTTTTCAGCGCGCGTCGGCGCCATCTTGCACGCTCCGGAGGGGGGCTCTGAAGAACTGGAGGGGGCTCCAGGGACCAAAGAGCTCCGGTGTACCGGAGGAGAGGTCAGGAGGGGGACATTTCCCTCCGATCTGAAATGTTTGATCATTTCAGATCGGAGGGAAATGAATGCAGAGGCGGCGGCGGCGGGAGTTTTCAGCGCGCGTCGGCGCCATCTTGGATTTTCCGGAGGGGGGGGGGGTGTTGGATAGATTTCTCCGGTACCGGGGGCTTTGGGGGCACTAAGGGCTCACATTTATTTCTCATCTGACATGTTTGATCACGTCAGATGAGAAATAAATAAATTTTACCAGCCATTTTTTTTTTTTTTATGTTGTCGCCGGTATACGGTGTATACCGGCGATCGCATTAACGGGGTGCATACAAAACACCCCGATTCATAATCTGGGGGGTCTCAGCTACCCCCGGTAGCTGAAACCCCCGAGATTTTTCGTCACTGGGGGGCGCTACAGGGTTTTTCCGGCCTGACGTCTCAAGACGTCGGAACAGAATAAGTACCCTGTTTTTCCGACGTCTTGAGACGTTAGGCCGTCGCTATGGGGTTAAAAACTGAGATTAGATAAACAAATATCAATTACACATTTCAATGTGAAACAGAACACATTTTCAAAAACATTAAATTAAACAATATACCTCAGAGTCACCATAAATCTCTCCTCAGGGGAAATGGAAAGCCGCATCCAAGTGTCCTGATGTTGCAAATGAGGTCGTAAAATATTTAGTAAGTAATCAAAACTCTCAACTGACAAACGGCAGTATGAAAAAAACTTGTCTGGGAAATTCCTTAACTCAAAAAATAAAGTATGGAAATGACCATGCATAGGCCGCATCATCATTAGTGGATGCACCCACAATCTGTTTCTTCTTACATTATCATATTGCAACATGTGCCGTCTAACGCCAAAACGACGAGATATAATCCAACATAAAAACACTAAGGCCTCCGTGGATAATGGCATTGCGAATAATTTGTCACAACACATAGGTCCTCCAAGGCAGAATACAAGCAGGAAACAGTTTATAGGTAACTTATATTTATGCCCTAATCACATACATCTATGTGTCATTTAATTCCAACTGATCACCATTATCTCAATGTGTGAAACATGTTAAACACGCACAAAAAAACGGACTGCACACGGAACACACACTGACGTATCTCACGCACAGGAATACGCACACACGTACACACGTATGACACACGATATGCATACGGACACTACACGGAGGGGAAAAACGGACTTAAAATACGGAACACGGACACAAAATACGGACTACAGCACACGTACGTTTTTTACACGTGAGTGTGGCAGAAGCCTTAAAGTGTGTTTCCATCACACTCCTGCTCCTTCCTTCCATGGGGGGTGGTAACAGATTAGATCTGGTAATGAGAACAGTAAAGCACAGAACTCTGGCGTCTCCATTTTAAAGGGGTAATCCGGAGGTCGGGGATGGCATAGAGTCCCCTAGCATGAGGGACAGTGAAGGGGCCCCCTATCCTTCACAATCCTGTAGTCACATCATTACAGTGTCTTACAGTTCGAGCAAAGTGGATGGAATCTTTAGAAATCTCATGCCCAATGGCTTTCTTTATGCATAGTAAATTGACGTACAGTATGCTGTGTGAAGTTTGCAACATGGCAAATTCTCTTGTGGGTACACTGAGTTTTATGTGCAGTTTTTCCCATAGAATTTTATTAGATGCAGAAAATCCACAGGTAAAATAAAATACGTCAACTTTTGGTGCTTTTCTGCTGCTGAGACACAAAAACACAATTAATCTGCACACGAGTATATCAGTAAATTTTGGCAAAGTTAATTACCAGTAAGTGTCACAGCATCGAAAATACAGTGAAAAAACACTAGTAACCTAATTTATTTAATAGGTGCAAAAATGGTCCATAAAGTCAAAGTCTGTACATTAAAAACTGACCATATACTCATCAAGGGAGTATAGGCTTTTTGGTAGGTCTTTATTGAAACTTTATTGATATATATGACTGCATTTTTAATGTGTTTCTACAACATAAATGCAATAAAAACAAAATTTGTACTTGCAGATATTCCATATATGCACATAAAACTCAGAGTACCCGCAAAAGAAATTGACACATTGCAGGTTTCAAACACGCACGGCACGTCAGCTTATGCTGAGTGAAAAAACAGCACAGGGGAAATAAGATTTCTAGAAATTCCATTCATTTTGCATTTTCGGTGCAGCAAACATACTCAGCATCATAAACTCATCAAAAACTCATTGTGGGAACTTAACCCAATGTAGATTTTTTTAAGCCATTGCTAAACTACTGGTAAAGTGGCCAATCTGATTACTTCTTTTTTTCCTCTACAACTAACCCCAAAGTCATGCTAATCTAACAGTTTTTGTATTGATATGAAGAATAAAGACATTAGCAGAATTTACTGTGTACTGGAATATGATGAGAATTACAATCACAATAATCTATACAAGCTTCTCCAACTTAAAAAGACCCACAAATGCATACTTTTGTTTTTGCAGACATTAGAGAAAAGTTTAATATTTTTCTAGACTGCTCAGGAATTAGCAAACAGTATTCAACCATGCATGTGTAAATAGCATAAATGTGTTTATTTAGGTGCAATAATTGTCTAATGCCTCACTAAATATGGCACAGGCAAGTGGACCATAATTTTGGTTGATTTTCATTTTCAGTAGTAAATCTCCTCCATTGTGTTTGGGGAAAAAACACCAAGTAACCAAAAAACATACACAAAAGTGTGGAAAAAATGGCACAAAAAAGAACTGTTCGCAATTCTATCTCAAATCCCATGAGCTAGAATGTTCTGCTGGCAGGTCCTCTTTAAGTCTTCTCTCACTGGCTATTTATACCTGGTTACAGTCTATATATTTATTGTCTATTTCTGAAAAATAATTCCAAATTAAAACTAGAATAAATTGTGGGGCCAGTAGAGTACCTTTTTTATATATCCTTTTTACACCTCTTGGTTGGGTCTGATTGGGCTTTTATTATGTTATTATATAATATTTCAGCTAAAAGAGCATTGTAAATACCCTTCTGTGATGTTGTGATAATGTGCTCTGCCTTTTTGATCAAACATGTTATAACAAACAAAAAATTGTGGCTTTCAGTCTCAACATTTCATGTGCTTGTTCTACACATTATATATACAGTATATTCATTTCTTGGACTTTCTTTTGTTTCCACTTCTGATGTGGTTTTTATTAAAACCACAATGAAACATCACTTTTATCTTGGATAATATTCAGACATTATGGATTACTTAGAAAGCATTAACAAACATAATGAGATATATGATCAACTAACTGCAGGAAAGCCTTTTCTGCACACGAGTAAGCAATTTTATTGAGAGAAAAGGAATATAGAATTCTAAAGGGGGCTTTACACGCAGCGACATCGCTAGCGATGTCACTGGTGAAAGCACCCGCCCCCGTCGGTTGTCCGTCACGGGCAAATCGCTGCCCGTGGCGCACAATATCGTTAGGAGCCGTCACACGGACTTACCTGCCTAGCGACGTCGCTGTGGCCGGAGAACCGCCTCCTTTCTAAGGGGACGGTTCTTGCGGCGTCACAGCGGCGTCACTAAGCAGCCGCCCAATAGAAGCAGAGAGGCGGAGATGAGCGGCCGTAACATCCCGCCCACCTCCTTCCTTTATTGCCGGCGGCTGCAGGTAAGCTGTAGTTCGTCGTTCCCGAGGTGTCACACATAGCGATGTGTGCTGCCTTGGGAACGACGAACAACCTACGTCCTCAACAATCAACGATTTTATGAAAAGGAACGACGTGTCAACGATGGACGATTTGTTGAGTATTTTCCATCGGTAATGGTCGCTCGTTGGTGTCACACGCAACGACGTCACTAACGATGCCGGATGTGCATCACGGGATCCGTGATCCCGGCGATATATTGTTAGATACGTCGTTGCGTGTAACGGGGCCTTAAGACATTCCTATATTGTTTTCCTCTGTAAGTATACAGTTCTATAATGGCTAATTTTAAAGGAACAAATTTTTTTTTTATTGATATTCCTTCCTTAGACGTATAGTTAAAGGGGTCAACAAAGTGTTTCAATTTTCGTTATATCATTGGGATAAACCATCAATATATGATTAGTGGCAGTCTAACCTGTGTAGATCATCAGAAAGGGTGTGAACTGTAGTTCCACGTGTATCTTTATGTATAGGGCTGTACGTCATCAATAGTAGATGGACCTCAATGCATTCCGCCATCAATGAAAAACTGAAAAAAAAATCCAATTGAAGGGCTATTCACACGTTAGATACTGTATTTTTAGAATATCTACACTCATGTCAATACCATAAATGTCTGCTGGTAGATGTGCTATTCCTTCTGTAAATAGAGTTTTTAGCCACTTGTGATGAGCAAGCATGCTCAGCACTACTCGATATTTGATCGAATATCGGGTACGCACGTTACTCGATTGAGTATTGAGAGTACTCGAGCGCCTGCTTGAGTCCCTGCCCCGCGTGATTTGCTGCTTTTAGATAGCCCATCAGCATGCAGGGATTGTCTGCCATACACAGTAATGCTGTATCCATATAGGCTACTGGCATTACCGTAATTGGCTGGCTACATCGCGTCATCAGATCTCATATGAGACCCAAGGGTGTTTGGCAAACTCTTCTCTGGAAGCAGTTCCTAGAGAGCTAACATAGGTGGGAGAACTTAGATAAGAGCAGGCATATTGGCAGGTTTTTTATTTGTAAACTGTTTATTTATTTGAAAAGCATTTTCATTATAAAACATAAAATTGCAAAATTATACATCAAAAGTTTTTGACAGGGATGGACAAGACTGTTAGACAGGGGGAAGACTCAGGGAAAGACAAGGTAGGGAAGAGCATGAAGGCGCGATCAACATATATTGCATATAAAACATACTGGCAGTTTTTAATTGCTATTGCAGTACATTGTAAATTGTACACTTGCACACTTTAGTGTCTTTCATGTGGTACTAAAGGGTGTTTTTAGCTTTGTTTAACCTAATAAATAAATCATTTATTAAAAAAATGACATAGGGTCTCCCTTTTTTTAATAACCAGCCAAGGTAAAGCAGTCAGCTGCAAGCTGATGTTATCAGGCCGGGAAGGTCCATGCTTATTTGGCCCTTCCCAGCCTAAAAATATCAGCCCGCAGCTACCCCAGAATTGGCACATCACATTAAATGCACCAACTTTGACATTTTGCCCGGCTCTTCTCAATTGCCCTAGAGCAGTGGCAATGGTAGTTGGGGTTGATGTCAGTTGTGTAGTGTCAGCTGGCATCAATCCCTGGTGTTAGTAATGCAGAGGCATCTATCAGACACCCCATTACTAACCCTGTAACAAAAAACTTAGAAAAAAAATAGTTTTTTTAAATAAAAACTCCACAACACTAGCCCTCATTCACCAATTTATTATCAAATATGTTCCCACAAGGCTCCTCTGTCATAGTCCACATGCCTGGAATGCAGCTCTGGAAACTGTAAATATCAGTAAGGTACAGCTATTCACAGGCGCCGGGTAGTGACAATAACTCCTATCAGAGCTGCTGGCTTAACCCTGCTCTCAGCGAGAGCCACTACCCGGCGCCTGTGAATAGATGTACTTTACTGCTGTTCACAGTTTCCGGAACTGAATTCATGGAACGTGGACTATAACGGAACCTACTGGGAAATTTTTTGTGTGGTAGTCTTAATTCAGATGAATGTTATTTCCTGACTAGTTTTTTGGGGGGATTACTGGTTTAGTAATGGGGGTGTCCTGATAGATGCTTCTCCATTACTAACACATGGGCTTGATGCCAGTTGAGATCAACTAAAAAAACTGCACCAGGGCAATTGGGAAGAGCCTACTAAAGTGCCAGAAGAGACATCTAATAGATGTGCCAATTCTGGGGCTGCTGCGGGCTGGTATTTTTAGGCTGCAAAGTAGGCAATGTCCATGGACTGCTGAGCCTGATAATATCAGCCCTCAGCTGTCTGCTTTACCTTGGTCAGTTATCAAAAATAGAGGGGACCCCAAGTCACAGTAAACTACACACAGAAGGCACATGGATATTCATCAGATATATAATTAGCATCTTGTGTGAGTAGTATAATGTACTTGTTAATAAATAAAAAAAATTACGTTAGGTCCCATTTTTTTTTTGATAATCAGCCAAAATAATGTTGACAGCTGCAAGCTGATATTATCAGGCTGGGAAAGTCCAAGGATATTGACACCTTTTGCCTAAATAAAACAGCCTGTAGCCTCCCCAGAATTAGCACTTCCATTAGATTCGCTAATTCTGGCGCTTTGCCGGGCTCTTTCCAATTGCCCTGGTAAGGTGACAATCTGAGTAATATTTTGGGGGATTGATGTTAGCTGTCCAATGTCAGCTGGCATTAATCTCAGGTGTTAGTAATGGAGACGTCTTTATCAGGGTAGTGACGAAATTGCTCATCAGTTTCACTAGGTGACCCTGAGGACAGCGTTGAGCCTGTGGCTCTGATGAGAGTTGTCCTCACTACCCGGAGCCTATGAATAGCTGTACTATACTGCTATTCACAGACGCTGGAGCTGCATTTGTGGAATGTGGACTGCGACAGAACTTACTGGGAAGATTTTTGATAATGATTTGGTGAATGAGGGATGGTGTGGGGGAGTATTGTTTCCTGTGTGTGTAGTTTTTTTGGGGAATTACTGGGTTATTAATGGAGGTGTCAGATAATTACCTCTCCATTACTAAACCCTGGGGTTGATGCCAGCTGACAGTACACAGGTGACATGAACTCCCAAAATTATTACCCTGATTCTCTCCACAGGGCAATAGGGATGAACCCAGCAGATTTGGTGAATCTAATGTGATGCACCAGTTCTGGGGTGGCTGTAGGCCTTTTTTTTTTTACATTATTTATTTATTAGTTCCCAGCAGAAACCTGTCAGTCAGAGATGCATCCAGACATCTTTCCCATGCTTTCCCCATTCCATTTGATGGCTGTTTCCATCTATTTCAGTGATTTTCCTCCCCCCAGCCTGTGTATCTTTCATCATTCACTTTTAGTGAAGTTACAAAAACAGCCTTGAAAGCGTCCTTCATTAGTTTTTTAAACTCTTTTGAGAGTCCATAAAAAGTTGTGTATGTGCTGCAATATTTCCATTCACAACAGCCATGAGACTGAGTTCAAGCAAGCCAAGTGTAAATACAGGCAGGACCTATAGTACATCACAAAAAAGAGTACACCCCTCATATTTTTGTAAATATTTTATTATATTTTTTATGGGACAACACTGAAGATATGACAATTTGATACAATGTAAAGTAGTCAGTGTCCAGCTTGTATAACAGTGTACATTTGGTCTTCAAAGTATGTAGAAAAACATCCAGCACCATAATAGGAATCCAGCCAGGAAGATGAATAAAAAAAATCTTCTGTTTTATTTAGATCATAATGATAAAAATACATACAAATTAAAAAACATGACCAAAACCTGACATGTTTCGGACCCTAGAACATGGTCCTTACTCATAGTCCTATGTATAGTAAGGACCATGTTCTAGGGTCCGAAACATCTCAGGTTTTGGTCATGTTTTTTAATTTTGTATGTATTTTTAACATTATGATCTAAATAAAACAGAAGAATTTTTTTATTCATCTTTCTGGCTGGATTCCTGTTATGGTGCTGGATGTTTTTCTACATACTTTGAAGTCTGTTCCCGTGGGCGTCCAACCTGGTGATCCTCCGTGCATCAGATATTTTTTCATATTCAAGGCATACAATGGTAGGCTGAATGCTTTTTCTGTTTTTTGGTTTTGTCATACATTTGGTGTGCCTTCTAAATAACTAAACACACAGCCATTAATGTCTAAAGTCGCTGGCAACAAAAGTGAGTACACCTCTAAGTGAAAATGGCCAAATTGTACCCAAAGTGTCAATATTTTCTGTGGCCACCATTATTTTCAAGCATTGGCTTAACTCTCTTGGGCACGGAGTTCACTAGAGCGTCACAGGAGCCACTGGAATCCTCTTCCATCCTCCAAGACAACATCATGGATCTGATGGATCTTGGAGACTTTGCACTTCTCCATCTTCCATTTGAGGATGCCCCACAGATGCTCAATAGAGTTTAGGTCTGGAGACATGCTTGGCCAGTCCAGCACCATGACCCTCAGTTTCTTTAGCAAAACAGTGATCATCTTAGAGGTGTGTTTAGGGTTATTATCATGATGGAATACTACCCTGCGGCACATTTTCTAAAGGGAGGGGATCCTGCTTTGCTTCAGTATGTCACAGTACATGTTGGTATTCATGGTTCCCTTAATGAACTGTAGCTCCCCACTGCAAGCAGCACTCATACAGCCCCAAACCATGACGTTTCCACCACCATGCTTGACTGTAGGCAAGACACACTTATCTTTGTGCTCCTCACTGGGTTGCCGCCACACACGCTTGACACCATCTGAACCAAATAAGTTTATCTTGGTCTTATCAGACCATGGGTCCAGTATTCCATTGTTAAGGTGGCTTTACACACTGGAACATCGCAAACGACATCGCTGTACCGTCACCGGTTTTGTGACGTAATAGCGACCTCCCCAGCGACATTGCAGTTTGTGAAACACATCAGCAACCTGGCCCCTGCTGTGAAGTTGCTGATCGCTGCAAATCGTTCAGGACCATTCTTTGGTCCTTTGTTTCTCGCTGTGCAGCATGATCGCTAGAAAGTCTCAGTGTGTAAAGGGGACTTTACAGCGACTTCGTTAGCGACTTCCCTTTCAAAAAGCTGCTTTACAACGTCCCCAATGACTAGCTAGGTCGTTCTGCAGATCCGGATCGCTGTTGCGTCATTGGCGAGTCTGTCTGTTTGACAGCTCACCAGCGACTCACCAGAGACTTTGTAGCGATCCCGGCCAGGTTGGGATCGCTGGTGGGATCGCTAGAAAGTCTCAGTGTGTAAAGGGGCCTTTAGTCTGCTTGGTTTTATAATACTGCTCTTAAATTATGTTTTGTATAGAAAATTGGAGCATTTCAAAGAAAAACATGCCTACGTTTAGTTAAGCAGTCAAACTTCATGCTGCCTGCAATTTCTGCCCTATAAGTTGAATAAGAGGTTCCCTTTAAAAAATGCAACTGCTGTTGCTCTATGTGGGAACACAACCTCAGAGCAAAGATTTCCCCTGCACAATTTTTCAATTTCCCTAATCAAAAAAAAATGTCTTTAGTTAATGAGAAATATTTGACTTATTTACCAGCATTATAGTAATGATCTATCAATTACATTAATTATGCAATTATTTATCTTTTTTTAATACTAAGCACACATTTATATTTTTACTCCCTTACCGAAAAATCTAAATAGACTGTAACTTTAAATTTTCCATTTAAAAGTAAAACATGATGTTTACAGCAGAAGCACTTACTATCGGATTTCACTGCGCAGTATTGAACAGCACAAATGCGATTTTCCTCTCTGAGAAATCCTGTGTACATCACTCCACACATGTTCAATGACTTCCTATCAACATTTTCCATCCTGTTAAACAATCAGCCATTTTCACTCACTGTTCCATTTAGCTCTGAAAGGATCCAAATTTAATCATCGATAATAAGTGTATCCTCAGTTCTCAGAGTTCATTTCACTCATCTGTATCATGAAGTCTTTTTGGAGTCTCGACAAGAACAGTCACTTTACACAAACAGTGGAATTCAATTAAGATTTCTTAGGACTTCAAGGTGTATTAGAGATAGAGATTTAGGCTTTAAAGAATCTATTGCTATGGAAAAATGGGTAAAAAATTTGTATCCTCATGTTCTTAAGCCATAAGGCCACATCCGTCCATGTTCTTAATACTGTAACTGTTGCTACACAAATTTCTTATTGAAAATTGTTATTAATCTTCTACGTTTAGTTCTGTAACTGGTTGTCTCAAGAAGAAAAAAAGAAAGCTTGATGATTAGCTGATTGTCAATGTCTACAGTATGTCCTAATATCAGTTGAGGTGGCTGAGGGAAGTTGTGGTACCCACTAAAATTAATTGGCAACCATATTATTAATACTTTAATGACCTGTGACATATTTTCATCAAAGGATTGCAGACTGTTTCCTTTTCATATGTGATGGCAATTGCACCATATTAATGCCACTGTCAGCAGCATCATCTAAATGGTTCTCAGTAGTGATCAGAGCTCTGCTATGTCTGTGTTACATAGCTGTCATCTGTCTCTATCAGCAGCAGTGTGAGCTGAGCGCCGATCACAGCTGTTAAACATTTACATTGTACTGTCAATCACTGCTGTTAACCATTTATATTCTACTATCAATAGCTGACAGTATAATTTAAACTATGTAATTGCAATAACAGGGAGCTGATAGGTCAATATGGCAACCAGGGTCCTGCTGAGGGCCACACTGAATGCCATATTAGACATCCTGTGAAGCTCATCTCAATCACAGACTAGGCTTTATAAGAGAAATATAATTACACTATATACTGCAATTCTATGGTATGTGTTGAAAAAATAATAAAAAAGTTATGGCTCTTGGAACTAAAAGGGGGAAAAAAGCACAAAAAATGAAAAATGTCTTGATTCTTAAAGAGTTAATGGACTTCCTGTCTACCAGAGCAAGAATAGCACTCTCTATTCTGGGTAACAAAGGTTGAGCAAAACAAAAGTCCTCTCTCTATGACTTCTATGATTTAGTGGTGCATGAGACAATAAAAATGGTCATATAGAAAAATGCTTATTCACCAGGTCATAAATGAAACTTTTTCAGGGACAGTGGCGTACCACTAATAGTAGCAAACAACTTGGCCACTATGGTGATCATGATTTAGGAAGCCCAATGCCAGCACCCGTGTAGGAGGTAGCGCCCCAATGAACAGCTGAGAGTGATATGACTTTAAGAGAGAGTGCTGCCCTGTTTTTGTGTTTGTTATGGATTGGCCAACCCAGCCTGCACTCCCCCCCACCCCCTTGAACTGAGAAGTTGGACTAACCCCGCCTAAAATGTGTGGGAAAAGGAAAAAAGAGAGGGACAAGAGGAACAGGAGAGGTCGGATTGGGAATATTTTCCATAAAATTTTGGACCACATTTATCCTGTAAAAAGGAGCAATATCCAGCAGAAAGATCCAAGGCAATTTCTTGTCTTTAAATAAAAACTGGATTTTTATTTTATCAATTCATTAAAAATATTCCACAAGTAGGGCATAAAGTTGTGTACAGAGGGGTAGTAATCTCACCGGACTACGCATTTCATTTAACTACGCCTTCCTCCTTCATATAACGCATACTTTTTACTTTTTTTTTGCCTTTCACCATGTGGTACGAGGGGCTGCTGATAAGTCTTTGGCTTTGTGATTTTTTTTTGTTTCTATGGTAATGAATATTACATTACATGAAAGCCCTGTGTGTCTAATATATGTTTTCAAAATGTTGTGTTTGTTGCTTATGGCAACAGTGTTCTACGCTTGCGGGAAAACAAAATGGCGGAGTATAATGCGATATTCACAGCAACTGAGAGCAGGGGGTGATAAAATTCTTCTTTCTGCAAGGAAAGTCCGCGAAGGACATTCATGGTGATATTTCACAGACATTGGGGGATCAATGCCCTTCATATTCCACAGTTAAGAACTGGGTTGCCAAGTTTAAAACAGGCCACTTCAGCACCAATGATGAGGAATGTCCTGGATGACCGAGAGTGGTTGTTGTTCCGGAGATCATTGAAGCTGTGCACAACCTCATACTGATGAATTTCAGCTAAAGCAATAGCAGACATCATGGGGATTTCCCATGAACGTGTTTGTGTCATTATCCATGAACATTTAGACATGAGGAAGCTATCTGGAAAGTGGGTCCCCAAATGTTTGACAACAGATCAGAGAAGTATGCAAGTGAAAACGTCTCAGTCCATTTGTCAGCGTTTCCAGACTGATAAGAACTTCCTGGATCGAATGGCCACTATGGATGAGACCTGTCTTTATTTATATCACCCTGAAAAAAAGGAACAGTCAAGAGTGGAGGCACAGTGGTTCTCCTCATCCAAAGAAGGTCAAGGTGCAAAAATCAGGCACAATGTGATGGCGTCTGTGTTCTGGGATAAGGAAAACGTGCTGCTAGTGGACTAGCTTCAAAAGGGTTCCACCATCAATGCAAGGTATTACATTGAACGTTTGGACTAATTAAAGGCAGTGTTAAAGGCCAAAAGGCACGGCATAGTGTCCAAAGGAATCTTGTTCCTGCAAGACAATGCCTCCGTTCACACTGCGTAAGCGACCACAGCAAAACTGTCAAAGCTGGGCTTTCAGCTGGTTGACCACCCACCTTATTCACCATATCTAGCTTCCTCCGATGATCCTCTGATCATCTGTTTCCAAACATGAAGAAACACCTGAAGGGTACCAAATTTCACACCATTTCTGATGCCATGGCTGCTACGGATTCCTGGTTTGAGGCACAACCGAAATTCTTTTTGCTAGGCTTACAGAACTTGGAATACTGATTTAAGAAGTGTGTTGATATCAGTGAGGAGTATGTGGAATAAATGTGAAGTTTCATCAGCCTATCTCGTTTCTTTCTGGGTAAGGCCAAAGACTTATCAGCAGCCGCTTGTATAAGTGATTAGACGGCTTTATTTTTCGGATCAGTACGATTACAGCGATAGCATATTTATATAGTTTTTGCTATTATCACATACTAAAAAACGCTTTTTTTTACATCTTCATATTTTAAGAGGTATAATTTTTCTACATTGCTGCTGACAGAGTCATGTGAGGGCTTATTTTTTTGCATGACAAGTTGAACATCTTTTGGGCATCATTTTTTGGCATATAACATTTTTTGATCACTTTCTATTCCGATTTTTGGGAGGCAGAATGAACAAAAACAAAAATTCATAAATTGTTTTTTCGTTTTGTTTTTATGACGTTCACTGTGTAGTGACATTTTAAGAAGGCTTTATTCCTCACGTCAGTATTATTACAATGATACCAAATTTCTGTAATATGTTTTTACACAATAAAAACAATTTTATAAAAAAAATTTGATTAGCATCGCTTTATTCTGTAAGCTATTTAAAACCAATCACAGAAAAACGGGGAATAAATCGATATAACATTGTGTTAAGTATATCAAAGATTATTATAATCCCCCTATATTGGACAATCAATCTGGATAAAGTCCAACCCAAGCATTTTTAAACTGTGCAGCAACACACAAAGAGTATCATATCCAAAAAATACAAACCTTATTGAAAGAAAAATAACAGACACATATATATCATAAAAAGTTTCCCAAATCATCAAAAAGTATATAAATAGGTATAGAGGGCTCCATAGCCAATATAACCCCAGACTAATGACACAAACCAAGGGGGAATTTGGAAAGAGTATATTTTTATATAGGATCAATCACACGTATTCACAAAATTACATAGATCCAGTTCAATTAACATCCATGCAATACTCCCCTAAACAAGACCTCCACCTAAACAGTTAAAAGGGGTGATACAACCCATGTAGTTACATCGCTTAACAAAAGGCACAATTGCCTAATATTCATATAAAGACTGCTCACCCATGAGTAGATATGGATTCTAAGATGTCAAAATCACGAGGGAACATGGTTCCTATCGCGTTGTTTATCCCACTTTTTTAGGCAGTATGATGAAGAAGCATCGTTCTTTGTCCCTTTTTTTGTGGTGTTCACTGAAAGGCCTAACTAATGTGACAGTTTTATAGATCAGGTCATGCCGAAAGCTAATACAAAACGTGTACTTTATTTGTTTATTTTATTTACATAAATATATGCATTTATTGGTATAATATTTTTTATCCTTTAGTTTGTAATTTTTTTTATATTTTTTATTTATTTATTACTGTATTTACCTAGTCCCAGCTCTTACATTGCAGGACATTAGATTATTCAATCAGACACAGGCAGGTGACATATCAGGTCCTGCTCAAGGCAGGAACTGACAGACCTCCATACCTGGGTGACCCCACAGCCTTATTCAGCTCGGCATTACCATGGAGACCATTGGCCGGCACAATATTATCACAAGAAAAGGGGGAGCCCCATCCGTCTGATAAGTAGATTGATGTCACTCATTGATGTCATTGATGACCGGTATCAAAAGGGTTAAATGCCCTTGATCGGTGCTAGCAACACAGACTGAGAATTTCCTTCACCTCTTTTCACAAGTGATGTGACGGAAGGTGCTGGCTACCTGGCTCAGGTTATAAGCTTAGTCTGCCTTCTCCGATTTTGCATCACCTACTGTATTATAGAAAAAGGGCTGACTAAGCTAATAAACTGAGTCAAATGGTTAGCCCCCTTTATCACCACAAGGACTATAAAACAGGGTCTGAACTTGGGATATTTAGTAATATGGGTCCTCATGTAGCAGGCTTACCAAGGCCCTTATGACTAGGGTGAATTTTAAAGGCATCTTTTGTTGTGACTTCTTGTCTCAGATTTGACATCGGGCCCCAGGCACTTCACGTTATACCACTAAAAATCATCAGATCACTAACATTGGTTTTACACTCCACTCCAAATATTTTACATCCCAACATGTTGCCAGACCTCAGGGCTTAATGATCCTTCCTAAAATAACAAATTATGAATGAATGCATATTGCACAATATTTGATCTAGTTTTATTTAGAAAATGTGACCCATGAGCCCACCCAAACAGGAGGACCATACTGTGCTGGTTAAAGCTACAAATGTGCCTGTATAGGTTAAGCTACTAACGAAGCAAATTCAGAGCGACTTCAGCTATCCTCCAGTAAAATAACACATTCATTCATGTGCGTTCAATAGTACAGTATCTAGAATATTTATACTCCCTGTGTGTTCCACAAGGTGTCTGGAAAACCCACAAAATGCCCTTCATCTCACAAAAGAACTATGTCAAGGACCAATTAATTTCCTCATACCTGCGGCTGTCTGAAGTGATAGAGTCTCTTAATTCCTTTTTCCATTTTACTACAACTGTGGTTTCAGTTTTTATTCCAAACCCGTTGGTGGTTTTAGGGGCAACATGGTTCACATTTGTGGGTAAAGTTGTGCCATTAGCTGTTCAGCTAATTAACATTTCTCATAGCTTTGTGTATGTAGAGGAACAGTAGTGAACTCCACACATATGCAGCAGGGAATATATAATGGTCGTTCAGTTGCAAGAATTAAAAGGGAAATTTTGGCTCTTATGCTGCTATTATAAACTCATGCTGCTGATAATATAGCTCCGTTATTATTTTGAATTCCCATTGCTTTAATCACTGTCAGCAGGATATATTGCTTCTTTTCAACAACCTATGCAGGTAGAATAGCACTTATAATTTAATTTACAAAGTAATTATAGTTTTAATTTGTTGTGCAATTTCTCCTGAGTAAACCAATACCCCATATGTGGTGTAAAACTACTGTTTCGGTGCAGGGCTCGGAAGGAAAGGAGCACCATTCGACTTTTGGATGGAACATATAGTGGACACCATGTCGCATTTCCAAAGCACCTGATGTGCTTAAACAGTGGAAACCCCCCACAAGTGTCCACATTTTTGAAACTACACCCCTCAAGATGTGTGGTGAGCACCTTGAATCCACAGGTGCATCACAGAGTTTTATGTTGAGCCGTGAAAATGAAAAAAATACATTTTTTCCCGCAAACATGTTAATTTTGCTCCTAATTGTTCATATTCACAAGGGTAATAGGAGAAAATGGACAGTACAATTTGTTGTGCAATTTCTCCTGAACCCAGTAATACCCCATATGTGGTGGAAAACTACTGTTTTGGCACACAGGAGGGCTAGGAAGGGAATGAGCGCTATTTGAGCGCAGATTTAGCAGGAGTAAGCTACTTTAAGTGCCATGTCGCATTTGAAGATCCCCTTACATGCCAAAACAGCAGAAACCACCGATATGTGACACGGTTTTGGAAAGTACAGTTCTTGAGGAATACATCTATGTATGTAGTTAGCATTTTAAACCCTCAGATGACTCACAGATTTGTGTGACATTGGGCTCTGGAAATTAAAAATTAAATTTTTCCACTAAAATGTTGTTTTTGTCCCAAGTTATTAATTTTCAAAAGGGCTATTAGGAGGAAATGGACCTTAATTTGTTACGCAATTTCTCATGAGTTCACCAATATGCTATATGGAGTTAAGAACTACTTTTAAGGCACAGTGCAAAGCTTAGAAGGGAAAGAGCACCATATTAATATGCAGACTTTGCTGGAATGGTCATGTCACATTGGCAGTATCACAGAGTATGTTCTGGTAGGTCAGGAGCCCCTAGACTGGCCCTCAGACTCTAGACCTGGCCCTGTCCCTTATCTCACAGGTAGGCTTGATGGAACCAGGTCTGAGCCCCCAGTGGGACCCTGACTCTTGTTCTAGCCCTGATCTTACTCCCTCTCTCCCCCACTCTCAGAGTGGGCCAGAAAACTCAATAACAAAACCCCCCAAAACAACATGGACAAAGGAGAACGGAAACTCATACACACTGCATTCAAAACACACAGGAGAGACAATATGTGTAAAGGGGAGCAAAGAAAAGGGAAATGAAGTAACGCACAACAGGGAAACATTCACACCACTCAATATCGCAACAAAGATCACCATCAACAGGTCCACCAATAAGACTGCAAGAAACATGCAATAGAAGTTGCAGAGTGAAAAAATTGCAAACATGCCATTGTAGAGCCCAATACATTGTACCCAGCTTGTGCTTCTGGAACCACGCACCTATAAAATTATCGGGGTCTCTCCTCACTACGTTAATATCAAACATGTTGAGGCTAACTCTGGTTTAGAGAGGGGAGCCAGCACGATCTGAAAATGGCTTGCATCATATAAAAAGTGCAAATTCACAGATTTATTCCAACTGTACTGTAATATAAATGAGATTTTTAGCAAATAATTGATCAATTCTTTGAGCCACCCCTGCCAACGTCACGGCAAATCTCAATAGGGGGTCCTACTCTATATTCTGTATTTCATGTGCCATGCGGCCTCCTAGATAAAGTTAAAAGCAGAACCATAATGGAGCACACATACCTGTAACCTGTATATATAACCGCTTCTATGTTGCAAAAGAGGCAATTGTGGATAGAGGCCAGCCCAGGTCCCAGCATGTGGAGCAAGCTCTACACATACCAGGACTATATCAGAACTGACCCTCCCAGTGCCAGACAGCAACCATTGATAAAGGCGGACCAGATCCAAGTATGATGCTTAATTAGCAATGCCTGTGGAAAGGGTGAGGCAACTGAATGTGTACAGCTACCAACAGGAGGAATATATTGCAAACCAAGATCAGGCGTGCATAGCATGGTGGTGACCAGCCACCAGACATTTGTAGCATAACTACAACCAAACAGAGAGAGAGGGTAGCCAGCACGATCTGAAAATGGCATGCATCATATAAAAAGTGCAAATTCACAGATTTATTCCAACTGTACTGTAATATAAATGAGATTTTTAGCAAATAATTGATCAATTCTTTGAGCCACCCCTGCCAACGTCACGGCAAATCTCAATAGGGGGGTCCTTCTCTATATTCTGTATTTCATGTGCCATGCGGCCTCCTAGATAAAGTTAAAAGCAGAACCATAATGGAGCACACATACCTGTAACCTGTATATATAACCACTTCTATGTTGCAAAAGAGGCAATTGTGGATAGAGGCCAGCCCAGGTCCCAGCATGTGGAGCAAGCTCTACACATACCAGGACTATATCAGAACTGACCCTCCCAGTGCCAGACAGCAACCATTGATAAAGGCGGACCAGATCCAAGTATGGTGCTTAATTAAAAATCTCCTTTTTCTCTGTTATGACTGTAGTTATGCTACAATTTCTGGTGACTGACCATCACCATACCATGCACGCCTATAACAGAGAAAAAGGAGATTTTTAATTAAGCACCATTCTTGGATCTGGTCTGCCTTTATCAATGGTTGCTGTCTGGCACTGGGAGGGTCAGTTCTGATATAGTCCTGGTATGTGTAGAGCTTGCTCCACATGCTGGGACCTGGGCTGGTCTCTATCCACATTTGCCTTTTTTGCAACATGGAAGCGGCTATATACAGGTTACAGGTATGTGTGCTCAATTATGGTTCTGCTTTTAACTTTATCTAGGAGGCCGCATGGCACATGAAATACGTAATATAGGTTAGGACCCCCCTATTGAGATTTGCCGTGACGTTGGCAGGGGTGGCTCAAAGAATTGATCAATTATTTGCTAAAAATCTCATTTTTTTTATTATAGTACAGTTGGAATAAATCTGTGAATTTTCACTTTTTATATGATGCATGCCAATTTCAGATCGTGCTGGCTCCTTTAACTCTGGTTTAGGCACATTGTGGTGCTCAAAAGGGAGTGTATATTTTACTAAATTTATTATTGGTGGTAGTCATGTCACTTTTCCAGAGCCGTTGTTCTGCCAGTAACTTAGACACCCCCTATATTTCTGTTAACAAATGTCATACCCAAGTGGAAAAATATTTTTTGTGGGTTGAGTTAAAGCTTTTATTGGTGGCATTTTGGGGTACAGAATGTTTTGAAATCAGTTCACATCTATTCAATGTTCTACGCTAAGCACTTACATTGGGGTTTGCATCTAAATATCTGAAATAAGTGTTTCAGATAAAGCCCTCGATGAATCCATTCAATAATGAGTCAGGTGCCGTTAATCCAGACTCCGTTTGGCCTCTGCTTAGTGGTGTCTGGCTTCTCAGAGGGACACAAACGTTTGTGGCTGACCACACTTTTGTTTACGCCTAGAAAGACACATAAAACAAGTAACACTGCTTGATCAAGTTTATAGTTTTTTTATGTTTGGCTGCTATCACACACTAAGAAATATATATATATATATATTTTTTTTATAAAACACAAAAGGTTTTACATTGTCATATATAGTGGAACCTTGGATTAAGAGTAACTTGTTTGAGAGCGTTTTGCAAGACAAGAGAAGTTTTTTCATAATTTATAACTTAGTTTAAGAGCAATGCTTTGCAATAAGAGCAAATACTATCCGTGCACACTTCCGGTTCCATCCTTTCACCACGCTCTGACCTGCCCTTTAGGTAACTTTCTGTACATATATTGTATATTTAATATATAGCATTTGTATCAATTTGCATTTGTGGACATATTATTGTACTTTCTTTCTGCACCAGTACAGCACATTACTTGTACTGTACTCTAATTGCCTGTGCAGTATTCCCAACCCACATTTAGCTTATTTCTGCCCTTATTTTGGGGAGAATAGATTTGGGGGGTGTAATTTTTGTGCTGTACTAGAATATAGATTGTCATATTTATACATTATTTTTTCTCTCTATAATGTACCTCCTGCACACCAAAAACTCTATTGTAAGCTAAAGTGCAGTGTAATTTGTTTATTTATTGTGTACAGTATTTTGCATCAGTGTACTGTAATAATTTTACATGAAATATTTGGCTATCTTAAGGCCGCTTTACACGCGTCGATTTATCGTGCGATTGCATGTGCGATCGCACCTGCCCCCATCGTTTGTGCAACACGGGCAATTTGTTGCCCGTGTCGCACAAAGTCGGTAACCCCCATCACATGTACTTACCTTCCAAATGACGTCGCTGTGGGCAGCGAACATCCTCTTCCTGGAGGGGGAGGGATGTTCGGCGTCACAGCGACGTCACTCAGCGGCCACCCAATAGAAGCGTTGGGGCGGAGATGAGCGGGACGTAACATCCCGCCCACCCCCTTCCTTCCGCATTGCCGATGGGACGCAGGTAAGCTGCAGTTCATCGTTCCCGGGGTGTCACACGGAGTGGTGTGTGCTGCTTCGGGAACAACGAACAACCGGCACGCAGAAGGACGTTCAATTTTTTGAAAATGAGCAACGTGTCAACGAGCAATGATAAGGTGAGTATTTTTGCTCAATCACAGACGCTTGTAGCTGTCACATGCTACGATATGTCAAACGATGCCGGATGTGCGTCACTAACGATGTGACCCCGACGACATATCGTTAGATATATCGTAGCGTGTAACGCTTTAGGAGGATATCTGTTTGGTAACTATTACTGTGCAGAATTAGTAGGCAACTTAATAAAAACCAAATATATTCCCATCTCACTTGTTTATTTTCACCAGGTAAACCAATATAACTGTACAACATTTAGAAATAAATATTTCTGACATGCAAAAACAAAACCCAAAAAAATTAGTGACCAATATAGCCACCTTTCTTTATGACGACACTCAACAGCCTACCATCCATAGATTCTGTCAGTTGCTTGATCTGTTTACGATCAACATTGCATGCAGCAGCCACCACAGTCTCCCAGACACTGTTCTGAGATGTGTACTGTTTTCCCTCCCTATAGATATCTCATTTTATGAGGGGTTCAGATCAGGTGAACAAAGGGGCCATGTCATTGTTTTTTTATCTTTTAGACCTTAAAGGTCCAGTCACACTAAGCAACTTACCAGCGATCCCAACAACGATAGGGATCGCTGGTAAGTTGCTAGGAGGTTGCTGGTGAGCTGTCACACTGCGACGCTCCAGCGATCCCACCAGCAACCTGACCTGGCAGGGATCGCTGGAGCGTGGCTACATGAGTTGCTGGTGAGCTCACCAGCAACCAGTGACCAGCCCCCAGCGCCGCGTGGAAGATGCTGCGCTTGGTAACTAAGGTAAATATCGGTAACCAACCCGATATTTACCTTGGTTACCACTGCACAGAGCTACACGTGCAGAGAGCAGGGAGCAGCGCACACTGAGCGCTGGCTCCCTGCTCTCCTAGTACAGCACACATCGGGTTAATTACCCGATGTATGCTGCAGCTAAATGTGCACAGAGCAGGGAGCAGCGCACAATGCTTAGCACTGGCTCCCTGCTCTCCTACTACAGCACACATCGGGTTAATTACCTGATGTGTGCTGCAGCTACATGTGCACAGAGCAGGGAGCAGGACACAATGCTTAGCGCTGGCTCCTTGCTCTCCTAGCTACAGCACACATGGGGTTAATTACCTGATGTGTGCTGCAGCTACATGTGCACAGAGCAGGGAGCAGCGCACAATGCTTAGCGCTGGCTCCCTGCTCTCCTAGCTGCAGGACACATCAGGTTAATTAACCCGATGTGTCCTGCAGCTAGCTACATGTGCACAGAGCAGGAGCCGGCAGCACAGGCAGTGAGAGAGGCTGGTATCGAAGGTAAATATCGGGTAACCAAGGACAGGGCTTCTTGGTTACCCGATGTTTACTGTGGTTACCAGCCTCCGCAGAAGCCGGCTCCTGCTGCCTGCACATTTAGTTGTTGCTGTCTCGCTGTCACACACAGCGATCTGTGCTTCACAGCAGGACAGCAACAACTAAAAAATGGCCCAGGACATTCAGCAACAACCAACGACCTCACAGCAGGGGCCAGGTTGTTGCTGGATGTCACACACAGCAACATCGCTAGCAACGTCACAAAAGTTGTTCGTTAGCAGCGATGTTGCTAGCGATGTTGCTTAGTGTGACGGGGCCTTTACTGACCAGCCACGCTGTGGAGTAGTTGGATAAATGTGATGGAGCATTGTCCTGCATGAAAATCATGTTTTTCTTGAACGATACTGACTTCTTCCTGTACCACTGCTTGAAGAATTTGTCTTCCAGAAACTGGCAGTAGGCCTGGGAGTTGAGCTTCACTCCATCCTCAACCCGAAAAGGTACCACAAGTTCATCTTTGATGATACCAGCCCATACCAGTACCCCACCTCCACCCTGCTGGCGTCTGAGTGGGAGTGGAGCTCTTTGCCCTTTACTGATCTAGCCTCTGGCCCATCAAGAGTTACTCTTGTCGCGGGCGGCGGGGCGCTGCGCTCACCACGCTCGGGTCCGGCGCTGCTGCTGCTCGGTGGCTTGAGCGGTGGGCCGGATCCGGGGACTCGAGCGGCGCTCCTCGCCCGTGAGTGAAAGGGGGTAGTTTGGTTTAGGGGTTTGGTCCGTGATGCCACCCACGGGTTGTGGTGAGGTTGGGCACCACCGCTGCTATTGACGGGGATCCCGGGAGCGATGGTAGGGAGCAGCTGGGATGTTTTTTCCCCCCCTCCGTGGGTAGGGGTTGGTGGTCCCGGGGCTCGGTGAGGTGACGGGGAGGCAGAGCTGGCAAGGTGCAGGGTGGCAGGGATGGCACAGCGCGGTGCCGGAGGGCATGGTTGTACTCACTCAGCCACAAATGTACGCAAAGTCTCTGGTAAACCAAACGGCTGGATGGACGGGTCCCGCAGCCGGCTGCTGTGGCTTCTCCCGGACGGTTGGTGGTGGCTGCCTTTCCCTGCACCTTTTGTGGATGTTCGGTCCCGATGGCTTCCCACCGGTAACCCGCTCCCCAGCGTGTGTATGTGCTGGAGGAGCCCTTTTGCCCGCAGGCTCTGGCCCTTGGAACTCTGGCTGTGGCGGTAGCTGTATTTCCTTTTGTTGGTTGGATGGTTGCCTTCAATCGGGTCTTGGCTATTAGGAAACCCCTTGGGTTCCGGTCACTGACGGATTTGACCTTATTAACGGTGACTCCAAGCCTGGTCGGGGTCCGCAGGCCCTGCCTGTGTGTGCTGGCTTCGCTCCCCGGTTCGGTAGCGGCGGGCCACCGCCCGTCCCCGGTCCTACAGTTCCGCGTTGATCTGCCTCTCCTGCAGACGGCCACTACCGTCTGCCAACCTTGCTCTAAGTGCCCGGGCCACGTACCCAGACACTGTCAGTTTGCTCCTCCACTACTCCTTCACTCCTTCTCCTTCCCTTTCCTCGCTCGACTCTCACTCTTACTGACTTCCTTTTCCCGCCTCCAGGACTGTGAACTCCTCAGTGGGTGGGGCCAACTGCCTGGCTCCACCCCACCTGGTGTGGACATCAGCCCCTGGAGGGAGGCAACAAGGATTTTGTGTCTGACTGATGTGCCTGTCTCGGGGTGGGGGTGTCGTGTTGTAGTACCTGTGACGACCTGGCTAGTCCAGGGCGCCACACTCTCATTTCATCAGTCCATAAAACCTTTGAATAATCAGTCTTAAGATATTTTTTGGCCTAGCCTTGACGTTTTATCTTATGTTTCTTGTTCAAAGGTGGTCGTTTTTCACCCTTCCTTACCTTGGCTATGTGCCTGAGTATGGCACACCTTGTGCTTTTTTATACTCCAGTAACGTTGCAGCTCTGAAATATGGCCAAACTGGTGTTAAATGGCATCTTGGCAGCTTTACACTTGATTTTCCTCAATTCATGGGCAGTAATTTTGCGTCTTTTTTGCCCAACACGCTTCTTGCGATCTTGTTGGCTATTTGCCATGAAACGCTTGATTGTTCGGTGATCACGCTTCAACAGTTTGGCAATTGCAAGACTGCTGCATCCCTTTGCAAGACATCTCACAATTTTGGACTTTTCAGAGCCCGTCAAATCTCTCTTCTGACCCATTTTGCCACAGGAAAGGAAGTTGCCTAATAATTAAGCACACCTTATATAGGGTGTTGATGTCATTACACCACACCCCTCATTATTACAGAGATGCACATCACCTGATTTACTTAATTGGTAGTTGGCTCTCAAGCCTATACAGCTTGGAGTAGGACAACATGTATAAAAAGTATCATGTGATCAAAATACTCATTTGCCTAATAATTCTGTACACAGTGTATATTTATATTGTTATGTTGTTGGTTTTGCACAATAAAAGTATTTTAAAGAACAAAAGAATAGTTTTTGCATTGATATGTTCTGGGAGCTATACTGTAGCTTTTTTATATTTCGTTGATGGAGCGGTTTAGTGACATTTTCATAGGTCAGGTTGTTCCGAATGTAGCGATAACAAATATGAATGCTTTTTTGTTTTTACATGAATTTACTTAATTTTTGGTATAATATTTTTCTTATTTTTTTAAAAAATATTGTTACAATTTTTAAAAACTTTTTTTTACTCAGTTCCCCCATTGTACTTTAACTGTCATTACTCTGATTGCTGATATAATGCATTGCCATCCATAAGCACAACAGTACATTATACATCAGTGTTGCACTGACAAAAGGCTTTCAGACCATGCTCCTGGCATGGTCTAACAGGCTTGCCATAGATAGCTGACCCAGAGTTTGTCATGATGTGGGGGAGCCAATGGGACGGGAGAGGGAGAGCTCTCCCTCTCCGAGCCTACTAAATGTTGTGATTGATTTGAATTGTAGCATTTAGGGGATTAAACAGCCAGAGGCAATGCAGATGTGGCAATCACATGGGCACAGCTGCACTGCCCCTCATGATCGTCTTAATGTAGCCATATATCATAGGTCAGGAACCACTTCCCATCCATGACATATGGGTATGTCATAGGTCATGAAGGGGTTAAAGAAACCTCTCCATGAAGTTTTCTTTTCCATTAAATATTTGCATATGTACATGTAATGTAGTGTGGGTGTACTGGTATAGTCACCTACCATGGCTCTCTCCGAGATCGAGCATCATTCTGCTCTTTTCACAGTGATGTCATTACACTTCAGACTATCTGGCTAACTCTATGCTGTATCCATGACTCGGAAGTATTACTTACAATATACAGTCCCTGACAGACGTTCTGTCGCTTATCCATGTTCTGTAAATAAAAGCTTATAATCGGACTTTAAATTCATCCATTGGTTTTATAAATTACTCGTTTGAAAGCTGAAACTCTCCCAAATTTGGTTTAGGTTATGAAAATAAAGTTGCTGCAAAATTGAAATATTGATCATTTAATTGACACAAAAAGGTCAGATTTTGGGAAGACAAAAGTTTTGTCACCAACAGAAAGTAATGAGAAATTCAAACAAATAATTAACTTTTAATACAAAGACATGTTGCATAACATTGAATTAAGTTGTGGTGCTATTCGAGCCATATTTAATATTTTGTCTGACTTCTGTGAGCTTGAAGAACTGCATCCATGCGGTTCAACAATGATTCATACAATGTATTGATGAAGTCATCAGGAATAGCAAAGAATGCAGTCTTACATGCCTCCCAGAGTTCATCTAGATTCTTTGGTTTTGTCTTCCAAGCTTCCTCTTTCATCCTACCCCAAATATGCTCAATGATGTTCACGTCTGGTGACTGGGCTGGCAGTCCTTGAGCACCTTGATCTTCTTTGCCTGGAGGAACTTTGTTGTAGAGATGGATGTATGAGATGGAGCACCATCCTGCTGCAGAATGTGATTCCTTTCATGATTGGGAATGTGAGGTAGCTAATACTTCTTGATATTTTAGGCTATTGATATTGCCTTCCACCTTGCAAATGTTTCGCACACCCCCATACTGAATTTTACCCCAGACCATGATCTTTCCACCACCAAACTTAACTGTTTTCTGGATCCATATGGGCTCCAGTAGGTCTCCTGCAGTATTTACGGCAGCTGTGGTGTAATTCAACTGAAGATTCATCAGAGAAATCCACCTTCTGCCACTTTTCCAGCGTCCATCTGTTTAGCAGGCTGTGGGACTTGGAAAATGCCACATGGTTTTTTAATTGCCTTTTGTTTAGTGCTGGCTTCTGGGCTGGGCACTGATTCAACCATGGAAGCCATTTCAAGACAGAATCCTACAAACTGTTCTAGTTGACTCAGGGACTTGAGCTAGCCAGGTCTTTTGGAGCTCAGCTGCAGTGGAAGAAGGGCTGGCTTTGGATTTTCTAACCAACAAACGTTCCTCCTGAGCAGTTGTCTTATGGGGCCTGCCGGACCTGGGCTTGTCAAAACATTTCCAGTCTCTTCAAATCTTTTTTTAATTCTTTGTACTTGACACTGAGACACATTAATGGTGCCAGCCACCTCTGCAGTGGATCTGTTCTTCAGCCTCTTAATAATCAAGGCTTTGGTCACAGGGTGGATTTTTGGCATGTTGTCAGAGATCAAGTTGCAGTTCATCTGAAGGTCTGGGGTACTGGGTTTCTTTTTAAATACATCCACAAATTAACTGATCATTTAGTGAGCAGAGGTGAGCATGTAAACTAGGATTGGGTGCATTATATGACAAGGCAACAAAACTTTTGTCTTGCCAAAATCTGACCTTTCTGTGTTCATTAAATGAACTATATTTCAGCTTTGTAGCAACTTTATTTTCATAACCTAAACCAAATTTGGGAGGGTTTCAGCTTTCAAAAGAGTAATTTATGAAACCAATGGATGAATTTAAAGTCAGGTTATAAGCTGTTATTTACATAACATGGATAAGCGACAGAACTTCTGTCAGGGACTGTAAGTCTATAGAGACTCCTTCTAAAGGGTGCTTTACATGAGACGATCTATCGTGAGATACATCGTCGGGGTCACGGTTTTTGTGATGCACATCCAGCATTGCTTGCGACACCTCCGAGCGATGTAGTATCGCTCACAAATCGTGAGTCGTGTACTCGTCGCTCGGTTTCATAATCTCGTTTAATTAAAATGGCGCCGGTTGTTCATCGTTCCCGGGGTAGCACACGCCGCTACGTGTGACACCCCGGGAACGATGACCAGCAGCTTACCTCCGTCCCGTGGCACCCGCCGGCTATGCGGAAGGAAGGAGGTGGGCGGGATGTTTACGTCCCGCTCATCTCCGCCCCTCCGCTTCTATTGGCCGGTAGCTGTGTGACGTCGCTGTGACGCCGAACGTCCCTCCCACTTCAGGAAGTGGACGTTCGTCGCCCTCAGCAAGGTCGTCCAGAAGGTAAGTACGTGTGACGGGGGTTAAACGAGTTTGTGCGCCACGGGCAGCGATTTGCCCGGGACGCAAAAACGACGGGGGCAGGTACGATCGATTGTGAAATCGCACAATCGGTTGTCCCGTGTAAAGCAGGCTTAAGGCTTCACTGAGTTACATTGTAAAAGCTGCTTTCAGGTCATGCAAAGTGCAGTGTGACCCGTATATTCAGAAGAGTGGTGACGTCACTGAGAAGAGGTGCAGAATGGTGCTGGATACCAGTGAAAGTAGTGGTAGGTGAGTATATTACCCCATTCTCTATCCACAAATTAAATAAAAAAACACTTCATGATAGGGCTTCTTCAGTAAAACCTGCCCTGGGGTCAGCCATGTTGGAAACACAAACTTCCTTTCTATATTCCCTGTATTTCTAGGGCAGCAGGGTGAGTATTAATTTTGGGACCTGAACTCAATGGTCATCTGAAGTCTTTTGGAAGCTAAATTGTACAGCCCCTTTCCTAAAGACCAAGCAGATGCACACGGAGCCATACTTTTCGGAGTGTTACTATTTGAGTTTATATAGCCTTCCGCTAGTGTATTACATTTGTCATTAAATAACCGACCATATAATGATAATGAGCGGATTCTACAGCAAACCTGATGGGTGAGCTGCAGAGAACAGGAATTATTGTCGTTTTGGGACTCTTCTAGTGGCCATTATGAAAACTTATATTTAATCTTTTTATGTAGATGCAGATTTTATATAACAGATAAAAACACCAATGTATTTTTAAAAAATATTTATAATCTATTTAAATAATGTGCATTTTTTATTAAGCTTTATGCTAATAATTGTCTCGTTCAGTTTCAAAAGGCAGTATAAATGGTAGAGAGATTATAAAGAAGAGAAATCCTTCCGTAATAAGCTTGGGCCATATGTGCTTTCTTGCGTTGCCTCATTTTAGAGCTGACCTGGGATACAGGCTATAAAATGAGAAGTGGAAATTGTCAAATGAAGTAATACTCCACGTACTTCAGTCACAGTCTGGGCTATGACCTTTCTAACAGCATCACATCAACTAATGTGTCTTCTTTGCTTGCTGTTGTAGTAATCCATAGAAAGGGAATTGATTTGATATTTATCCAACTGTCAACAATGAGAACGAGAGAGAGAGAAAAAGTCATAATTTGTACACATGGGAGATTAAATTCCTGTATCGCTGTCAGCTACATTAACTGACTTCCTGGATATCTCTTCAATTAGAGCAGCGTTCCCTAGCATTAATAAATCAATATTGATGCCATTTTGATATATTTTCAACGTCTTTCATTAGACACTTTTGTAAAGCTTTATTGTCCCTCCTGTATAAGTTGAGTCAAAGTTAATAATGCACTATAACTTTCATAGTCATGACAAACAACATAGAGGCTGTCATTCAGCAAAGTCCCTATCAGACAGTAGTGATGAAAGTATATAGTAACAGTATTGGGCTGCACCCCATCCTATCAAAGTAAGTGACCTTGCCCATGATTTCAAATGGCAATATTTAGAGAACTGCTGACTCATAATCTATATACAGAGCAAAAATCCATATTGTTCTGTTATTTAACTATTAAGCTTTACTTTTTTCTATAAAATTTAGTACTCCACTTGAGGGTTTTGCGGTGAAAAAGCCAGCCCTTGAATAAAAAAAAAAATTATCCTTTGAAAAAGCTAAGGGCGAAACACACATCAAGAATGGCATCCACATTTAGTATTACTGCTGTCATGGTTGTTATTATTATATGATAACAATGCAGTGACATGACAAAAATCTGCCTAAATAATCATATACTAAATAGTTGCAAGTTAAATTTATGTATGAGATAGGCAAGATGATTGTCTATAAAACGAATGTAGTCTCACTCACAAAGCTGTAGCGGACGATGAGATATGGAGCCTAAAAGTTAAAAACATTCTTACTCTTTTGCTTATTGTGTATATTTGGTTATAGGCACATAACTTACATTTGGTTATATGTATGCATGATAGATAGGTAAATGAAGGTTCAGCTATTATAGCAGTTACAGTAAATAAGGGTACAATTTTGGCAGTTACACACAGTGATGAGGCTCAGAGATTGGAGGGTGCCCAAAAGCAACAGAAAAACTCTTTTGGTATAATTTGCAATGTAATTCACAAAATGTGATGAAAGGCTTACCAGGCTTGCTTGGTCACTGTCTCAGGCCACTACCTTAAACCTGGATACTTTGGCTTGTGCTTGTCCATAATACGTTATTCAGCCTGAAGTGGTTCAGCAACCACTTGCAATATTCAGGACTGCTTATATTAATGGAGCACTTGCTGCAGAAGGTTTGCTCTGCCACGGATTGGCCATCTAGCAAAAGTTACACTAACGGAGCCCCAACTACAATAAAGCCTCCTATACAAAGCCGTAGTGGATGAATGTGTAATCTCTTACCCAGTGAATTTGCATGTCCATTGCTACACATGTGTAGCGCCCCACGGGGCAGGTGGTAAACCTACTCGTCGCCGGGCCATTTCGGGTCCAGTCATGCGTTGTCACGGAGTAGCCTTGCCCAGTTCTGTTGCGTATAGGTAATGGTGGGGGAAGCGGGGTATTGGGAAATGTTTGTCGTGACGCCAACTGTGGTATGCGGCCAAAGATTAGTTCTTTGCTGGGGCTGATAGCAAAGCAGCTCGGTTGTGATCACCCCCCACAGGCAGAGTGGACCCCAGGAGGATGGCGAGGGTTGTAGTAGTGCAATGGGGTGCAGTGTTGGGACGCCGACAGAAACTGGATGACACAAGGTGGTAGTTTCCTCCTTACCTTTACTGGTCAAGTGTTATGGTCAAGGTTTACAGTGGTTCGGTCAGCCTAGAAGCAGCGTGGATCTCTACTTGCCTGGCGGGTTGGAGGGCTTCCTTAATGCGCTATTGGTGGGAGCCGCTGTGGCCTGGAGCAGCACAGCGTCCCCTTCTCTCTCTACTTAAAGATGACTGTCCCCTGTGACGGGCAACGTGAACCGGTTATGGGACCCGCTTGTATTGCTGCGATCCATGGTTCTATATTGCTGTTGCATCTTGGAACTATGGTGGGCCAGGGATGTAGAATCTCTTGCTCTCCAGATTTTGCTACTGGGCCATTAGCACCCAGTAACCGAGGACCCCGGTATCCCGTCCTAGCGCTCAGTCCTGGAAAGCTCACACAGAAGCTTTCAAACAGCGACCGCTCTTTCTCCTCATCAACACTGTTCTGCCTGACGTTTTTCCTGTTCACTCTAACCCTTCCCCCAGGTCAGCATGTACAGAGTGGCTCCCTTCAAAACAGGTTATGAGCTCCCCCTGCTGGCCTGCAGTAGGAGATGTTGCATGTGATGTTCCTGACAAGGAGAGGTCCCCACGCTGCCTTCAAGCAAGCATAGCATTGATCTCGGAGAGGAGGACAATGCCACTATGGCTCCCGTGACCACTGGGGTGCCACATTCCCCCTTGGTTAAAATCAGTACTCCTGGACTGAGAAAACAAAAAAGAGAATACAATACATTACAATACATAACAAAAATTACAACTTTCCAATGACAAAGTATATACATTAATCATTTTACATAGTTTCTATTATACATTGGTTTCCCTTAACTCTCAATTTCTGACCCCGGGTGCTCCGCTGTGACCTACGCAAGATTGGCTGTGATTCCTCTCTACCTGGTACATTCGTTGACTCATCCTGGCTGCCTATGGCCATACTGCAGGGGGCCCCAGGGCTCTCTGGCGGGACAGGTTGACAGGTGCTACTCCCTAGACTCACCGTGGGCATGACAGATTCGTCGTGGAGAGGAGGCAGCTTCCCCAGCTCCATCACTGATGCGACATCTTCCTCTCCTGGCAATTAATCTTCGGGCTGTTCATGAGTTTCCACTGGTACTGGTGGGATCACTTGGGTGAAGGTCAGGCATGGCACTGCAATAGCTTGATTCACCCGCGTCCAGGTCTTAGGGAATGCTCCAAGGACAGTTTGCACGGTTTCTTCTTCTGGTTCTGGGGAAGTCCTGGACCGTTTTTCTTATTTCTCAGCTGACTGGGGCATGCCTTCAGATGGTCCCTGGAAAGAGTTGCAGAGGTTCTTCCCCCGTCTTTGCTAATGAGGCACACCTTAGGATTGTCAAAGGTTGCCGGTAGGACAGTGTACGGTTCGACCTCCCACTGGTCGTACAACTTGTGTCCTCTCCACTTTCTTTTTAAAACCTTCTCCTCAGGTGCTAGGGGAGTAGCTGGAGCGGTTTGGTTGTAGTCCATCTCTTGCCTCAACCTTGCCTGGGCCAAACTTCGTTCTACACATTCTTGGACTTGACAATAATGCCGCTGTCGTTCTGCATCCCAGTCGGCCTCCAGATGAGCTTTTTCGGGTACTAGTAGTCCCATTTCCAAGTCATTGGGCAACCTACCAGGTCTTGCCCGCATCATGTAGGCGGGGGTGCAGTTGGTGGACTTCACTGGGATGTGATTGTACATGTCTATCAAGTCAGATAACTTCTCCAGCCACAGGCTTCTGTCTTCCAGGGGTAGCATCTTAAACAGGTCCATCACCACCTGGTTCATTCTCTCGCACAACCCATTGCCCTGGGGGTGATACGGGGTCGTTCAAATTTTTTTGCAGCCATACAGGTGGCAGAAGTCCTGGAACACCTCGGCTTCAAAAGTTGAGCCTTGATCAGTAAGCATACTTTTGGGATAACTATGGAGCCAGCAGAAGTACTCCTGAAATGCTTTGGCTGCAGCTCTAGCCGTCTGGTCTTAAACAGGGACCACTACCAGGAAATGGGAGTAATGGTCTACGATGGTAAGGGCATAGACATAACCGGACCGGCTCCGAGCCAGCTTTACATGGTCTAATACCACCAGTTCAAGCGGTTGCCTTGGGATGGTTGGCTGCAGAGGGGCTTTTTGACTCTCTTGATCTCTTCGTCTCAAGCTGCAAGGACCACAGTCTCAGCACCAGTTCTCAATTGTTTGACGCATCATACCAATCCAGAAGAAGCGGGTGCGAAGCAGGGCCTCTAACGTCTTCCCTTCGAAATGCCCGGCCCCATCATGATAGGCTTCTAGTACCATAGGGACATCCCTCCGTGGAACTATTACCTGCCAGACCGGTTTATTAATTCGAGGGTCACAGAGGCCTATACATAGCGTTTTTCGACAGATGAACAGTTTTCCTTTCTCCTTCCACAGTTGCTGCACTTCCAGGGGAGCATTTGGACCCGGGAACGAATCAGCTTGGGTTAACAGTTCTTTGACCAGCCGGACGGCTGGGTCGCTGTCCTGGGCTTCCTCCCATTTATGGTGGGACAATAGGTTGAGGGACGCCGCGTGCTCCACCCCGGGCCGCTTCTCCACCTGGTGTAAGCATTGTGAGGCACAGTAGTGATAGAAAGCTGGCATCTCCACTTCTTCTAGTTCATCTAAGTCCTTATCAGCTTCCGGTAGGTGAGGCATCCGGGATAGGGAATCAGCGTGTGCGTTCTCTCGGTCTGCCCCGGTACTTGATGGTGAAGTCATAATTGGACAGCTCGGCCATCCACCTCTGCTCCAACACTCCAAGCTTTGCCATCTCCAGGTGGGTTAATGGGTTGTTATCAGTATATTGTAAACCTTTTATTTCGCTGAGGTCAAATAGTGTTTGAACCGTTCGGTGACAACCCATACCACAGCTAGGAATTCCAGTTTGAAGGAACTGTAATAATCAGGGTTCCGTTCAGTAGGCCGAAGCTTCCGGCTGGCATAAGCTATCACCTTCTCCTGCCCTCCTTGCACTTGGGACAATATAGCTCCTAGTCCCACGTTACTGGCATTGGTATACAGAACAAAGGGTTGGCCGTAGCCCGGGTAAGCCAGTATCTCTTCCCCCGTCAAAGCCCTCTTCAGCTGGATAAAAGACGCCTCTTGTTGGTCTGCTCATTCAAACGGGAGGCTCTGTTTCTTGGCTTGGCCTACCAGGAGGTCTTGAAGTGGTGACGCCATCTTAGTGAAGCCCTTAATAAACCTTCAATATTAGCCCACCAGGCTGAGGAAATGCCGCACTTCTCTGATGGTGGTCGACCTGAACCAGTCCCGGATGACAGTGATCTTGTCTGGGTCAGGGCGAACACCCTCAGCGCTGACCATGTGCCCAAAATACTGGACCCTTGGCTTCAGCAGGTGACATTTTACCGGTTTTACCTTGTAGTGAGCCAAAGGTACAGGGCGGTATCTCTCTTTAATGGGAGGATGATTACCGCTGGGGATCTGGTGCCGAATTCCTTCCAACTGCCCGAAGTCTAAAGGGTATTTACTGAAGACCCGTTCATAATCCCGTACTACCCAGTGAACCCCTTATTTTTGGTGGGGAGGGGTAGTGTCAGCACCAACATGATACTGATAGCATCAATCCGCCAGGGAACCTTCGTCACTGTCTTCCCCTACTGGAGCGGATGGAGTCAGGGGCCCAGCTGCTTCAATGGCACTGTTAGTAAATGTCGTTTTCTACTGGCCGTCTTGGTCATCTGCTGCAATAGAACAATCACTTCAGAAAATCAATTTTCTATCACATTAGTGCCAATAGTCATCATCGGGATACGGGTGCAATGATTAACGTCCACCCCTATCATACCCTGTGACTTCAGTTCCACCCACCTCACCTTGATAGTCACTTCTTTATAGCCCACCAGTGGCAAAGGCTGGCCTCTACTGGCTATTATGGACAAGTCCATATTCGGGCCACGGGTCAGGTCAGAATCGGCCCAATACCTTTTGTAAAGTACATACGGTATCATCGTCACCTGGGACCCAGTGTCCAGTTCCTGGTCTTCATCCTGTGGCGCCAGGTGCTGAGGTATCAGATCTCCCAGGGCTACCTCCTGGAGATTATTTATTTGTGTGTGTACCTGCTTCCACCTCCGGTGGTTGTAGTGAAGACACGGTGGCTGCTCAGGTCTGCTCCTGTGAACCGTACCTTGGACCAGTGGAACCACTTCTTCTTTGTCCGGATTCCTGGGCTTGACAATTTCAACAGATCATGGATCCTGCTACCTCCCATGCTACCTAACTAGCCGGAGTACAATAGGAGCTTGTCCGCCAACATGAAACTCAGACTCTTATGTTGGCCTTCATGACATCAGTGAATGCCCGTCTGGACAGCCTGGAAGTAGCCAACACTTTGGCTCCCATCATAGCACAGTATCAGATCCGATGATTAGTCCCGCCTCGTCCATCAGACTCCGTCTCTTATCTCCTCCTCGCTATAATGGCAACCCTAAGCTGTGCAGGGAATTCCTGAACCAGTGCTCTCTGCACTCTAAGATTCTTCCACAACACTTCTCAGACCAAGCCAAGGTGGCCTTCCTCATGTCCAATCTGGATGAAAGAGCTCTAGTCTGGATAAATCCAGTGTGGGAGTGAAAATATCCTTTTACCACCAACCTTCAGGTCTTTTTGGAAACCTTACACAAGGTATTTGATGAGCCAGGGCAAACTACCTCTGCTGCATCATCACTGCTTAGATAACGAAATGGATCATTTATGGTCAGTCAACATGCTGTATAATTCCGCCCTATCACTTCTGAGTTGGGATGGAACAATGAGCTTCTGGTCACAGATTTCTGGGAAGGACTGTCAGGCCAAATTAAGGATGAATTGGTGGGTTGAGATTTTCCCTCCACCCTAGAGAGACTGATCTTCCTTGCTACCCGGATTGATCTTAGGTTCCAGGAACAGTCCAGGAAGCTGGCCTGTGAAAGGAAATTGGTATGTCTTGTTCCCTTCTTCCAGAGACCACTCACCCCTCAGCGGTCTCCATCCATCTTCACACCTGAACCTATGCAAGTGAATCTCAAAGGGGTGACTGAACAGCACTGAGAGGATTGTCTGGCTAAAGGGCCGTGCTTGTACTGCGGTAGCACTGCACACCGTATACGCTTTTGTCCTGAGAAACCAGGAAATTCCAAAGCATAGGGTTTGTTGGAAAGGCCACCCTAGGTGAAATAACATCTCTTCGCCTCTGACAATAAGCATCCAAGTGTCAGTAGAGGAGGCCTGATTTACGGAGGTGGTACACCTGACCTCTGGTTCAGGTGGGACTTTATGCAGCAGGCCATTGTGGATCTTTATCGGATTCCTGTTACCCCCCTTCTGAATCTGCTCTTGATATCTTCTGTAGATGGGAGAGCTCTCTCGAAGTCCATGCACTTTGTTACCGAGCCTTTGGAGCTAAGGATTGGCGCATTGCACATGGAGAAAATCACTTTCTATGTGCTTCCAGATCTCGCTCACTCACTCCTACTGGGCCTGCCATGGTTACGGATCCATGAACCTGTTCTTGACTGGCGATGTGGAGAAGTAATTTGTTGGTGTTAGTCCAGCCATGAGAAGTGCCTTCTTCCCATCCGACCAGTGCTGCAACCTCAGATTCCGCTCACTCTGCCAGGTCTACACTCAGACTTCTGTCCCTTTGCGGATGTCTTCAACAAGACGGACACTAAAGTGCTACCCCCATACAGACCATATGACTGCCCCATAGACTTTCTGCCTAGAGCCATTCCACCCCAAAGGCGAATTTACTCACTGTCATTAGCAAAGCCACTGGTCATGTCTGAATACGTCAAGAAGAACCTTGCCAGAGGTTTCATATGAAAGTCCTCCTCTCCAGTCGGAGCTGGATTCTTCTTGGTCAAGAAGGACGGTTCTCTTCGATCATGCATAGATTACAGGGATCTTAATTAGCTAATGGTAAAAAAAACAAATACCCTCTTCCTCTTATCCCAGAACTGTTTGACCACCTCAGATTGGCTTATATCTTCACCAAGCTTGCCCTTTGTGGAGCTTACAACTTGGTCCGCATCCGATAGGTGGACAAATGGAAGACCACCCTTAACACTTGGGACGGGCACTATGAGTACTGTGTCATGCCATTCGGGATCAGTAATGCCCCAGCAGTCTTCCAGGAACTGGTGAATGATATTTTACGGTAGCTCCTCTACACTTGTGTGGTAGTTTATCTGCATGATATCTTGGTCTTCTCTCGTGACCCATTGAAGGAACATTTCACTTGTCTTGCAGAGACTAAGGGAGAACCATTTTTATGCCAAGTTTCAGAAATGCCTCTTTAAGCAGACATCTCTTCCTTTTCTTGGCTATGTCATCTCCGATATGGGATTGAAATCGGACCTAGAGAAAGTGTCTTACATCCTCAAATGGCCTTTTCCTTTGAGAATTAAAGCCATCCAGCGGTTCCTTGGCTTTGCAAACTATTAACGGCAGTTTATTCCATACTTTTCCACTCAGACCACCCCTATCTCAGGACCACCCCTCCGGGTCAGTGAACGGTACCTTGGACCAGTGGACCCATTTTCTCCTCGTCTGGATTCCTGAGCATGACAAAGCATTTTGAAATATATTAGTGTATAAAAAGTTCCTAATATAAAACATTTCACAATTACACTAACCATCCTGGCAGGACTCTAAGCTGTCCGTATGAGTACTGCTTCCAGGATGATGTACAAGACAATAAACAGCATTGATTCCTGCTTTGTCCATCAATCTGTCTCATTTCTGAGACCCTTTAAAACATTAGCAAAATAATTGATCAAAATGTCACTGCATACACTAAAACAGGCACCTTCCAAAATGTACCATTCAAGTCTTAAAAGCATTGCTCAATTATGAATAGTCTAGAGGGAACCATTCTGGACTCATCAGGGGATGAATAAAGATGGAAAATAGCTTATCAATATTATTGCAAATTAGTCATATTAATCTTTAAAGACCCCAAGTAACTCTGTGTTAATGTTTTAGCAGACTGCATATATTCATTCTAATTTTAACTCTTAGAAAAATATAAATTTCATAGAATAATAACAATGATATCAGGTGATTTGATCATTTGCTCTTTTTTTAAAGTCACTTTTCTTTTTTTTTTATGTAATTTTATTAATTTCTAATTTTAGTGCCATTTTCTTAAAATGGCAGATGCAAGTTCATGAATTTTGCATGAAATAAAAAATGCTCTATACTTTTGTCTTTTCACATTTTTGCACCTATTTGGAGCAAAGCATCATATGATCCATTACAATCTTGCATACAACTCTAATATTTACACAAAACGTTTCCAGAGTACCAAAAAAAATCACTCAAGGGAGAGACAGTAGTAGCAAATATGGAACAGACTGCAGACATCTGGATTACGAAAACCACATCCATAGTGCAGAGAGAGAAAAAATAGAAAATAATAACACCCCTTGTTCCTTCTAGTAAGTAATAGTGCCCAACTGATGCCTAGACAGAAAGGGTATGTGTACATAGAGTTTTTGAGGCTTTTTGGAGCACAAACTGAGGAAAAACTCTCCAAATCCTTCTTAAAAACTTAGCAAACGCTTGGAGTTTTTGGTCAGCTTCTGCTACAAAAACTAAGCAAAAAGATTCAATGTGCAAATACCATAATAATGCTCAGTGCACTCAGTGCCCCTCTCAAGTAAATAAGCGACTTCAGTGTCCCCTTCAAGTTATGTCTCCTTTAAGTAATGATGCTCCCTGTGTCTCCTTAAATAGTAAATCAACATTTATGCCTAGCCATCTGGAAAAAAAAATCAAGCAAATACTCTCTAAATTCTCTAAATCTGATCACCTTATGACCACAGAAGCCATGTCTTTTTCTGCTTGGCACATAAGAGTGAGCCATCACAGGTAGCTCAACGCAGTGACATTATTGTGTGGTGGGGGGCTGATATTTTATAGGTTGCAGGCCTACAACAACCTGCAATCTATAAGACCAAGTGTGCTAGAATAGGATGCCTATGACTCCCTGCTTTACCATAGAAGTGAACATATCAGGGTCAAGTTGACATCAATACAATTTAAACAAGTATCTGCTGGATCATCTGAAAGTGGGAGGCAGTTACTGTGGCCCTTCCATACTACGCCCTCACATATAATTGTAGATACCACTTACCGTATATACTCGTGTTTAAGCTGACTTTCTCACCACATTTCTTTTGCTGAAAAAGACCCCCTCCAGCTAATACTCAAGTTCCCTCAGTGTCCTGTGTGACGCCCTGGGCAAGCCAGGGGTCACAGGTCATCACACCACCACACCCTACACCCCAGTTAGGAACACCCAAGCTACCAAAATCCTTGTTGCCTTCCTCCAGGAGCTGGTGTTCACACCAGGGGGTGGGCCAGGCGGTTGGCTCCGCCCACCAAGGAGTTCACAGCCCTGGAGGCGGGAAGAACCAGGCAGAACAGTTTAGGAGAGTGAAGAGTAAACAGTGGAGGGAGGAAAGTGAAGTGAAGTGGAAGGAAGGAGTAGTAAAGCCTGAAGTTAGTCCGGCTGTGTGCCCGGACAGTGACAGCAAGGTCAGCAGATGGCGGTGATTGTCTGGAGGGGTGACTGCTCGGAGGATGCTGGAAGGACCGCGGACGGGTAGTGGCCCGGCGGTCTGGAGCAGTATACAAAGGACAGTCAGCACCAGGGCAGGGGCCTTTCGGATCCCGGCAAGGCTAGGAGTCGCCATAATTTGCCAAATCCGTCAGTGAAGGGGACGACTGTCTCCCAACAACCAAGTCCCGATAGAAGGCAACAGTCCAACCGTAACGGAGAGACACCGCCACCCCCAGGGCACCAGTTTCTCAGGGCCAGCGCCTGCGGGCAAAGTAGGGCTCCTCCGGCCCATATCCAAGCCGGGGAGCGGGTTACCGGTGGGAACCCATCACAACCAACATCGACTTAGGTGCAGGACAGAGGGACCGTCACCGTCACCTACTGGGGAAAGCAAGTGCAGCCGTCCGTGGGAACCGTCTTTCCAGCCGTGTGTTTTACCGAGAACTGTGTCATCGTCTCAGGCTGAGTGAGTACCACAGTGCCACAAGGCACAGCGCTGCCCCCGCGTCCCTGCGCCCACCAAGCCCTGCATCTCCCACCTTATCACTGGGCCCCGGGATCACCAACCCCTACCCACGGAGGGGCAACACAACAACTAGCTGCTCCCCACCATCATTCCCGGGATCCTCATACAGAGCAGCGGTGGTGCCAACAAATCACCACAACCGTGGGTGGCGTCACGGACAATAAACTATATCCCAAAACCCAATCCCCTTTCACTCACGGGCGAGGAGCGCCGCTAGAGTCCCTGGGATCCGCCCCATCGCTCGAGCCACCGAGCAGCTGCAGGCCGCAGCAGCCGCGGCAGCCGGACCCGAGCAGCAGTGGGAGAGCGCGGCGTCCCCTCCTCCACCCGCGACACCTGCATCGGTCAAAATCATCGAGGGGTCTATGTGCCTGCACTCCACAAGACGCAGGTAAGAGGACACCGAGAGAACAGAGGACAGGTGAGAAGAATTTTTGTATGTGTATGTGAACAATGGCATAATAGGGGACAAGAAGGGGACCAGTATGAGGACATTACTAAAGCATGGGCACATTACTATAGGGCACAAGCATGAGACAAAAGGATAGTCACTAGGGATGATCGAATACCTTAAATATTTGGCTACGCCCATATTTGACGAATAGATCACCGCTATTCGACTATTTGAGAATATTCGATGCACAATGTAAGTCTATGGGAAACACGAATAGTTGCCGAATAGCAACTATTCGGGCTTCCCATAGACTTACATTGCGCATTGAATATTCGCAAAGCAGAGATCTATTCGTCGAATATTCGCGAAGCCGAATATTGCCGAATATTTGTGATATTCGATCATCCCTAATAGGCACATTACTACAAGAGAGAAGAATGGGGCAGAAGACTACAGGACACAAGGATGGAGCTCATTACATTTTATTGGTATGTATTTTTTTTTTTTAAATTTAACAGTAGCTGCTGCATTTACCACAATAGGCTTATACTCGAGTCAGTATGTTTTCCCAGTTTTTTTGTGGTAAAATAATGTGCTTCGACTTATACTCGAGTATATATGGTATATACGCTTCTACATACTGCTCACATATGATTAAACATAACATGGATGTCTGACTAGAAAATAAACAACTCCCTTGTAGAATCAGGTGACCACCCATCTCCATTTTGGATTCAATTTTATACGCATATGTACCTCCCCTGCAGCAGTCAGACTGCTCGGATCCGGGGTCTGCTGTGGCTTGAGGGTCTCCGGACCCGGGGGCTCGTGGACACTCGAAAATAAAAAGGGGGCTATTTACAGGGGGAAGTTATTATTTGTGATGCCACCCGTAGTTCGCGGTAAATGGGAGTACCGCCGCTACCGATGGGAGTACCCGGGGGAGATGGAGTGGGGCAGCCAGATGACGTTTTCCCACCACGGGTAGGGTAGGCCCCGGGACTCTGGATGATGGTGGTGCAGGGGTGCGGGGTGCAGGCCGCGCAGCAGGCCGGACGCAGTGGGGAAAATGCAGCGTACTCACTCAGGCCATGTGGGTGTTGGTGTGAACATCAAACAGACTCCGACGCATAAGTAAACCAAGTCTCTGAGCACCACTGCCGCTCTGGGGGGAGTTCGTCCAGGAATCCGCTCCCTTTGATGTTGCTGGTGGTCTTGACCTGTCTCCTTGCACTAAATTGTAGATGGTTCTGAGAGACCCATCGGCTTGAAGCTTTTGGGGTCCCGCTCTCTATACATAGATAGGGGAGCTGTGCTCTCTATGGCTGACACTTGGGATTTCAATGGGCCGCATAGGGTGGAAAGCCCTATCTCCCTCGTTGTGTTGATGCCTTCGATCTCTGAGCTGTTGGGGACAGTTCATAGAGAGACTATCCTCCACAGGTTAATTATCAGGTTGCGTGAAGCTACTCCCTGATCTAGGGCCCAGTACACCGCGGTTCTCGGTACCAGTCCGGTTACTAGTTATTCCGATGCCGACCGTTCTCCAAATCTAAGTCTTGCTCCTTTCTCCAATACCCTGTGACCGAGTCTCCGACTCTACTGGTCCCAGACCACCGTCTGCGACCTAGCCAATGTCTCCCAGGGAGCTCCAACTCCCCTAGCTCCTCACTCTCTGAGGGCTACTACTCAACTCCTCTCCCAGTTCCCCAGGAGCTGCCACTTCAGCTCCTCTCTCACTGAAAGCTGACACTGAACTGACCTAAGTCCCTCCCACCAGTCTGCCTGACCCCTAGGCTGGTGGCCCTATTCCAGTTAGCCCACCCACTGGTGTGCTTGACAGGGTGTGGTGTAAGGTGACTAGGATTTCAATGCTTATAGAAGCAACACCAAAGGTTTGGATCCCAGAACCATGGAGGGTGGGTTTTGCACTATAAGGACAAGAGTGCAGTTCCCTGTGACACTCTGGCTAGTCCAAGGCGTCACACATACCTTATATCCTTTTAGTAAAACTATAGAGGGTAGATTGTCCTGAAGAAATGTAGAAATGTAGTGCAATCTGTGGTTCACAAACCTTTAGGAAAACTACAACTAGCCCTGATGGTCAGTCTGTGTTCTTCATTTTATGGCGCCAGTAGTTATCAAACGGTTTGTCAGTTTGCATGTTGACATACCATTAATGTAACCTGTGCAGCCACACAGGGGCCAAAGAAGTAAGGAGACCGACTTGCACCTCAAAAGCAGGTAGAATTTTGCATTACGAGGAATTTAGACTGCAAAAGGCAAATATAGAATATATTGTTGTTACACTGGGACTCTCATCTGTTTGTGTCTGCCACTGTGTTAGAATATTCTGAGAGGTAAAGAAAGCGGATTTCAAGGGTTACTTTGCATATGTGACGCCCTGGCCTATCAGGTCGTCTCAGGGTATTGTGCAATCTGCCCTTCTGCACAGTATCCGCATCCTGCTTGGTTATGGATCCCTGGCCTTCGGTGTTGCTAAGAGCAGAGCCAGTAAAAACCCTAGGAACACTCTGCACCACACCCACCAGACACAGGAGAGTAGGGGAGAGTCATAGGTGTTAGGAACAGAAGAGTGAGCGACGACTCTCAAGAGGAGAGGTCGCAAAGTGGAGGGTTGGAGGGGAAGGAGAGAGGTCAGGAGCAGGGCTCCCTGTAAATACTAGGTGGCAGACGTTGGTCTGGGCCTGATAAGAGCTGGAACCCCGGTCGCAGGGGATCGTGTCAAGGGGCACGGATCTGCCGAGGAGGGCAGCCGGCGCCCTCGTACCATTTTCCGGGCAGTGGCCAGGGCATGATGGGGTACGTGGACCCTAGGCCGGGAAGTAGTTTCACGCATCCTGGTGATTTACCCGACGAGGGGGAAGTCTTCAGGATTCATCCTCCACCCGCTCCAAAATTGAGGTACTAGCGCAACAAGGGGATAGGACTTTCCCAATACATAGTCCAGAAAATCCCAAGCGTGAACCCTGAGAGCAAGCTCACTCCGTTAGCCATACGGGTGAGCGGAACCCAACTAGTTCAACACTACAGGGTCCAAATAGTGAAGAAAGTGCCACGGAAAAGGTCACAGGCTACTAAGCAACACCAAGGGGCACGGATCCACGCGTGCTCCTTCCCTGCTGCAGCGGTGCTCAGAATTCTGGTTTACAACTTGTCGGTGTCAGTATTCTTGGACTGAGTGAGTACGCAGAAAATCCTTTCCTCCCCAATGGCACCCCCTTCACTACCATCACCGGGCCCCAGGGCACAACCCCCTACCCACGGAGGGGTTAAACACCTTGCTGCCATACCACCGCCACCGGGCGCTCCCAACAGCAGCGGTGGTACTCCATCTTACCACACACGGTGGGTGACGTCACGAAATTCTAACCCGCCTGTACAAATCCCCCCTTTTAAATTAGAGTGTCCATGTGGGGCCCCGAGGTTCGATGTCGGTGCAGCGGTGCATTACCTTCAGGGACTCCACGCGGCTGGATCTTGTCACAGGTAGGAAATCCTCTATTTTGATTGTCGTGACGCCACTCTCAGAATTGCGGTCAGTGGAGACCGCCACTGCAGGTTAGGGGTGCCTGGGGCTGATAGTAGGTGCAGTCAGTTGTAATAGCCTCCTGAGAGTGAGGCATGCCCCAGGGTCCCGTGTAGGTGTGTGGAACTACAAGTCGCAGAATGACTCACACGCACAAGCAGGATGTCTTTCAGGGATTTTACTCACTGATGGTGGCAGGGTGAGTAACCCGGGCGTAGCTGGGATGAACCAGGCTGGAACCAGGTGTCCTTCAGGCTGACTTATGAGGGTGGCTACCAACTCGCCTTCCTTAGCCCGTTGTGTTTTGGGGTAACCCCTGCTTGAAGCCCTGCTGGGGTCGCCCAGGGAAGTTGCTGGTGCCTCTCTCCCCTTCTTTTTGGCCCGTTTGCTTGTAGCCTGGACCAGGTCACTCCGGCTGCTTGCCTCCTGTGAGCTATGGGCCCTCACTTTGGCTACGTGGCTGCGGACTCTGTGGTGTTGTCTTGGGGGTGTAAAGTGCCCCCTCATGCAGGTTTGGCAAAGGACAGGTGGATCTATCCCTGCACTGGGACCTGTTACCCGTTTGGGCCTGGTATCTCCCTGACAGTCTCCTTACTCTCCACTCCGTTGCTCTCTCTTTAGTTGTGGGTGGATTTCGGGCAGCACTACCAGGTGACCGATCTCCCCCGTCGGTAGTCACTGCGCGTACGTTGTCAGAATTGTGTAGAGCTACAGGGTCTGCTTCTGCCCTCCCTGAACTTCACCACTCAACTGTCTTCGGCTCACTCTTCCCTCCTCTCCTGTTCTTACCTACGTCACCTAGCAACCAGGCTCTCTACCACACCCCTCGAGTGGAGATGGAGGCTTCGCCCCCTCCTGGGATCCCCAGGGGTCCTCTCAAAGGTAAATGTGTGAGACCTGATCACTATGCGCCTGTGTAGTCACACCTCGGTCAGCCTTCTGGATTACCTGTTTTGTACTGTCCCCAGCATGGGTGCAGTACTCAGTGGTGCCTGACCAGGTCAGGGGCGCCACATTCCCCCTTAGTTATCACCAGCACGTCCTCGGGCTGCAAGACAACATTTTAAAATGCGTAAAACAGTAAAACATGGTAAAACGTTTTAAAACCAACAGGTACCATACATCACCAACCTCCACCCACAAGTCCGTTAACCCACCCTAAACCCTCTCAGGCGGCAGGTCACCGGTTTCTTTTGGTAACCAGGTCTGGGCCATCAGCTTCCCCAGACCTTTCTTCCCATCTGCCTCTCCCGTTGGCCGCGCCTTCAGCCACTTCTGGCAGGATGTAGAGGCGGCTTTCATGGTCTGGTGGTTTCAGGGTATACCTGGCCTGGTGGAGCCGCGCCTTCAGCCACTTCTGGCAGGATGTAGAGGCGGCCTCCACAGTTGGTGCTGACCAGGTACCCTCTTTGTGGTGGAGAGCCAGGCCCCATAAACAGGCGTGCTCCCTGGTAGTGGTTGTACCTCTGGGGTAACTATAAACACTGCGAGAGTTTGTGGCTATAGCCAGTTCATAGCCTTAAGGTTCATGGGTTAAAGTGCAAAAGGGTTTCTCACATAAGTTCATGTGGGCACATGCTTGAACTTGTAAACGTTGCAAAACTGTACTTTAACTTGCTGTACTTCTTACTTTACTTTACATGGACTTTGCTCCTTCTTCCTCCTCACCAGGGCTTGGGCCTGTAGGGCTGTGGCACCTGACATTTTCTATGTTTCTGTCGTCTGTTTCTTTTTCTGTATCCTCATCTTCTGTTGTTGAGATAGCAGGTTTACTGTAGGGATTTCTGGGGCAGGTTGTGACATCTAGTGCGTACCATCCGCGTTCTCCTTGGTGCTTTGTAAATTCTACTGGGTCTCCTATCTGTAGGTTTCTTCCTGGATGTCCTCTAGGTAAATGTGCTCTAACATCGCTTCTGTTCACAAATATGCCCTCTTTTACACCAGGTGCTACTATAAAGCCATATCCAGACCTTAGACTGAAGTCTTCTACAACTCCTCGACAAAGTGGGCCTCTGACCTGCGATTTGGCCCTTCTCAAGGACCGCTTTTCCTCTAAGTCTCTGGCCGTGACCTCGTCCTTCTCCTCGGGAGACTGCTGTGCAGGTGGATCCCTTGTCCTGCTGCGGCGCCGTGTCCTGCGGGCTGGGTCCTGCCTGGCTGCCACCTCACCGCTTGCAGGCTCCCAGGTGAGGTATCTGGACAAATCTTCCTCAGCGGAGGATGTCGGTCCCTCTTCATCCCAGCGGGAGTACGGCAGCATCTCTGGCTCTTGGACTGGTGCTGCATCCACTGCTGATGGCTCTGGGGTCAGCTTCTCAGCTTCCTGGCCTCCCCTCCCCCTTAGTTCTTCTGGGCACTTCTCTTGTGGCAGCGCTAGAGATGGATTTTCATCAGCAGGCCAGGGCGGGGGACCCTTTGACATGCATGTTGCAGGAGTCTTCCTGTGAGTATGCGGAGGGAGCAGATACCGGTCCACCATCTCCTTTGGGAAGTGGGCCTCTAGATCAGTCTTCAGCTTCCAGTATTCGGGGTCCTCCCCCAGCAGGGACTTCCTAGCAGGGACTTCCTTGGGCTGGGGAGCGGTGTCTGCTCTGGCCTTGCAGGCCGGGGTAAATAATTGTACAGTCTTGTCTTGGCGGGCCGAGCCTGGCGTGGCAGCGGCCTGGTCTTGGCGGGCCGAGCCTGGCGTGGCAGCGGCCTGGTCTTGGCGGGCCGAGCCTGGCGTGGCAGCGGCCTGGTCTTGGCGGGCCGAGCAGGGCATCGCTGCGGCGGCCTGGATTGGCGTCGCAGCTGCGATGGGATCTGTGCGGGCCGGGCTGGGCGCTTCTGCGGCCTGGATTGGCGTCGCAGCTGCGATGGGATCTGTGCGGGCCGGGCTGGGCGCTTCTGCGGCCTGGATTGGCGTCGCAGCTGCGATGGGATCTGTGCGGGCCGGGCTGGGCGCTTCTGCGGCCTGGATTGGCGTCGCAGCTGCAGCCGGTCCTTGGCGGGCCGCACCTGCGGCGTGGAGGAGGGTCGCGGTGGCAGCCGGATCTTTGCGGGCCGGGCTGGGCATCGTTGCGGCGGCCTGGGCTCGGCGGGCCGCACCTGGCGTGGCTGCGGCCTGATTCAGCGTCGCCGCGCCGGGCATCTCTCCAGGGACCGTGGGCATGGCAGCAGGGGTCGGGGCACTCGCGCTGACAGGGGCAACACAGGACTCACCCATCGGTAACATCATCGGGGTCTGAGTCGTCGCCGCTCGGTCTGGCAGTCGTCGCGCGGTTCCCCTCTCATAGGCCTGAACCGCTGCAGCCATCTCCAGAAGCTCCGTACGTCCCTCGCTGATCTGCCATACGACCCTGGCCTCCAGTTGGTCGCAAAACTGGGCAAGTTCCCGGTACCACCAGGCAGCGGAGCCTGGTTCTGGGTCTCTGCGTCCAGACGCCATTTCCTCTGCGTCTCCTTCTTCTAGTAGCAGGCTTCTGGCTCCCTTTCTTTCCCGACGTCTCTGAACGCCTCCGCTCTCAACACTTGCGAGGCCAGGACCCTTCAGGGGATCTCTGGGTAGCCACACCTCTTCGTGAGCGGTAACTTCTCCCAGCGCGGGCTGCTGTTGTTTTTCAGCGCGCTTTTCATGGTGGCAATATGGCGGCGCTTCCAATTTTCCAAGCGGACCGCCCAGGCACATGGTCACCTGTCTGAACAGGTCTAGTCCTTATCCTGTTCGTGACGCCAGATGTGTGGGGCCCCGAGGTTCGATGTCGGTGCAGCGGTGCATTACCTTCAGGGACTCCACGCGGCTGGATCTTGTCACAGGTAGGAAATCCTCTATTTTGATTGTCGTGACGCCACTCTCAGAATTGCGGTCAGTGGAGACCGCCACTGCAGGTTAGGGGTGCCTGGGGCTGATAGTAGGTGCAGTCAGTTGTAATAGCCTCCTGAGAGTGAGGCATGCCCCAGGGTCCCGTGTAGGTGTGTGGAACTACAAGTCGCAGAATGACTCACACGCACAAGCAGGATGTCTTTCAGGGATTTTACTCACTGAGGGTGGCAGGGTGAGTAACCCGGGCGTAGCTGGGATGAACCAGGCTGGAACCAGGTGTCCTTCAGGCTGACTTATGAGGGTGGCTACCAACTCGCCTTCCTTAGCCCGTTGTGTTTTGGGGTAACCCCTGCTTGAAGCCCTGCTGGGGTCGCCCAGGGAAGTTGCTGGTGCCTCTCTCCCCTTCTTTTTGGCCCGTTTGCTTGTAGCCTGGACCAGGTCACTCCGGCTGCTTGCCTCCTGTGAGCTATGGGCCCTCACTTTGGCTACGTGGCTGCGGACTCTGTGGTGTTGTCTTGGGGGTGTAAAGTGCCCCCTCATGCAGGTTTGGCAAAGGACAGGTGGATCTATCCCTGCACTGGGACCTGTTACCCGTTTGGGCCTGGTATCTCCCTGACAGTCTCCTTACTCTCCACTCCGTTGCTCTCTCTTTAGTCGTGGGTGGATTTCGGGCAGCACTACCAGGTGACCGATCTCCCCCGTCGGTAGTCACTGCGCGTACGTTGTCAGAATTGTGTAGAGCTACAGGGTCTGCTTCTGCCCTCCCTGAACTTCACCACTCAACTGTCTTCGGCTCACTCTTCCCTCCTCTCCTGTTCTTGCCTACGTCACCTAGCAACCAGGCTCTCTACCACACCCCTCGAGTGGAGATGGAGGCTTCGCCCCCTCCTGGGATCCCCAGGGGTCCTCTCAAAGGTAAATGTGTGAGACCTGATCACTATGCGCCTGTGTAGTCACACCTCGGTCAGCCTTCTGGATTACCTGTTTTGTACTGTCCCCAGCATGGGTGCAGTACTCAGTGGTGCCTGACCAGGTCAGGGGCGCCACATCCACACGACCCCCTCTCGGGTCCGGAGACCCCTCGAGTCACTTCGGTTCCGGATCCGAGCAGCTCGGCCGCTGACACGGGGGCGGTACACATACAAGCTTCTTTGTGGAAGTCTTAATTCTAGTTCTGAGGAGGTTCAGTGTCTGATAGTGGTGGGATTCATCTGCACCATGTACACTAGACTGGAGACTCACCAGTGACAGAATTTCAACAGAGCTTTTTTATTTTAACAGATGGGCCCTGGTATAGTGACAACCTAATAAGATGTAATTTACCTTGCTTTTTACAAAAATAGGTGTAGAGTGTGCGCTGCATAGGGCTGAGGCCATTTGGTGCTGTAGTTTATTGGTGGTCCCACACTTGTGGGAATCTTTTAAAATAAGAGGTAACTTAGTAGTCAAGGGCCCACTGGGTAAGTCCAAACGTCCATACTGCTCACATCTGAACTTACATATTGTACATATTGCGTACAGGCAATCAGAAGAGCTTCAGCCTGAGGTCAGGTACCCCTGGTGTGGCCCTCATCATTGCTGTAAGGTAAAATATTGGTATAAATATGAAGAGAGAAGAGAAAAAAAAATATTTTACACTGGAGAGATACCCAATAAAAGACACTGTAGAAAGAAGCAAGGCATTTACTTCAGCAGGCCATATGAAATATGAAGAAGCGTCTGATGCTCCTACAGGCTCTCCATATTGAAGAAGGGGGGATCCACACATGGTGAGGGAGCATCAAAAGCAGGGAATCTAGGTGAAAGGGGTGAGTTGACAGGCAGCATTCATAGAAAAATACATACGTTTTTATAATGAATGAAATAAAGTGAAAAAAGTTTCTATTTGCATTACATGTATGAGATATCTGCAGCAGCCTAAGTAGTGGTTGTGGTTATTGGTCTGACAATGTGCTTTAAAGGGGTTTTACAGTTCAATAAAATCCATTGCCTATTTTTAAGAGAGGTCTCTTTATTAGATTAGATTAGTGAAGGTCTGTTTCTCAGAAACCCCATCAATTACCTGTTTTTAAAGAGAACATGGCCTTCTGGCAAGCACTGCAGCCCTTTTACTGTTCACATCGCTCTGTACACCATAACAGTACATTCAATAGCTGCTTTGCTCAGTATTGCAGCTGTATTCCATACATTTTGAATAGGTATAATATTGGGATTTGAGATCTTTCTAATTCTAGAAACGAGAGAAGGTGGCTATGCATAATATCCCTCTTCATAAAAATGAATATATATATAGCTGAGGTGTAACTAGGGGATCAGCATGGGGGTAATGGTGGGTGAATAATTTGAGATGGCCACCTAAGAAATCACTATAAAAGGCCAAGACCAATATTATTACCATATGGTTGCCATATAGTGGAAGAGACCAGAATTGTAGAAAATATAAGAAATTACAGTACAGCTATAGATAGGGACTTACAGCTGATGTTCATATTGATGGGGTGCTTCACTTTCCTATATATTCCATCTGGCCCAGACCACCATGACAACTTCTTCTAGCTATGACTCATCTGCAGAGTTTACAATAAAGACTCATATGACATCTCCCATTTCCAGCAACGACTTCATCTATTCCTTACCTATGCAAACTCCTAATCCTACTGTCAACCCAAAGCTGAGCCTGCTGCTGCCTTATTAGACCATATTAATGGACCTTCGGTGTGGTATGGAAACAATGCTCGTCTTAGTGGCCCATCTATAGTAAACCCCCCCTTTGTGCCCTCTGGATGGTAAAATTCACCCCTAGAAAATATAAATGCTGTTATGATTGAACCCTAACACTCTCACTGAGATGAAAAACCAGGGCAGATGTAAAACCAGAAATCCACAGGTCCAAAATCATGCTTGTACTTGCCCTAGACCTGACCCTGAATTTTCTTTGCCTGACAGCAGAGGTTTACACCCTATGATCATGTAATGGTGCCCCCGTTGCAGAGTCTAAGGGGCACTTTGCACACTACGACATCGCAAGTGTGATGTCGTTGGGGTCAAATTGAAAGTGACGCACATCCGGCATCGCAGGCGATATCGTAGTGTGTAAAGCCTTTTAGATACGATTAACAAGCGCAAAATCGTCGTAATCGTATCATCGGTGTAGCGTCGGTCATTTCCATAATTTGGAAATGACCGATGTTACGATGTTGTTCCTCATTCCAGCGGCATCACACATCACTGTGGGTGAAGCCGAGCCGCAGGAGTGAGGAACATCTCCTACCTGCGTCCTGCGGCTCACGCTAGCTATGCGGAAGGAAGGAGGTGGGCGGGATGTTTACGTCCCGCTCATCTCTGCCCCTCCGCTTTTATTGGCCGCCTGCCGTGTGACGTCGCACGACCCGCCCACTTAATAAGGAGGCGGGTCGCCGGCCAGAGCGACGTCGCAGGGCAGGTGAGTGCATGTGAAGCTGCCAGCTATCACTATGATATCGCAGCTGCGACGGGGGCAGGGACTATCACACTCGGCATCGCTTGCGATGTCGTAGTGTGCAAAGTGCCCCTAAATGTCCTTAACTGCACCCTTAGCTATAAACCAAGTGTAACATAAAAACAACAATAAATTAAGTGCACTCAGGCAGAGGGTAAGATACAGGGCTAGGAATGTGCAAACACAGTCATACAGGAATGATGGATTAAAAAAAAGAACAAAATACGTATAAACTTTCTCAAATCTAAATGAAACAAAAGAGGAGATAACTTAGAAAGGATTTCCAAAAACAAACTGCAGGGAATAGCAAAAGCAATGTCTCAGTAAGAAAAGCTTACCCAAGCAGCTGAGACTCCAGACAATCATCCATCCAAAAATATAGCCAGTAATGAAGCATGTGAGTAGTGAGTATAAATAGCCCCTCACAAAATGTGATTAGCAAATCAAACAAGAATGTGTACACACCTGAACAGAAGTGTAACAGGAAAGTAGAAAATAAGTAAGGCAAGAGATCATTCAGCAACACAAAACAGGCAGTGGTCCAACCTTCCAGATCACTGATTTGAACCCTGGAGTAGAGCCATGACAAATGCCCCCTGTGACTGTCCGAGAAAGTAATAATGATCACATTTTGCTCTTTAGAAAGTAATAATGCCTGCTCTGTGCTGCCTGATGGTTACAATCTCTGTATCAGCATGTCATGCATGCTGGTATAGTTAAGCTTAGGGGATACTACAGGCCCTCTAGGTGAGTTGGTCCTAAATGACCTCCGCCTTTCCTTTTTTTCACTTGGTAGCTAAAATATATGTATATTTGCTTGAAACACTGCAACAATAAAATAGCCTCTAACCTAACCAGAAATAAGCACAAAGACAATCTTTTACTAAATGCAGTATTTTAACATTTAAAACATAAGTTTAATTTTCAATTTGAAATGTGTCAATGGTAGAAACAAACATTTGTGAATTTGGGCCAGAAATGTTCCAAACACAGCATCACTATTGCACCTGAATTATCAGGAAGGAGACACAAGGGCAACTTGCATAATATATTCAACTGCAATAAATAATTTAGCGTGAGAGGAATTGGAGTGAGAACACTCCAGATACTGGGTATAATTGTACTGTACATCATTTCTTTTATTTCTTGGGGCAGTTACTGTAGCAATTGCAAGCCAATTTAGGAACCTACTAGTGATGAGCGAGTACTAAAAAGCTCGGGTGCTCGAGGCTCGGGCCGAGCATCCCAAGATACTCGTGTACTCGGCCCGAGCACCGAGCCCAATGTTATCCTATGGGAGACCCGAGTATTTTTGTGAAATGACCCCCGGCAGCATGTAGAAACCCTAAAAATGGCACAAAAGTCTCAGAAGAGTGCTCAAATGACATGGCAACAGCATGGGGAAGACCCCTTAAAGCATTTATCACTCAAAAGTCACAGCTGTGAACAATTTTGTTAATGTTAAGGGCACATACCCAATAGTGAGATAGAGCTAATGTATGTTACTTTTTGAGATTAATACATGAAAGATTTTACGTAAAACATTGTGTGGCACTCCGATGTCCCTGAGAAGAGACGTACATAAAGGCCTCTGAGTCTAATGTGCCCATTTTGAGGAAGTGAGTCTTTGTAGTATTTTCCTTTGCCAGGGCAGTCCAAAATTGTGAGGTTCACCAATGCCCCTGCATACAGACGTGCATGAGGGCCTGTAAACCTGAAGTGCCCATTGTAAGGAAGTGGGTCTATTGTAGTATAGCCCTTAGGCAGGGCAGCCAAAAATTGGGAGGCTCCACGTTGTCCCTGGATAGAGACGTGCAAGATGGCCTGTAAACCTGAAGTGCCCATTGTAAGGAAGTGGGTCTATTGTAGTATAGCCCTTTGGCAGGGCAGCCAAAAATTGGGAGGTTCCACGTTGTCCCTGGATAGAGACGTGCATGAGGGCCTCAAAACATTAAGTGTCCATTGTCAGGAAGTGGGTGTATTATAGTATAGCCCTTAGGCAGGGCAGCCAAAAATTGGGAGGCTCCACGTTGTCCCTGGATAGAGACGTGCATGATGGCCTGTAAACCTGAAGTGCCCATTGTAAGGAAGTGGGTCTATTGTAGTATAGCCCTTTGGCAGGGCAGCCAAAAATTGGGAGGCTCCACGTTGTCCCTGGATAGAGACGTGCATGAGGGCCTCAAAACATTAAGTGTCCATTGTCAGGAAGTGGGTGTATTATAGTATAGCCCTTAGGCAGGGCAGCCAAAAATTGGGAGGCTCCACGTTGTCCCTGGATAGAGACGTGCATGATGGCCTGTAAACCTGAAGTGCCCATTGTAAGGAAGTGGGTCTATTGTAGTATAGCCCTTTGGCAGTGCAGCCAAAAATTGGGAGGCTCCACGTTGTCCCTGGATAGAGACGTGCATGAGGGCCTCAAAACATTAAGTGTCCATTGTCAGGAAGTGGGTGTATTATAGTAGAGCCTCTAGGCAGGGCAGCCAAAAATTGGGAGGCTCCACGTTGTCCCTGGATAGAGACGTGCATGAGGGCCTCAAAACATTGTTCCCATTGCAAAGGAGCGGGTCTCCTGTCGTTGTAATGTCCATTCTGCAAAGAATGGGCGAAAAAATTTACCACTGGGGGTATACCTGAAACAAAGGCCTAACTATTGTAACGGTCATCATGGTGGCGCATGAGGAGAAGGAGGAGTAGTCCAGCGATTATCCAAAGTCCAAAAGTGTGTACCCATGGGTGAGTGGAGGTACATGGCAAATTCCCGTTACAAACTTTAAATTCCGCTCTCATTTGCTGGTGGTGTGGTGAAGTCTGGCCCAATCCAACCCTTGTTCATCTTGATCAGAGTCAGCCTGTCAGCATTTTCAGTTGACAGGCGGGTGCGTTTATCTGTAATGATTCCACCTGCGGCACTAAAAACACGCTCTGACAAAACGCTAGCGGCAGGGCAGGCCAGGACTTCCAAGGCGTAGAGAGCCAATTCATGCCACGTGTCCACCTTGGATACCCAATAATTGTAAGGCACAGAGGAATGTCGGAGTACAGTTGTTCGATCTGCAAGGTACTCCTTGAGCATCTGGGCAAACTTAGGATTTCTTGTGGCACTACCCCGCACCTCAGGGGCTGTGGTATGTGAGGGGCTGAGAAAACTGTCCCACATCTTAAAGACTGTTCCCCTACCTCTGGCGGATTGGACTTGTGCCTCTCTCGGCTGTACGCCTTGGTTGTCCACTGATTCCTGACCTATGCCGCTAGCGTTTTGTGAGGGGAATGCTTTGCCTACTTCCGTGACTATGGCCTTACGGAACTGCTGCATTTTGGTTGACCTCTCCGCCTCGGGAATAAGAGACATAAAGTTCTCCTTGTAGCGTGGGTCTAACAGTGTTACCAACCAGTAATGATTGTCGGCCAAGATGTTCTTAACGCGAGGGTCACGAGACAGGCAGCTTACCATAAAGTCAGCCATGTGCGCCAGACTCTTAACAGCCAGGACTTCAGTAGCCTGACCAACACGATGACTGAACATGCTGTCCTCCTCCTCCTCCTCCTCCTCCTCCTCATCTACCCTGTCCTCTGGCCAGCCACGCTGAACCGAGGATATGACTGGTGTGCATGTCATATCCTCAATTTGGCCGGAGAGTTGCTCCATGTCTTCATCCTCCTCCTCGTCATAGTCCTCCACTGCACGTTGTGATGAGACGAGGCTGGGCTGTGTGTTATCATTATCACCCACACCCACTACTGTTTCTTGCTGCAACTCATCGCGCTCCGCCTGCAATGCATCATGTTTGTTTTTGAGCAGAGACCGTTTTAGAAGGCAGAGTAGCGGTATGGTGACGCTAATAATGGCGTCATCACCACTCACCATCTTGGTGGAGTCCTCAAAGTTTTGGAGGATGGTACATAGGTCGGACATCCATCTCCACTCCTCAGGTGTTATGTGTGGAGTTTGACCCATTTCCCGACGGCTTAGGTGATGCAGGTACTCAACAACTGCCCTCTTCTGCTCACATATCCTGACCAACATGTGCAGAGTTGAATTCCAACGCGTGGGGACATCACACACCAGTCTGTGAGCCGGAAGATGAAAACGGCGCTGAAAGCCGGCAAGGCCGGCTGAAGCAGTAGGTGACTTTCGAAAATGTGCAGACAGGCGGCGAACTTTTACCAGCAGATCAGACAGCTCTGGGTATGACTTTAGAAACCGCTGAACCACGAGGTTGATCACATGGGCCACGCATGGAACATGTGTCAGCTGGCCTCGCCTCAAAGCCGCCACCAGGTTCCGGCCATTGTCACACACGACCTCTCCTGGCTTTAGGTTCAGAGGTGTGAGCCAGTGATCTGCCTGCTGTTTCAGAGCTGTCCACACCTCTTCTGCATTGTGGGGTTTGTCACCTATGCAGATTAGCTTCAGCACAGCCTGTTGCCGCTTTGCCGAGGCAGTGCTGCAGTGCTTCCAGCTTGGGACTGGTGTGGAGGGTAAAGTGGATGAGGATGCACAGGAGGAGGAGGCTGAAGAGCATGACATTCCGGAGCTGTAGAGTGTGGGTGAAACCCTGACTGAGGTAGGGCCTGCAAACCTTGGTGTGGGAAGGACGTGTTCCGTCCCTCGCTCAGACTGGGTCCCAGCTTCCACAATATTAACCCAGTGTGCCGTCAACGAGATGTAGCAGCCTTGCCCACAAGCACTTGTCCACGTGTCTGTGGTTAGGTGGACTTTGGGTGAAACAGCGTTGTTCAGGGCACGTGTGATGTTTTGTGACACGTGGTTATGCAACGCGGGGACGGCACACCGGGAGAAATAGTGGCGGCTGGGGACCGAGTAACGTGGGACAGCTGCCGCCATCAGGTCGCGGAATGCTTCTGTCTCCACCAGCCTAAAAGGCAACATTTCCAGCGCAAGCAGTCGCGAAATGTTAGCATTTAGAACTATGGCATGTGGGGTGTTGGCAGTGTATTTGCGCCTGCGTTCAAAGGTTTGCTGAATGGATAACTGAACGCTGCGCTGGGACAAGGACGTGCTTGATGATGGTGTTATTTCTGCATAGGCAACTGCAGGTGCAGGACCGGAGGAGGCTTGTTCGCAAGCAGCATAGACAGGGGATTGGCTCGCATGCACAACCAGCGAAGACGTAGCAGTGACATCAGCAAGCACTGCTCTTCGACTCTGTTGTACTTCCCACAAAGTCGGGTGCTTGGCTGACATGTGCCTGATCATGCTGGTGGTGGTCAGGCTGCTAGTTTTGGTACCCCTGCTGATGCTGGCACGGCAGGTGTTGCAAATGGCCTTTTTAGAATCATCTGGAGCCAACTTAAAAAACTGCCAGACTCGGGAAGACCTAACATTTGTACAGGCACCTTGTGTCGTGTTGTTGTTCCGGGGAATGGTTGCCTGACTTCTGCCTGGAGCCACCACCCTGCTTCTTACTGCCTGTTGGGATGCTATGCCTCCCTCCCCCTGTGCACTGCTGTCCTCGCTCTGCATATCCTCCTGCCAGGTTGGGTCAGTTACTGGATCATCCACCACGTCGTCTTCCTCTTCCGCACCCTGCTCCTCCTCCTGACTTCCTGACAATTGTGTCTCATCATCGTCCACCCCTTGTTGAGACACGTTGCCAACTTCGTGAGAACGTAGCTGCTCAAATATTTGGGCATCTGTACATACGATCTCCTCATGACCCACTTCAACATGAGCTGGCGAGAGGCCAGAATGTGCGAATTGAAACGTGAACAGCTCTTCCGAGTGTCCAAGTGTGGGATCATTAATGTCCGAGGACGTCTACTCAGCCTTGTGGTAGGAAGGAGGATCAGGTTCTGAAATGTGCGGTGCAGTATCACGGCTACTGACACTTGACCGTGTGGAAGACAGAGTGTTTGTGGTGGTGCCAATCTGACTGGAAGCATTATCCGCTATCCAACTAACAACCTGTTGACACTGGTCTTGGTTCAAGAGCGGTGTACTGCTGCGGTCCCCAAGAATTTGGGACAGGACGTGCGAGCGACTAGATGTGGCCCTTTGTTGTGGCGAAATTAGAGCTTGCCCACGACCTCGGCCTCTGCCTGCACCACCATCACGTCCACTTCCTTGTTCCTTGCCAACGCCCTTGCGCATTTTGCAATGCTGTGCTGACGTGTATTCACTAGACTTGTGCGTTATATCCAAGTTTGTGCAAATCGTGCACCTGTACGCTGCCACCGACAGGCACACACGTGCGGTTTTTAAATGCAAGCACGGACGCACTAAGAACCTAACAGGTTTTTAGGAGCAAAAATTACTGAGAAGTCTGACACTATCAGCCACTGCTGACTGACGTGTATTATACACTACACTTGTGCGTTATATAATAGTTTGGTAAAAACGCACACAAGTGCACCTGTACGCTGCCACCGACAGGCACACACGTGCGGTTTTTAAATGCAAGCACGGACGCACTAAGAACCTAACAGGTTTTTAGGAGCAAAAATTACTGAGAAGTCTGACACTATCAACCACTGCTGACTGACGTGTATTATACACTACACTTGTGCGTTATATAATAGTTTGGTAAAAACGCACACAAGTGCACCTGTACGCTGCCACCGACAGGCACACACGTGCGGTTTTTAAATGCAAGCACGGACGCACTAAGAACCTAACAGGTTTTTAGGAGCAAAAATTACTGAGAAGTCTGACACTATCAGCCACTGCTGACTGACGTGTATTATACACTACACTTGTGCGTTATATAATAGTTTGGTAAAAACGCACACAAGTGCACCTGTACGCTGCCACCGACAGGCACACACGTGCGGTTTTTAAATGCAAGCACGGACACACTAAGAACCTAACAGGTTTTTAGGAGCAAAAATTACTGAGAAGTCTGACACTATCTGGACTGTTTTAGACTGTGTACACCAGCCCCAGATATGATGAAGGCTGGTATACGGTCACCACTAGGAATGGCTATATACCCTGCCTGCCTGCCTTCCTGCCTGTATACTGCTACAATAGTCCTGACAAGGACTCTTCTGGTCACTAGCCTGTATTCCGACCTGGCTATACCCTGCCTGTATATAGCAACAATAGTCCTGAGAAGGACTCTGCTACTGTACTCCGACCTGGCTATACCCTGCCTGCCTGTATACAACTAGAATAGTCCTGAGAAGGACTTTTGGTCACACTGTTTGCAGCCCTGCTACGGAAATAGCTATAAAGGGCCGCAAACCTTTCCCTGAAGCAGCAACACTCTCCCTGCACTGACTGTCTGGATGGCTGTGAGCAGAGCACAGCGCGCCCGCCGGTATAAAGGCTCGGTCACGCTGTGCGGGCCGGCCAATCACTGCAATTCCACAACTAACAGGGCTGTGGCATTGCAGTGGTCTGCCAGCCAATCCCTGCATGAGGGCTGGCTCTCAAAAGAGCGCCAACATGCAGGGATGAAGACCACGAGTACAGCACGAGTATCGCAAGATTTCTCGGTCCCCGCCGAGTAGCCCGAGTACAGTGATACTCGTGCGAGTACCGAGTAGTAACAAGCATGCTCGCTCATCACTAGAACCTACATTCAATCATAAAAAATAATATATTCTTATACATAACATGTCACTGCTAACTCCAACTCAGAGAAGTTTTGTCATACGATACTATCCTTTCTGATTAACCAGTCTGAATCCTGTGAGTTCACTGTTGGTTATGACAAATGAACAATAAATGTATATTCACTGACCTGCATGACCATACATACTGCAACCTTAAAAGTTACCAATAACTCTCTATTGTCTATTACGGTAGATTGCAAACAAGAATATGCGCTGAACTCTATAGCTCGCAGCTAAAGTTATTAAGGTTATTGAATAGTTAAAGTAAAGTAAGGTCCACCATTAATTCGTAAGAGTGACGACTGAATTCTACAGAACAGGCAAGATGGGGGACCTGCCAGGAAGAGACTTGGAAGTGTGAGTTAGTGTTGGCCGGCCACTGTGTGACATCGCGGTGACGCCGAACGTCCCTCCCCCTTCAGGAAGTGGATGTTCGCCGCCCACAGCGAGGTCATTTGTAAGGTAAGTACATGTGACAGGGGGTTACAACATTGTGCAACACGGGCAAGAAATTGCCCGTGCCGCACAAACGATGGGGGCGGGTGCGATCGCAAATGCGATCGCACGATAAATTGTAACATGTAAAGCAGGCTTTACTCACAACCACAGTAAAGAAATTTTATCCAAAACTAATTGTCCAAACCTTGCCTACCTTAAATTCCAACATTTGAAGTCCACAAGTCATATAGATAACATGGTTATTTCTTAACTTTCTATCATAAGCATTAATATAACATGAACAAACATGAATACACATCTTGGCAAGGAGACAGTAACTGGCAGTTGTCAGATGTCTCTGGCCTTTATCATCCACTGGAAAAGTAATTTGGTGTGTTGAAATCCAATGTCTTTGATGCCATTTGTTTTCTCATAGTTATGGTCAACTTTAGACGGGGAGGATAAGAAGATCTCAAGACATTTTGTGTTTTGTGTCCAACAAACTTGTTTGTATTACAAATCCCTTTAAGGCCCCTTCACACGTCAGTGATTCTGGTACGTATGTTGCAGTTTTTATACGTACCAGGATCACGGACATACGCAGACCCATTAAAATCAATGGGTCCGTGCACACATCAATGATATCTCACTGACGGTGTTTCTGTGCGGTTCACACACGTACGTCCGTGTGCTCCGCATAGAGACAAGTACATTTTTTTCTGGCATCACTGATGTCCCATGAACCACACAGTGGTGTGATCTGTGAAACACATATCAGAAAAGTCACATACATTTAAAATAAAAAGCTTTTTAAACTCACCAGTCTCCAGTGACGCTGTCTTCAACTGCTTCCTGGCCGGCTAATTATACTTATTCATATGCATTGCACAGCCAACCTAGAAGTAGCAGCAGAGGGGAGACAGCGGCGGCCGGACACAGCATCGCGGGAGATATCAGCACCACACACAGCAGGAGCATGGACAGGTGAGTATAAGTGCCTGATCTCCGTATATTATCACGGATAGCACACGGAGATCACAGGTGTGCCAAAATCATGGCACACGGAGGGACATACGTACCTTTAAAATGTCAGTGACAAACGTGTGTGTTTTTCACTGACGTGTGAAAGAGGCCTAAGTGTGATGAGTTTTAAAGATAATGTCGAAAAAATGTTTGTATAAAATAAAATACATAATACATAAAGGTGGACATTGTAATATATGATAATTATTTCCATGCCACATGAAAATCTGAATATTGTACTGTTTCTTGAAATGTGGGCTGCTATATATTCCTTCCAGATGGTCATTAATTATTTGTGCTTTGGTGCTGGAAAAAGAGAAATTAAATATATGTCAATGAACAAATCTGTTTTAATCGTGGTGGGATTTTGAAACCTTTGACCAAAACCCAAAGTAAAGTAAGTGCTTGGGCTTCAAGGCTTTAACCACACCACAGTAACCACACCTCCCCAGTGTTAACTGATCCCTCACTTTCTTTCATTGAAAAACAGCTAGAAAGAAAAACAGTAAATATTTCACAAGTCCAAGGTGGGTGCTGACTACCTAGAAATGTAAAATAAGGAACTATACACGAAACCAATGACCACCATATGTCACAAAATGCTCATTTTTCATCAGAAAATAAGACACCACTAGCTGTTATTTCTTTTCCTCTTTTTTACCTCAGACGTGACCTCTGGTTTCTTGGGCAGAGTGTAAATTACATGCCGCCAGCATAAAATATTAAACCCAATTCATACTTAATTATTGATGCTATTATCTATTTTCTAATAATGGCATTAGAAAATCAACATCCCCCATTAAATAGCTTTCTTACATTAGTTGCTTCTTGAGGTTAGAATTCTTCCTACGATTCTTTCATGCCGTATGATTAATGATTATGGGAAGTCCATAAATAGTCTTCCAGAAATGTTTTATTTGTTTTCTGTACCAAGAAAATAGATGATGTTGGCTTTTTAAAGACAGAGAAGTATTTGCTCTGTTAGAGGACAAATGGCTATTTTGAACATAATAGAATTCATCATAGCTCCTGGTGTAAGGATAGAAAGGAAGCCTTTCTTTCAAAACTTATTCAGAATTTCCATTCTTATGCTAATTACATAAATATGATATTTCTATGTCTGTTGAATAAATAAAATATAGCAAATAATCATTATCTTATTGTCTTGCTGAAATGTCCACCCTCCTTTTATCTTCATCGTCAGGGTAGATGGCAGCAGATTTTTATCTAGAATGTCTCATATATTTGTCCATTCATCCTTCCTTCAATTATATGAAGTTTGCCAGTATTGTATGCTGAAAAACAGCCCCACATCATGATGTTCCCTCCTTCAAACTTCACTGTTGGTATGGTGTTTTTGGAGTGAGATCAGGGCCGGACTGGCCATAGGGCAATTTTGGCAAATGCCAGATGGGCCGATGCCTGTAGTGGGCCGCTCAGTCTGCAGTCACCGCCGCTCTCTTCTGCAGTGTGCACGCGCCCAACATTAGTTTCCCTTGCGCACACTTGCACAGCGCAGCGCACTGTAATGTGCCGCCCTGGCCCTGCTGTGCAATTGTGTGCACTAGGCAAACTATGCTGCCTGCGGTACACACTGCAAGGAGAGCAGCAGTTGCGGTGACCGCAGCTCCCGCCATCCTTTTCAAATGTATTTGCATCTATCAGACGGAAATACATTTGATCAGTGATAGCGCCGGGACTTTTGACTCGGACGTGCGGCTGCGTGATGACGTCAGCACCTTCACGTCATCACCGTGCTGCTGTCGCCGTAGAGACACGTCGGGCAGTGCGCTCCATGGAGGAGCCGAATATGAAAGGATTAATCACTGTGGATGGGGGAATGTTTGTGAAAGGCACACAGATTTGCGAGATGCAGTGGGGGGAGTACTTTATCCAGAGGGGGGCAGTGTGTGAACAGCAGTGTGTGTGTGTCGGGGAGGTGCAAAATTTTGAAGTGAAACAGTATGTGGGGGTAGATTATATAGAGAGACTGTGTGTGGGGGGTATATTATATAGAGAGGCTGTGTGTGGGGTATATTATATATAGAGACTGTGTGTGGGCTGGTATATTATATAGAGAGGCTGTGTGTGAGGGGGTATATTATATAGAGAGGCTGTGTGTGGGCTGGTATATTATATAGAGAGGCTGTGTGTGAGGGGGTATATTATATAGAGAGGCTGTGTGTGGGCTGGTATATTATATAGAGAGGCTGTGTGTGTGGGGGTATATTATATAGAGAGGCTGTGTGTCAGGGGGTATATTATATAGAGAGGCTGTGTGTGGGGGTATATTATAAAGAAGGGCAGTGTGGGGGGTATATTATATAGAGAGGATGTGTGTGTGGGGGTATATTACATTGAGAGGCTGTGTGTGGGAGGGTATATTATATAGAGAGGCTGTGTGTGGGGGGTATATTATATAGAGAGGCTGTGTGTTGGGGGTATATTATATAGAGAGGCTGTGTGCGTGGGGTATATTATATAGAGGGGCAGTGTGGGGGGTATATTATATAGAGAGGATGTGTGTGGGGGGGGTATATTACATAGAGAGGCTGTGTGTGGGAGGATATATTATATAGAGAGAGAGACTGTGTGTGGGGGGTATATTATATAAAGAGGCTGTGTGTTGGGGGGTAAATTATATAGAGAGGCTGTGTTTGTGGGATATATTATATAGAGGGGCAGTGTGGGGGGATATTTTGAATAAGAGCAGTGTGTATATGAGTGGAGATATTTTGTGAAGGAAGCACAGCAATTGTTTATTCAGGGGTGCAGGATGTAAGATATTTATATTTAGGGATCAGAATAATGATACTTTTATTTTTAAAAGCATTGTGTCGGGAAGTGCTGCTGAAGAGCAAAGAGGGAGGTCTTCAGATATGAGCTGTGGGCATGAAATCTCATAATGGCATCTGTAATACGTGGGAACAAAAAGGACGGGAACGATTCCGATCAAAGAAGATGTCATCTATAAGGTACCTGGATATTAATGTTTATTTGTGATACTGATTGCATCTTATCAGTACTGTGGTTGCTATATGGTCCGGAGTCTGATAATTATTGATAACAACAACTCCCAGCATCTCCTTACCATTTTTAAGGAAAAGCTGGGAGTTGTTGGTTCATGGAATATAATTGTACATGGGGCTAAGTATGGTGATTTACTGATGTACTGTCTAAGGTTTTTATGCTGCATTCATGTGATGACTGTGGTTCTGACGTTGCATTCATGTGCTGACTGTGGTTCTGACGCTTCATTCATGTGCGGACTGTGGTTCTGACGCTTCATTCATGTGCGGACTGTGGTGTTGATGCTGCATTCATGTGCGGACTGTGGTTCTGACGCTGCATTCATGTGCTGACTGTGGTTCTGATACTGCATTCATGTGCTAACTGTGGTTCTGACACTGCATTCATGTGCTGATGGTGGTTTTGATGCTGTATACATGTGATAATGGTGATTCTGGTGCTTCATTCATGTGCTGATAATGGTTCTGGTGTGGCATTCATGTGCTGATCATGGTTCTGGTGGGGCATTCATGTGCTGATGATGATTCTGATGCTGCATTCATGTGCTGATGATGGTTCTGGTGTGGCATTCATGTACTGATGGTGGTCCTGGCACTGCATTCATGTCCTGATGGTGGTTCTGAAAACTTGTGCACATTTAACAATCCAAAACAAGTTTCAATGCTATGTTAAAGCTTAAAAATCCTCAAAATTTTGTTTTGAGATTATGAGGAGAATTTGGCAAGATCGTGCTCAGTTTCTGCTCCAAAAACAGTGTAAATTAGCATATGTTTACACATTTTTTTTAAGCAGAAACTCAGCAGAATTACTCCAAAACCTCCTCAGATATTCAAAACTTGGCTCTGCTGATCTATTCATGTAAGTACCCCTTCCATGACGCTGACTGCTCACAGCCTCTTGATGTTTGATGGGTCCTTTTTGTTATGAAAAATACAAACTGCTGTTGCTTCTGGTGCTTATAATTGTCTGCATCTCTGTCATCACATCAGCAGCGCTATAGCCAATCAGTTATCTGCTAAGCTCCTTGATTGGTTGCAGCGCTGTCAATGTGATGTGACACCAGAACTGCAGGCAATGGCGAACCTGGGGAGTAAATAAAACAAACAAACAATGCGGGAATGGGTTTCCAAAACTGGAAAACCTAAGGGTATGTGCACACATGGTTTTTTAAACTTAAGGAAACCCGCCATGTCTGTCAAGCAGAAGATGTTGAAACCTATGGCATTTTTTCCTGACCCATGTTCTGTGTAGTTTTACAGTTGTTTCCTAGCACCAATGGTATTGACCATCTTTGGTTTTTTATATATATATATATATATATATATATATATATATATATATATATATATATTCCCATTGTTTTTGTCACATATTCTGTATTGCGCTTTTAAGAAAAAGCGATGGAAAAACGCAACAAAAGATATCCAGGCATCTTCCAAGTCTTCCCATTAATCTGCATTGTAAAGCACCGAGTGTTTTCCGAGTGGAAAACACCAGAGAAATGGAGCAGTCACTTCTTTTAACCACTTGGTGGTTTTAGAAGCCTGAGTTGATTAAAACATTTTCAGAATACGAGAAAAAATATAGATACATTGTATGTCACATTTTCTTAGTTATTAAGAATTTATTAGCAGCCAACTGGAGAGAAGAAAGAATACCATCTATTTCAGATGTTACAGACAGGATTTCAGCTCATAATTTATATGAGTATAATATTGCATTAAAAGAAAAAAACTGTCCGTCACCATGACACAGCCATGTCAGATATGGAGTGCCTTTTAGCCTCCATACATGGTGTACTATGGCATCTAAAGAGTTCAATTTTGATCTCAACTGACTAGACTATATCCTCCAAAATTTCACAAGCTTGACTAAATATTGTTGAGCAAATTTTAAACGTGCTTGAACACGCTTTTTGTTCAGCAATGTAGTCTGTAGTATTACCTTGGCTGGCAATCAAAATAAAGGGAAGCCAATTCATTTATTTCAAAATAATTTAAAAAAAATGCATGGGCTCAGGCCGTATTTTGATTTCCAGTGAGGTAAAGCCAGGCAGCTGGGGGCTGGGATTCTCGGCAGCCCGCAACCGCCCCTGGAAATGGCGCATTGTTTCTTAGCGCAATTTCCAGGTGCTTTAACTGGCTCTTCCAGTGGCCCTGGTGGTGGTGGCATGCTGGGTAATAAAAGGGTTAATACCAGCTTTGTATTCTCTGATGGTGCTAAGCCCAAAATGCATGGTGTCACGCTAAATTAGACATGGCCACCATAAATTTCTGGTGCACAGTAAAAAGAAAAACACAACACATAGAAATTTTTTTTAATAGAAATAAAACAAAAAAAAATTTAGAGACTCCATCTTTATTATAAAAAACTTCTTAGTCCATTGTAGTTCACAGGGACAGCAAAATCAGCTTTGCTTCATCATCTGTAAAGACAAGCAGCTGTACAGAGAGAGAAGCAGAGAGAATTGCCAGCTCTGCTACATGGCTCTGTACAGAGCAAGAAGCAAGCTGACAGTGAGGGTATGATTGCACTTGCATCTCGCATTGCATCACCCCACATGGCCTGATGCTCCAGGACAGGAACGCCTCAGCTGCATGGAAATACATGCAGCTGACCTGCTCTTGTCGGGAGATTGTGCGCCATAATGCGATTTGACACTCGCACAATGACAGTCAAAGTTCAGTTAACAGGACCTTCGATGACGTCATAGTCATGTGACCAGTCTGTAAGCCAATGTCTGTACAGCATTCACACCAGAATGGTCACATGGCTATGACGTCATGCAAGGTCCTTGAGGAAGTGGTGCTTACTGGGGGGGCTCAGCAATGATTGGACGCAGAAGCAGAAACGTCCGGAAAACAAAGTCTGCAGGACGTGTCGCGGGACCTGTAAGTATGATCATAATTGAGGTAACAAAGGTAATTTAGGTGCCACCTTTGAAAACTGTGTGTGATGTTGAGGTGGAGGAAGGGGAGAAAAGGCAACTTAAAGGAGCGCTTGTCATACAAAGTAGCATGTGCTTTTTCTGGGCCTCATCTATAAGTCATACCGCTGTGCGGCTGCCAAAGAAAGAAAGTCAAGTATACCATCCAGTAACAGAAGTTGTCAGTTGTCATTAGATTGGACAAGCCGGTGTTTGTCCAGTAGATCTTTCAGTAACATTAGTACCTAGCCCACATACACCTCAAACACCATGCCTATACCCCCTTCCACCACAACTTCCCCTTTTTTAACCAGCTGTTTCACAACCCTAGGCCCACACCTGTCAGTCACTTGTCACTACATTTACAATCAGTATGTATATGCTGAAATGTCTATTTTTGGATGGACCACGTAATTATCAATCAGTATTTATATGCTGAAATATCTATTTGTGGCAGGACCGCAGAATTATCAATCAGTATTTATATGCTGAAATGTATATTTGTGGCAAGACCACAGAATTATCAATTAGTATTTATACGCTGACATATGTATTTGTGTCAGGAGCACAGAATTATCAATCAGTATTTATATGCTGAAATATCTATTTGTGGCAAGACCTCAGAACTAGGAATTAGTATTTATATACTGAAATGTCTATTTGTGGCAGGACCACAGAACTAGCAATTAGTATTTATATAATGAAATGTCTATTTGTGGCAGAACCACAGAATTAGCAATCAGCATTTATACGCTGACATATGTATTTGTGTCAGAAGCACAGAATTATCAATCAGTATTTATATGCTGAAATATCTATTTTTGCCAGGAGCATAGAGTTATCAATTAGTATTTATCTCCAGTGATATATATGTGTGATGCCCTGGCCAGGTAGTCACAAATAGGGCCCCGCATTAAACCTGTTCCTCATAAGTAACATACTGCAAACATTTAAACCCTAGTCACCCCCCTCAGGGCTTGATGGAGACACCAGGGGGTGGAACCAGGCGGTTGGAAGACGCCCACCGAGGAGTTCAGAGAGCCTGGAGCGGGAAAGTAGCCAGTTGAGAGATAAGGTTGAGAGTTCAAGTTGGAGAGGTGTGTGGGCTGGAGCTGTGTGCAGCTCCAGCAGAGGAGAAAAACCCAATTTGAGCAGGTGCCAGGGTGGGAGCCCAGGTACCTTTGGCTAGGAGGCAGACGGCAGTCTCCGTCTGCAGGAGCCAGGAAGACGGCTCGGTGGAACCGAGGTGGACCGGGACAGGGTTGTAGCCCGCCGGTACCGACCCGGGGAACCAACTCGGAAACCGGAGCACAAAAGAGGGGTACTCAGACCCTGAAGCTAGGTCTAGAAGCTACTGGGGGCTAGCTAATTAACTGATTGTGGCCAGGACTAGAGGTCCTGTCCCACCCAAAGTCCCAAATTAAGGCAACAGCCCAACGAGGGGGATAAGTGGTCACCACCACGGTTCAGAGATTGCATGGGCCAGCGTCTGCGGGCAAAGGGCTCCTTAGGCAACCACAAGCCGGGAGCGGACTCCTGAAGTTGCAAGCATAGGCAGTCCACCATCCAACACAGGTGCAGGAGAAAGACAGAGACCACCAGCCGGGTGGGGGACCAGACTGCAGCCGGCTTCGGGCACCGACCACCATCACTTTGGTTTACCAGAGACTCGTGTGTTTACTAATAGGGAGTACAACAGCACCCTCCGATCGCCCATCTCCCTGCACCGCCAAACACTCCCGACGGGTCCCGGGGCCACCATCCCTGCCCATGGAGGGGTTAACAATTTGCTGCCAAACATCTCCCCCGAGTGCCCCGTAACTGCAGCGGTGGTGTCTACCTTCACCACATCCAGTGGGTGGTGTCACGAACTTAACACAGCTCCGGCCGTACATCTGCATCCCCAAACCACAACCCCCCTTTCAGTTGAAGTGACCGCGAGACCCCTGGGTCCGGAGACCCTCGAGTCACCCACTGAAGGTCCGGATCCGAGCGGCTCGGCTGCCGAGCACGGGGTGGTACATATGCAGCAGCACCATTCCCATTCTGTAGCAGTCTCAAAATTGTTATAATGCCTCATGTCCGCTTGTTATATGCAGAGGGGCATGTGACTTAGGCAGCCAATGACACATGCCCTTGTGTCTGAACGTTTTGAATGGTTTTTGTGCCTTGATTGGCTGCCGAAACATCCACACATTAAGTTAAGAAATAAACAAAAAAAGCAGTCCGTCACTCCTCAGACCTCACCCCACCCCACCTTCACCCGATCATCATACAGCACCCCTATCCTAGCCAAAGTCATATTAAGGTAGAAGAAAAGCATTAGTGCAAACAGAAACTATTAACGAACAAAGGCTGAATTTTGCCTATTTTGAGAAAAGTGTTCAGGAATCCAAACCCAAATCCAAATGGCCAAGGCTTGTGCCAAATTTGAGATTTGCAAAGTTCGCTCATCTCCATTCCCAGGTCAATTTTTCTGCTCTATTAAAGAAGTAAAAATGAAACCTAAAAACACAATGGTGGATTTCCACACTTTTGATTGTTTTTCTTTTTCCCCATATAGTATATAATAAATATAGTTTTTTTCTATAGTGCCAACATATTCCACAGCACTTTACAACTTAGATTCAAGATGACAACAATACAAACTTCCCGGATAGAGTAATGGATAAATGCGAATTTCTCTATCCCAGCTTAAACTTCATGGGTTCGTGTACAAATGTCCCCCCCTTTTCCCACCCCCCAGAATTTTTTTTTCTTCTGTTGCTCATGCAAATATTTAAAACAAGGTTTTTCAAAAATCAAGCACACAAAACTTAAAGAAGTTGTCCAGTTACCAAAACTAATTTTTTTTTTTCTGATAAATCTTGCTAATATGTGCCCCTCAACACATCTATTATGTTTTTTCAGCAAAATTACCTTTTATTGTGCACTAGCAGCACATGCTCATTGCTGGCTCCAGCTCTGATGGGGTTAATCTCTCCTCTGACTTCCTGTGTTCAGTTCCTACAAGTCCCAGAATTCTTTGTGGCTCTAGGGCGGTGTCTAGCTTATCTAACACACCCACTGTGTGTAACACCCCCCTCAGCTCTCCACCCAAAGCCTCCTCCCTGCCTCTTCCCTGTGTGGATGTACTGAGAGAAATCACAGAGACAGCAGCAGCTGCCAGCTCTGCACAACCAGGGGAAGAAAGTGTGAGTGTGAGTGTGAGTGTGTGTATGTGTGTGAGTGTGTGTGTGTGTGTGTGTGTGTGAGTGTGTGTGTGTGTGTGTACAGAAATTATGATTATTAGCCGGCGCAACATGTGAAAAAAATAATTGGGGGAAAAAAAGTGACGGGGTGATGAGATTGCTTTTTTCCCTCTTGCCTAGTCTGTGTGTCGTCCATATCATCCGCAAACCGCATATGACCGGATCCTGTGGATTAAATGTGCAGCGCATGCAACCGTTATTTTACCGGATCCTTCTGCAGCGGGACACAGAATTTATCGGCCGGCGCTGGAGTCAGCTGACTCCTGATCTCACAGCCCGCACACGCTGCAATGGCTGCAGGTTGGCTCATTCACATGACCGTTCCGTTTGTCCTGGTCAGTTCCTGTTGTTTTGCGGCCCCACAGAAAGGACCATCTTTTCAATGTCTTTTGTGTAGGATCGGATGGTACACGGTAGCACTTCCATGTGCATCCGATCCTACAAAAAAAAAACACATCGGATGCCGTATGTCCGCTCCGTTATTATGGAACATGTCCTATTCTGTTCCGTAATAACGAACCGTGACTCAATACAAGTCAATGGGTCCGCAAAATTCCCGGAAGCAACACGAAAGCACTTCCATGTGACTTCCGTTGGGTGCCCGTGCAGTCAGTGTCCCGCTCCAGCCCCAGCCCCGCGGCTGCCCGCTCAGCAGTGTCAGCAGCGGCCCGCACTGCAGTGTCAGCAGCCGCGGGGATGACAAGCGCTACCGTCAGGAGGTTAATAAGTTCATTACCTACGGGGATGAAGTCCTGCCCTCCTGACGTCAGCGGTCGTCACTGCCTTCTATCCATGCCGCTTGTCACATCACCTCTCGCTGTCGACCCGAGACTGTGACTAGTGGTGACGTCACGGGCCGCTCGCAATACTTTGTTTGTGAAGGCGGCGGTCATTGAACTCGGTCACAGCGCTGCTGTCAGGAGTTCAGCGATCATCGCAGGTAATATACCTCGCTAACCTCCTGATAGCAGCACTCGTCATGCCCTGCAGTGACCTGGGCTGACCTATTGATGTTAGCTCAGGTCACTGCACGGCTCTCCCAGCAAATAGGGAACATTCTGTTCTTCATTGACTGGGACATTGATTATGGTATGGATCGTCGTGGGATCCCCTTGTATTACACCAGACCTGGATTTGTTTTTCTTTCTAATAAATTGGTGAAAGAGGGAATGTGTTGGGGAGTGTTTTTTCAAATAGAAATGTGTTTGTTGTCTATTTTTTTTTTTTTTATTACTGCCTGGGTTGGTGATGTCGGGTATCTGATACACGCCTGACATCACTAACTCCAGGGCTTGATGCCAGGTGACATTACACATCTGGTATTAATTATGGGGAGGAAAAGAGAGCGAGGGGGGGAGGAAAAGAGAGCGAGGGGGGGAGGAAAAGAGAGCGAGGGGGGGAGGAAAAGAGAGCAAGGGGGGAGGAGAAGAGAGCGAGGGGGGAGGAAAAGAGAGCGAGGGGGGGAGGAAAAGAGAGCGAGGGGGGAGGAAAAGAGAGCGAGGGGGGGAAGAGAGCAAGGGGGGGAAGGAGAGCGAGGGGGGGGAAGGAGAGCAAGGGGGGGAGGAGAGCGAGGGGGGGGGAGAGAGCGAGGGGGGGAAAGAGAGAGGGGGCGGAAAGAGCGAGGGGGGGGAAAGAGGGCGAGGGGGGGGAAGGGAGCGAGGGGGGGAAAGAGAGCAAGGGGGGAAAGAGAGCGAGGGAGGGGAAAGAGAGCGAGAGGGGGGAAGAGAGCGAGGGGGGGAAAGAGAGCGAGGGAGGGAAAGAGAGAGGGGGGCGGAGAGAGCGAGGGGGGAAAGAGGGCGAAGGGGGGAAAGAGAGCGAGGGGGGGAAAGAGAGCGAGGGGGGGAAAGAGAGCGAGGGGGGAAAAAAAAGCGAGGGAGGGAAAGAGAGCGAGGGGGAAAGAGAGCGAGGGGGGAAGAGAGCGAGGGGGGGGAAGAGAGCGAGGGGGGAAAGAGAGCGAGGGGGGGGGAAAGAGTGCGAGGGGGGAAGAGAGCAAGGGGGGAAAGAGCGAGAAGGGAAAGAGAGCGAGGGGGGAAGAAAGCGAGGGAAAAGAGAGCGAGGGAAAAGAGAGAGAGCGAGGGGGGAGAGGGGAGGGGGATAAGAGGGGGGCAGAGAAGAGGGGGAAGAAGGGAGGGGGAGAAGAGTGGGGGGGAGAAGAGAGTGGGGAAAGAAGAGGGGGGGCAGAGGTGCTCTGTCATTAACTGTCTCCACTCTGTGACTTGTGGTGCAGGTGACAGAGTGCAGACAGTTGGTCCCATGCAGCAGGACAGATGGCAGAGCACAGCGGTGACATGCCTGTCAGTGTCTTGCTGCGTCCTGCAGTGCTGCTGGGAGGAACAGATGATCACACTGCCCGACACCGGCCACTCTCCTGACATCGCAGCAGAGCGGGCGGGTGGAGAGTGTGATCAGATACTTACATGCAGGGGGGGATTTCAGCTGAAGAACCCCCCCTGTACTGCACACTGGCGCCCCGTGCCTCACCATCTGCAGGACGCTTAGCCGGCTCCACACTGACGTCCTCCGGCTCCTCCCCTCGTTGCTGGGCTGTGCCGTGCGGTAGTCACCACCCACAGCCCTGTCACTCAATCTGAGTGGTGCCAGCCTCCTCTGACGTACCCGACAAGTTTGAGAGCCCGGAATTGCTGGGACGTCAGAGGATACTGGCGGCCACAGCTCCAGGGGGTCATGTGACCGGCACTGAGCGTGCAGGATAGCGCCGCTCAGTGCCAGAAATGGAAACAGAAGCCAATGGAGAAAACGCCTAGAATGGTAAGTAGAACTCATACAGAAAATAAAAAAAATGGGTGAACCACCCCTTTAATCTGTTTATTTATATATTCATTTACGGCTTCAATGTTTGGAATTTCCTTCATATGCAGTGTTGTAAAGTCTTCCTTTTTTTTCTTCTATGACGTTGTATCTTTCCACGTGTCTATGAGTCACCACTCTGAACCAAATGGGTGGATGAGGTCATAGCTGTAAACGTGGAAGTATGGATTCCTTTATAAGGAACCAGACCAGTAGTACTTGCATGATTTCTTTTTCCTGAAGGAGACGGGCAATGTCTCTGAAACGCGTAGGATTGTGCAATGAAAAAGAAATTTTTATTATACCGGCATCAGTGTTTTTTAGCGCGGCATAAACCTGCTTCCCTGTGTGATCTATACTAACCCTATATTTTGATCTAGGTATTCTGACCCCAGACTTCTCTCTGCCTGCTTCCTATTCCTGTTGTTCATTCCTGTCTTGGACCCCAGACCATTATTATTATTATTTATTTATAGAGCACCATTGATTCCATGGTGCTGTACATGAGAAGGGGGTTACATACAGAATACATATACAAGTTACAGTAGACAGACTAGTACAGAGGGAAGAGGACCCTGCCCTTGCGGGCTTACAGTTCCTACAAGTAGTATTCAACCCCCTGCAGATTTAGCAGGTTTGATAAGATGCAACTAAGTTAGAGCCTGCAAACTTCAAACAAGAGCAGGATTTATTAACAGATGCATAAATCTTACAAACCAACAAGTTATGTTGTTCAGTTAAATTTTAAGAAATTTTCAACATAAAAGTGTGGGTCAATTATTATTCAACCCCTAGGTTTAATATTTTGTGGAATAACCCTTGTTTGCAATTACAGCTAATAATCGTCTTTTATAAGACCTGATCAGGCCGGTACAGGTCTCTAGAGTTATCTTGGCCCACTCCTCCATGCAGATCTTCTCCAAGTTATCTAGGTTCTTTGGGTGTCTCATGTGGACTTTAATCTTGAGCTCCTTCCACAAGTTTTCAATTGGGTTAAGGTCAGGAGACTGACTAGGCCACTGCAACACTTTGATTTTTTCCCTCTTGAACCAGGCATTGGTTTTCTTGGCTGTGTGCTTTGGGTCATTGTCTTGTTGGAAGATGAAATAACGACCCATCTAAAGATCCTTGATGGTGGAGCGGAGGTTCTTGGCCAAAATCTCCAGGTAGGCCGTGCTATCCATCTTCCCATGGATGCGGACCAGATGGCCAGGCCCCTTGGCTGAGAAACAGCCCCACAGCATGATGCTGCCACCACCATGCTTGACTGTAGGGATGGTATTCTTGGGGTCGTATGCAGTGCCATCCAGTCTCCAAACGTCACGTGTGTGGTTGGCACCAAAGATCTCGATCTTGGTCTCATCAGACCAGAGAACCTTGAACCAGTCTGTCTCAGAGTCCCCCAAGTGATCATGAGCAAACTGTAGACGAGCCTTGACATGACGCTTTGAAAGTAAAGGTACCTTACGGGCTCGTCTGGAACGGAGACCATTGCGGTGGAGTACGTTACTTATGGTATTGACTGAAACCAATGTCCCCACTGCCATGAGATCTTCCCGGAGCTCCTTCCTTGTTGTCCTTGGGTTAGCCTTGACTCTTCGGACAAGCCTGGCCTCGGCACGGGAGGAAACTTTCAAAGGCTGTCCAGGCCGTGGAAGGCTAACAGTAGTTCCATAAGCCTTCCACTTCCGGATGATGCTCCCAACAGTGGAGACAGGTAGGCCTAACTCCTTGAAAAGGGTTTTGTACCCCTTGCCAGCCTTGTGACCCTCCACGATCTTGTCTCTGATGGCCTTGGAATGCTCCTTTGTCTTTCCCATGTTGACCATGTATGAGTGCTGTTCACAAGTTTGGGGAGGGTCTTAATTAGTCAGAAAAGGCTGGAAAAAGAGATAATTAATCCAAACATGTGAAGCTCATTGTTCTTTGTGCCTGAAATACTTCTTAATACTTTAGGGGAACCAAACAGAATTCTGGTGGTTTGAGGGGTTGAATAATAAATGGCCTTCTGAATAAACTTTTCACAATTTAAAAAAAAAAAAAAAAAAAAAAAAGAAATAACATTCTTTTTTGCTGCAGTGCATTTCACACTTCCAGGCTGATCTACAGTCCAAATGTCACAATGCCAAGTTAATTCCGAATGTGTAAACCTGCTAAATCTGCAGGGGGTTGAATACTACTTGTAAGCACTGTACATTCTAACGGATTTTGGGGAGGAGACAGTAGGTAGGGTGTAGGCTGGGTGACAGCTCCGCACGGTAGTGGGGCAGCTGCTCCGCACGGTGGTGGGGCGGCAGCTCCGCACGGTGGTGGGATCATTGAAGGTTATAGGCAGTTCTGAACAGATGAGTTTTCAGGTTCCGTTTGAAGCTTGCAAGTGTAGTAGATAGTCTGATGTGTTGAGGCAGCGAGTTCCAGAAGACTGGGGATGCTTGGGAGAAGTCTTGGAGGCGGTTGCATGAGGAGCGAATGAGAGAGGAGGAGAGAAGGAGATCTTGGGAGGACCGGAGATTACGTTTTGGAGTGTAGCGAGAGATTAGTTCAGAGATATACGGAGGAGACAGTTTATGGATGGCTTTGTAGGTCAGTGTTACTAGTTTGAATTGGGTATGATAGAAGATTGGGAGCCAATGGAGGGATTTGCAGAGAGGAGAAGTGGGGTGGTATTGAGGAGAGAGGTGGATCATTCAGGCAGCAGAATTAAGGATAGTCTGGAGAGGGGCGAGCATGTTAGCAGGGAGACCACAGAGGAGGATGTTGCAGTAGTCGAGGCGGGAGATTATGAGAGCATGCACTAGCAGATTCCATTTTTCACATTTTCACTCTTACATATAGCTATTGGATTTTTCAAGTCAGTATTCACACAGCAGTTTCTGCTATTTCATGTATTACCCTTACATAGTCACTGGTGTGCATACCTTATCTCCCCATAGTGATGTTTTTTAGGTTTTTGCACCCAGTTCAGACTTAGAATGGTGTTCCAAACGTTATTCCTTATTTGTTAGTAGTTTTTCGTTTGTGAACCCTCCCCAACCACACCTATTGCCAATCCATAACATACGCATAAATAGCCTGGGTCTCAGCTTCCCATACACGGTAAGTTTTTTAACTGCATGAGAGGACACACACAAGCTAGGGACCCCAACGTAGAGAAATACTTTGGCGTAGTGTTGGGGCTCTATTGCATTGATCAATTCAGTAGCTAAATTTCTCTAGATTCATATGTTCATGGCAGTAATGCAGATTCCATTTTTCACATTTTCACTCTTACATATAGCTATTGGATTTTTCAAGTCAGTATTCACACAGCAGTTTCTGCTATTTCATGTATTCCCCTTACATAGTCACTGGTGTGCATACCTTATCTCCCCATACTCCACCTATTAGACACCTCCCCTAGGGACTACTCCTCCTATTAGACTTCTCTCCCCCAGGACTACTCCTATTAGACTTCTCTCTCCCCAGTTTGTAAACCCCCCCCCCTTTCCCTACTTTTACATGTAAACTTTTACTTTACATACCACTGTTAATACCACTGTACACGTGCAGGCTGATAACTGTGGGTTTTTCTCTGTATGGTTATACTATTGATGTCAAATTGATATGATATTCCAACCCTTTTGAATTTTTCTAACAACTTTCAGCTTTAGTATTATGAATTGGTTTTACATTTTTGTATGCCTTTAATCGGCCTCAACACTAATATTGTAATACCTGTACTTTGATACCTGCCCTTACTGCACACAATATTAATACATGTGATGCCACTGTTTTTAGGTTTTCTGCCAGTTGGCAATCATTTTTAATAATAAAGTTGTTATACTTTTTTGACCTAATCGGTTTCCTCTTGAATTTTTTGTTCTGTTTTCGGTGCCTAGTTATGTTACCGTAGCTCAATCACATCCATATGACCCACACACTATAATTTTGAATATGTACCAATTTCTTTACATCTTAACTTTTTAGTGTGGTGCACGGTCATTTTCATTGATCAAATTTCTGTGTTTTCTCTCTCCCCAGGACTACTCCTCCTATTATACCCCTCTCCCCCAGGACTACTCCTCCTATTATACTCCTCTCTCCCCAGGACTACAACTCCTATTATACTCCTCCTATTAAAGTCCTCCTTTATACTCCTCTCTGAGGGGTGCGCAACATGGGGGATGGAGCACGATGGGGGGTGCGCAGCATGGGGGGGATGAAGCACGATGGGGGTGCACAGCATGGGGGGATGAAGCACAATAGGGGTGTGCAGCATGGGGGATGGAGCATGATGGGGGTGCGCAGCATGGGGGATGGAGCACGATGGGGGTGCGCAGCATGGGGGATGGAGCACGATAGGGGGTGCGCAGCATGGGGGATGGAGCACAATGGGGGGTGCACAGCATGGGGGATGGAGCACGATGGGGGTGCACACCTCCCCCCAAAACACACACACACCGCCACACACGCACCACACAACACACCACACACACACTGGGAACCACAAACACCACCCTACACAGATACCCACACACACAGACAACGCTGTACACAGACAACACCCAACGCACAAACACCGTGGCACACACAAATATACACACAAACCGCGCAACACAAACACTGCACAAAGCATACCTCCCCCAAACACACACACACACACACATACAACAAACCACGCAACACACAGCACCACACACACAACGCTGCAGACACACAGCACTCCACAAACAACGCAACACACACAATGCAACACGCAAACAACAACGCTCTCACACACCCCCACACCCTGACAACACCCAGAACATTTACAGCACCCTACACAAACAGTTGGCAACTACACACAACAACATCTATATATATATAAAAAAAATCATACATTAACTACACAATAAATTCTAGACTACCCGATGCGTTAGAATCGGGCCACATTCTAGTTATCTTCATAATTACATGGATACCTTATGATAGTTTATTCCAGGCACAGTTCTTGGAAGTACATAGAAAGGAATCCAAATATATATGAATATACCAGAAATGTACAGTAGATTTGGATCCCACCAATGGGACATGTATCTATCTCTGGAAAGGGGTCCTTTTGCACGCTGCTTCTAGGAAGAAGGTGATTGTAATTCTCATACACATCTGTGAGTGTACCGATCTCTTCTACAATGACAGCAGTCCATGTGAGGACCCTATTGCATTGTTGAAAAAAATGCAGGTAACATGGGTAGCATCTGTTGCACAGCGTCTAGTTTCCCAGTTGTAGAACAAAGTTCACAGAGCAGATTACATGGGATAACAAGTTTTTTACTTCTTGGAGCATGAGGTAATAATATGCACAGTCATACAGCATTGCATCAGGAAGAGAAAGCAAAACCAGGGAGAAATAAACCAGACTTTTTACAATACAGTGAGTAAGGAAACTTTACACAACATCGCCATCTACTGTTAGATCAGCATAAAGTCCTCCTTCACACATACAAAGAAGTCCTCATCTGTTGCGTATACCAACACCCTTTCTCAATAGTAAGGACTTATTCAGTTATGCCTAATTTCTTCATTAGTCTCTGATGTCTTTCAGCATTCAATGCCTTTGTGAAAATACCTACTGTCATATCTTGTCATATCATATCTACTGTCATATCTTCAGTTTGACAATATTCTAATTTCAGGATTCCTTATTCATGGTGATCCCTCAAGAAATAATACTTCACATCAATGTGCTTGGTTCTTGGGTTAACTTTTTCCATCTGAGCAAGAACAAGACATCCTTGATTGTCCTAATTTATTTTTGCTGGTTCCAACTGTGGTTGTCTTAGGTCAGTCAGCAATTGTCTTAACATATTCTGCTTATGTTGACGACTGCGTTACTATAGATTGCTTTTCACTAGTCCAACTAATTGGTCTGCCTGAGAGAAAGAAAAGATAGCCACTGGTAGATTTCCTGTCAGTTGGATCTCCAGCCCAATCTGCATCAACTTATCCAGTTAAAGTGCATTTATCACTTGTAGGTAGTTTCAGTTTAACGTTGCTAGTTCCTTTCAAATAACGTATTACTCTCTTCACGGCATTCCAATCCTTTTTATTCGGCTTCAACACTTTTCTACTCAGAATTCCTACTGCTGCTGCGATGTCTGGCCTTGTAACAGTTGCTAGATACAGTAATTTTCCCACTGCTGTTCTGTACTCTTCATTATTTGGCTATACATTTTGCTCGCTATTTATCTCTTTAAGATAATTGGTTTCCATTGGAGACTTTACTGTTTTTGTATCCTTCAATCCAAATGTTTCGATTATGTCTTGAATCATGTGCTTTTTATTAAGTAGGAAACTTCCATCTTCTTCTCTTTCTATCTGTATTCATAGGTCCTGTTTAACATTTCCCAAGTCTTTGATCTTGATATGTTGATTCAGAATTCTTAGTATGTCCTCTTTATCCCTTTCTTTTTAAAAACAAACTAAAATATCATCAACATATATGAGTGCATAGATCCATCTGTCCATCAGTGTTGTTTTGTGTAGGCAAGGATCAGCTTTGCTTCTTTGAAATTTTTCATTTGTAAGCACTTCTGTGATTTTATCACTCCAGGCTTTAGCAGCTTGTTTTAAACCGTATATACTTTTCTGTAGTTTACACGCCATGTTCGGCTTACTTTTATCCTTGAATCCTGGAGGTTGTTCCATGTAAATATCTTCTGTTAAATCTCCATCAAAAATGCTGTCTTTACGTCCAGATGCTTCAACTCCATTTGTTTCATTACTGCAACTGCAAAAAAAGTTCTTATTGAAGTATGTTTGACAACTGGAGCAAATGTTTCATCATAGTCTTCTCCATATTTTTGAGAATAACCTTTAGCTACGAGTCTTGCTCGGTATCATTCAGCCTTGCCATCTGTTTGGTATTTTACTTTAAAAACCCATCTACATCCTATAGCTTTTCTTCCTTCTAGTAATTCTGTCAGTGTCCATGTCTTTGAGTCATGCATGGATTTTATTTCTGTTTCTGTTGCCTTTATCCATTTATTAGCGTCTTCAGGAAGTCAAGATATGTCTTCCCAAGAGGTAGGTTCATAAATTTTGCTTGTACTTGCCTTGTATGAAAGACGTATTGGTGGTTTTCCTTTGTTTTCTCTTATTGAACATCTTGGTTATGTGTCTGATTGTAGTTGTATCTCTTCATTATCAGTATTCTGTTTTTCATTAATTTCAACTTCTTTTTCATCAGATGTTCTTTCATCTAAATCACAGCTGTTTTCTCATTTTTTGTTTCTAGTGAACTCATAGTGTCTTCATTTAGATCCTCAATGAATGTCACACTGTTACTCACAGTAACTCTGTCTGTTTTGGGATCTAGGATTCTATATCCTTTGCAATTTTCACTATATCCAACAAATATTCCTTCTATGAATCTGTTTTGAAGTTTGGAACGTTTTTCTGTTGGAATAAATACAAAAACTTTACACCCAAAAACTCTTAAATGATTCATACTTGGTTTCTTACCCTGCCACAGTTCATATGGGGGCTTTTTCAGTTTTCTAGAAAAAAAAGTCGGTTTTGTAGGTACGTAGCTGTCATTGCTGCTTCCCCCCAATATTTCTCTGGTAGTTTGGAATCTGATAGCATACATCTTACCATTTCAGTCAGAGTTCTGTTTTTTCTCCCTGCTACTCAATTTTGTTTAGGTGTGTATAGAACAGTCTTTTGATGCTCTATACCATTTTGTCTTAAGTAGTTTTCTATTTCGTGTCCTGTGAATTCACCTCCATTATCACTTCTAATGACAATTGGCTTCCTCTGAAACTTGTTATTCGATTTTGTTACATAGTCTACTAATTTATTGAAAACTTCGCTTGTGTTCTTGATCAAGTATGTGACTGTGTATCTTGAGTAGTCCTCTATAAAAGTCACTATATATCTATTGCCTCCTGATGTAGTCACTTTCATGGCTCCACATACGACAGTATGCAACAAATCAAGTGGTCTTGTGCTTATCGTCTCACTTTCTTTAGGTATAGATATTCTTGTAGCTTTAGATTTTATACAACGATCACATCTTATGATAATTGAGCAATCAGATATCAATAGATCCTTTGTCAATTCTTTATTTTGTAGTTCCATTATACTTTCAGGATGTCTGTGTCCTAGACGTCTATGCCACATGTGAATACAATTTTTGTGATAATGTGTACACCACTTCATCTGTTCCTTTAATGTGTCTAGATGATATAATTGTTCATCTGCCTTGACATTGGTTATTATCTTATTTCCCGCTAGAATTGTACATTCATCATCTTTGAATTCTACAGTAAGTCCTTTAGCTGTTAGACGTTTTACAGATAACAATCTTCCTTCTAATCCTGGAACATATAACACATCCTGTAGAAGAATTTTTGAATCATGCTCATACTTATTAGAACAGTTTAGCAAACCTTGTCCAATACCTCCGTCAGCTCCCATCTGCAAGATAAATGACTTCCTTCTTATTTAAATCAAGTTCAGTAAAGAATCTTTTATTACTTGTCATATGACTTGGTGTTTTGATGCAACATTCATGTGATGATGGTGATTCTGGCACTGCATTCACTCTTGTGATCCAGTGACCGAGGATCACAAATGGACTGATTGCAAATCCTACTCAGCTGTCCAGTTCCCACTCAGCAAGTCAACTGCATTACCAGCACTGACCACAAGAGGGAGCCCCAAACTGGAATCTAATTCAAATGTATTCACAACAGTACCCCTCCTTGAGTAGGAGTCACCGAACCCTCACCAGAACCCCCGGGTTTGTCAGGATGGGTTCGATGAAAAGCACGGATCATGCGATCAGCATGTATGTCAGAAGCAACCACCCAAGAATTATCCTCCTGACCATAACCTTGCCACTTGACCAGGTACTGGAGCTTTCGTCTGGAAATACGGGAATCCAAAATCTTCTCCACTACATATTCCAGATCCCCCTCGACCAACACAGGATCAGGAGACGCAGTCATGGGCACTACCGGTTCAACATACTTTTTCAACAAACACTTATGAAAGACATTGTGTAACATCCATTGCAGCACAAGATCCTCCATGGCACCCAGAGATAAAGAGGAAAAAACACACACAAAAAAAAAAATTCTGACACTTTTTTTTTTCCTTCTTTAGAGTACCCCAGAATCTTAGGTAAGGCCGGTGCTACTGTTGTGATCCAGCGACCGAGGAGGATCTGAAAAAGAGCAATAACTCGGAGACCCAGAAAATAACCAGAGTGGCTCTAACCTTAGGGGACTGCAGACCTAATACTGACACACAACTAGAAGTAGCCATGGGATGAGCCTACGATGACCTAGTCGTCTCGACACAGCAAGAGAACTAAACACTCTAAGGCCCGTTTCACACGTCAGTGAAAAACACTGACGTTTTTTACTGGCGCGTAAAACACGCACATGTCCCTCCGTGTGCCGTGAATCACGGCACACGTGGGTTGTCTAAGTGCAATCCAGGCTCCGTTCTCCGTGGCCCGTGATTGCACTTAGAGATTAACTCACCTGTGCGCGCTCCCGCTCTCCATGGTGCTGATCGCTCCCACGGTGCAGTATCTGGCCGGCGCTGACCCCCGCAGCAGCTGCTTGCGGGTCGGCTGTGTCGTGCATCATGAATATGCGCGACAGTAATGAGCCGGCTCAGAAGCAGCAGGCTGCACGGGCTGCAGAGGGCATCGCTGGAGCCGGGAAAGTAAAAATGATTTTTATTTTAAAAGCAGGTTTTTTTCTGGCACGTGTTTCACGGATCACACCACTGCGTGGTCCGTGGGACATCAGTGATGCCAGAAAAAAATGGACATGTCTCCGTGCGGCAATCACGGACACGCGTGAACGCTGCACAAGATATGGTCAGTGAAAAATCAATGATGTGTGAGCAGACCCATTCATTATAATGGGTCTGCGTATGTCAGTGATTCTGGTACGTTTAAAAAAAAGCACAAACGTACCAGAATCACTGACGTGTGAAACAGGCCTTACAGCGAGAAATGTAGAAAAGCTAATTTGCCTTGGAGTAGTCCCCAAAGATATAGATAGCCCCCCGCATGTAAAGATTATGGTGATATAGGAAAACACAATATGTAGCTAGAGAACAGACTCAGCAAAGATGAGGCCCAAACCAAATGGCCTGATTGCAAATTCTACTCAGCTGTCCAGTTCCCACTCAGCAATTGCATTACCAGCACTGACCACAAGAGGGAGCCCCAAACTGGAATCTAATTCAAATGTATTCACAACAATTCATGTTCTGGTGGTGGTTCTGGTGCTGCATTCATATACTGATTGTGGCCCTGGCGCTGCATTCATGTGCTAATTGTGGTTCTGGTGCTGCATTCATGTGCCGATGGTGGTTCTGGTGCTGCATTCATGTGCCGATGGTGGTTCTGGTGCCGCATTCATGTGCTGATGGTGGTTCTGGTGCTGCATTCATGTGCTGATGGTTGTTCTGGTGCGGCATTCAGGTGCTTATGGTGGTTCTGAAGCTTTATTCATGTGCTGATGGTGGTTCTGAAGCTTCATTCATGTGTTGATGGTGGTTCTGAAGCTAAATTCATGTGCTGATGGGGATTCTTGAGAGGCATTCATGTGCTGATGGTGGTTCTGGTGCTGCATTCATGTGCTGATAGTGGTTCTGAAGCTTCATTTATGTGCTGATGGTGGTTCTAATGTTACATTCATGTGTTGATGGTGGTTTTGGTGCAGTGCTCATGTGCTGATGGTGGTTCTGAAGCTACATTCATGTGGTGATGATGGTTCTGGTGCTGCATTCATGTGCCGATGGTGGTTCTGAAGCTACATTCATGTGCTGATGATGGTTCTGGTGCTACATTCATGTGTTGATTGGGGTTCTGGTGCTGCATTCATGTGCTGATGGTGGTTCTGGTACTGCATTCATGTGCTGATGGTGGTTCTGGTGCTGCATTCATGTGCTGATGGTTGTTCTGGTGCAGAATTCATGTGCTTATGGTGGTTCTGAAGCTTCATTCATGTGCTGATGGTGGTTCTGAAGCTTCATTCATGTGCTGATAGTGGTTCTGAAGCTATATTCATGTGCTGATGGGGGTTCTTGAGCGGCATTCATGTACTGATGGTGGTTCTGGTGCTGCATTCATGTTCTGATAGTGGTCCTGAAGCTTCATTTATGTGCTGATTGTGGTTCTGATGCTACATTCATGTGCTGATGGTGGTTCTGGTGCAGTGTTCATGTGCTGATGGTGGTTCTTAACTTGACAATCTAAAACAAGTTCATGGCTATGTTAAAGCTTAAAAATAATCAAAGAACTTAGTTTTGAGATTATGAGGAGAATTTGGCAAGATTCTGCTCAGTTTCTGCTCCAAAAACAGTGTAAATAAGCATATGTTTACATATTTCTTTAAGAAGAATGTCTCCAAATTCTCCTCAAATATTTGGTTCTAGTGATATATTCATGTGAGTACCCCTTCCATGACGGTCTCCAAATTCTCCTCAATATTTGGTTCTAGTGATATATTCATGTGAGTACCCCTTCCATGACGCTGACTGCTCACATCCTCTTGATGTCTGATGCATCCTTTTTGTTATAAAAACTACAGACTGCTGTTGCATCTGGTGTCTATAATTGTCTGCATCTCTGACATCACATCAACAGCGCTGTAGCCAATCACTTAGCTGCTGAGCTCCTTGATTGGTTGCAGTGCTGTCATTGTGACGTAATATCAGAGCTGCAGACATTAGCAGACCTGGGGGAGAGTGAATATAATACACAAATAATTGCAGGGAATGGGTTTCCAAAACCGGAAAACCTACAGGAATGTGCACACAAGGTATTTTAAACTCAAGCAACACCTCCATGTTCTTCAAGCAGAAGATGCTGAAAACTGGGGCGTTTTTTTTCCTGACCGATCTTCTGTATAGTTTTACAGTGGTTTTCTGGATATTTTTTCAATGGTTTTGACCATCTTTGGTTTTTCTTTTAGTGTTTTCACATTGTTTTTGTCACATATTTTTTACTGCACTTTTAATAAAAAGCGATGGTAAAACACAACAAAAGACGTCTAGGCATCTCCCGAGCCTTCCCATTGATCTGCATTGTAAAGTACAGAGCGTCTTCGGAGTGGAAAACACCAGAAGAATGGAATGGTCACTTCTTTTAACCGCTTGGTGGTTTTAGAAGCCTGAAGTGGTTAAAAAAATGCTGAAAAGAAAAGCCTGAACCTGTGCACAGCGAGTAAAGGCATATGGTAATTCATTTCAGTATTTTTCATAGTAGTTTCCATGGTGGGATCTGCCCCTAAAAATCTCATTGAACATTCCCTAAGTGGTCTTCACCCAAAACTATCACCAGTGAAAACTACAGTTTCCTTATCATCTATCTGTAGAATAGGTCATCAATATTAGTTCAGGGGGATCTGTTTTTGTATCCCTGTCCATCAGCTATATGACGAGGCAGCAGCATTATATGGAGATCAGCATCTGTAGCGTCCCTGATTATCCCCAGTTCCCTCTCCCAAGCATGGGTAACTGACTAGTCCGGGAACCAATGGATGGCCACCCAAGGGTGTAGCCAGTCCAGTCCACTAGCCGACGACCCGTTGGAAGGGGACAGACAGAAAGACAGTAGGGAGTCTGGTAGTGACAGTTGAAGGGGATGGACGTGTCTCCAGACGGAGTCGTGTAGAAGTGACCTAGGTGGCATAGGAGAGTGGTTGCCAGAGAGGGTACAGCCAGGTACCCACGGAACCAGAGCGCCGACGGGGCACAGGGCCCTAGGTCAGGCGAAAGCTTCAGGCAACCTGACAAACACCTGCACAGTGTGGAGACCTTCAAGGACCTCACTGACCCAAGAATCCCGGGGCACCAGCAGTAAAGATAGAGCCAGGGACCGGAACAGAACACCAACCCTACAGGGTTCACACTGCCCGCCGTACAGACAAGAGACTGCCGACAGACAGTAGGGGACCAACAAACGCTCCCAGCTACGGGGTTCCACCAACAAGTGAGAGGTGCCAGGGAAAGAAGCCACCAGGTTACCACCCCGGCACTGGAACAAAAGGGACCAGGGGACTGAACCAGCCGTCATCAGCCCAGCAGCATCAACAAAGCTTTGAGTAAAACAACAGTTTCACTGCCTCCTCATTATGTGGTCTCCCTTCTTTCTGCACTGGATTCCACCATCCACTCCCTTGCGGAGGGCCTACCATCCAGGCTGCCATCACCATCAGCCCCAGTGGTAAAAGACTATGCAGCGGCGGTTCCATCACCATAACTGCAACCCGCAAGTGGCGTCACGATATAAACTCTTTAATCCCCTGTATAGATTCTCCTTTAAAAAGCGACCCCTCCCCCCCCGGGTCACAGAACCTGGCATCGGCCGTTACACAACCGTGACACAGCATCCCTGTACATATACGGCCCGGGACCGAGTATCCCATAGCTCTGGGGCATCACACATCCTCTTCATTATCTATGGGACCCGGCTGTGTAGGGAAAATAAGGGCTTCACCAGGTCCTGCAACTAAGAGAAATATATAGCACTGAGCTGTAATACTGGACGCAGCTGTGACTACATGTTATATGGTCGTGTTACACAACCTACAAGTGCACAAAGATATTACACATTCACCATGTGACAAGTGGGCCTGTGTGCCTCCAAATGCCAGGGCTGAATTTTAGTCCCAGTCCGGCCCTGCTTAGTAGCTAAAGGTTTTTCATCCGGCTTTTTTGTACCTCTTTTTAATGGTAAATGTTATAAAATATTTGATCATTTAAGGTCTGATGGGAGCATCTGCTGATTGCAAGGGACAAAATATTCCAAGAACTTACAGAGGGGACAATAGCTGGCCCCTTTAAAAACCTTCCTTTTAAAGATTTTAGAATTTCCTCACTAGGTGTTGAACCCCAAAAAAGAACCAAATACTTTTAGGATGTTTCATCACTTCTCTTATCCGAGCGGTGCTTCTTTAAATGACTGTATTGATAAGTCTTCTTCTGCAGTTAAATACTCATCTATTGATACAGTTTAATGACAGATGATCTTTGATGGCAAAGGTAGACATAAAAAGTCAGAATTCAGGTTACTTCCAGTTAATTCCCTCAGTTTCCCTTCTCTGGGTTCCCATTTTTATGGCTATTTTTTCGTGATAGATGTCTCCCGATCGGGTTCACTCTTTCTTGATTATATTTTGAGGCAATATCATCATTTTTACATTGGTGTGTTTTTGAAGTTGAAGTTGTAGGTAGCATTGTTCTCTATCTAGATCAGGTTTCTCAAACGCGGCTAAATATAAGGGCCACATATAGAAGACATTTTCATTTGGGGAGCCGCATTCTTTGCAGAAAAAGCTACATTTTTGTGGTATCAGTTTTTTTTCTATACACCTTTGGATCACATTTTTTGAAAATGTGTTTGTTTGTTTATTTTAACTAGTGATGAAAGGAATCGCAGTAGCCGGGACCGGCGGATCCCTGTGATCCAGATTTTAAAATCCAATTCTGGGTCGGATTCCGGTCTCCATATAAGTCTATGGGGACCAGAACCTGGAGATTAAAAATGGTGGAAGAAGGGATAGGGGGATAGGAGCAGGCACGGTATACTTACCGAGGCACCTTCACGGCTGTAAACTGCTTCCAAGCCGAGCATTCACTTTCGGGGCCGCGAATTAGCTTAATTGCATATGCCCTGCATTCCCCCCCACCAGCACCTGTGATTGGTTTCAGTCAGAAGTGCCCCCACCCTGAGTGGCAGCATGTCAGCTGACTGCTTCCAATCACAAGTGCTGTCTGCATATCTATCGTACAGTTAAAATAAATAAATAAAACAAGTGGCATAGGGTCCCCCCATATTATGATACGCATCACAGAAAAAGTCCATGGCTACAGCCCCCAGCCATACGCTTATATTGGCCCTGTATCAAAATAGGAGGAACCACATGAGGCTTTTTCTTTTAAATTATTTAAATAAATAATTTAAAAAATCAGCATGCGGTCCCCCCAATTTCAATACCCAGCCAAAATAAAACCCGAAAACTGGGGGCTGGTGTTCTCAGACTGGGGAGGATCATGGTTATTGGGCCACCACCCAGCCTAAAAATAGCAGCCTGCAGCCACCCAGAATTGTTGCATCTATTAGATGCGACAAGCCCAGTGCTTTATTCGGCTCTACCCAATTGCTCTGGTGCGGTGGCAATCGGGGTAATATATGAGGTTAATAGCAACCCATAGCTGCCACTAAGCCCTAGATTAGTAATAGGGAGGGTCTATAAGATCCCCATTACTAATCTGTAAGTGTAAGTAAATAAACACAAACACCTAAAAAATCCTTTACTTAGAATAAAATACAAAAAACATCCTCTTTCACCACTTTATTAACCCCAAAAAACCCCTGCAGGTCCAACATAATCCACATGAGGTTCCATGACTATTCCAGCTCTGCTGCAAATCGGAAAGCAAAGCGCATGATCATGGAACATGACTGCCCGCTGTGAGGTCCAGGCAGAGAATGAATGAGCCGTGCGATCAGTGGTGATGTCACTCAGGTTAATTGCTGTCGCAGCTGCAGGTTCCAACAGTGCTCCATCTGTGACCGCAGGTAACCTGACCTCAGAGGACTTCAGGTAACCTTATTAAAGACATTGAACTCACCTCATCTTCTGGCAGAAAACCGTTTTTTTTTGCCAAGAGATGCAGATTTGGTGCTGAAGTTTTTACTTCAAATATTGCATACATTCAACACCTCCTGACAAAAAATCACATCACTACCGGATCATATGTGACGCCCTGGCCTATCAGGTCGTCACAGGGTATTGTGCAATCTGCCCTTCTGCACAGTATCCACCCTCCTTGGTTACAGATCACAGAGCCTTTGGTGTTGTTAACAGCGTGGCCAATCAAAATCCTAGGAACACTTCCCACTTGAACCTACCAGACACACCATTGGGGGGCCTGAAGGGAATAGGGCTGCCCACATGGGGGGTTGGTGAGGAGAAAGTGAGGACAGTGACAGTTGAGTTGAGAGTTGAGTTGAGGAGAGTGAAGGAGAGAGGAGGTGAAGTGGCTCTCGTTAGGAGAGGCCACGGAGGAGAGCTCCTGTGTACTAGGTGGCAGACGTTGGTCTGGGCCTGGTGGGAGCTGGAACACCGGTTGCAGGGGACAGTGTCAAGGGGCATGGACTGCCGAGGAGGGCAGCCGGCGGCCTTGAGCTATCACCGGGCAGGGGCCAGGGCACGACGGGGTATGTGAACCCCAGGCCGGAAAGTAGCTTCACGCGTTTCGGTAATTTACCCTATGGGGGTGAAGACTTCAAGTGTCATCCCCAATCCGCTCCAAAATCGGGGTACTAGCGCACCGATGGGATAGGACTTTCCCACTACAGTCCAAAGAAATCCTACGCGTGAACCCTGAGAGCAAGCTCACTCTGTTAGCCATACGGCTCAACGGGACCCGGAGAGTTTCATACCTATGGGTCCAATCGAGACTAAGGTGCCAGGGACAGAGCCACAGACCAACAGCAACACCAAGGGCATGGATCCAGGCGTGCTACCCACAGCGGTGTTCAGAATTCTGGTTTACAAGCTGTCGGTGTGGTTATTCTGGGACTGAGTGAGTACATTGGAAACCCCTGTTCCTATCCCCCCACGGCACCTAAACACCATCTCAACCATCAACGGGCCCTGGGACACAAACCCCCTACACACGGTGGGGTTAAACATCAGGCTGCCGCAGCATCGTCACCGGGCTCCCCAACGGCAGCGGTGGTCCCTCACATTACCACGCACCGTGGGTGGCATCACGAACTTTCAAAAAATCCCCCTGTACATATATACCTCCCTTCTTTTAATCAAGTGGCCCCGCGACCCCCGGGTCCGGAGACCCCTCGAGCCACCGTGGATCCGGATCCGAGCGGCAGCAGCCCGGCTGCATGCACCGGGGCGGTACACATACCTCATGCGGTTTTGAAGTATTTTTTTTGCCAGGAGGTGTAGATGGTATGCATGAATATGGTGTAAAAATGTAATCATCTAATTTGCATCTCTTGGCCCAAAAATGCAAAAAGAACAAACAAACATTTTTTTCTGCCAGGTGGTGCAAATTTGGTGCTGAAATCTGGTGCAGACATCTCAGCACCAAATTTTCACCTCCTGGCACAAAACTGCACCGAGATGGTGTCAAAACCTTTTTGAAAATAAACAAATGTGCAAGTTTTTTGTTTATTTCAGTTCATATATATATATATATATATATATATTGTGAGGTAGCGACCACCAATGTGGTAAATGGTCGCTATGTGTCGCAATGGAGAAGGTCCCTGCGATATTAAAGTGAAGAAGTTGCTATGGGACTTGTAGTTCCACAAAGGCTTGGTTCTGCATATAAGGGTCAGGTTCCCTTTAACAAGGCCAGTATGCTGTGCAGGTCTGAAAACACAAACCTCCACCTGTGGGTGTGTCGAGGCTGATTTAGGAGACTGTCAGTGTGTGTGGAGCAGCCCTGCATGATGAGCAGCCTCAGGCAGGTAAAGAGGCTGCTATTCTCAGAGAGGTTGGAGCCTCTGGAAGGAACCTGCCCAAGGAAGCGTGGGTTGCCTTCAACCTTCTGGAACTGAGTGTGTGGAGGCTGAGGGAGCTCCACTCTGACACTTGTAGTGTCCAAACCTGAGCGGGCGGTCCGCTACATAGACTGACCAGAAATCCGTGTCTCATGGGGAGACAGCCATACCTTTACTATGGACATTAAATGGACTTGAAGCCCACGGTATGTGAAGGTGTTTTGTTTAACTTTTCCTTTAAGCCAGGAGAGGCTTCATTGTGTTTTGGAAGGGCAGTTTATGTTGTACTAATAAACTGCTGCATTTTTGAGAGAGACTGTGTTGCCTGTGTATGCCTAAGCTACCCTGCATCGCTGCAAGCGAGTAAAACCCCCAGGTTGCGGTAAGCAACGTTTACATATGGTGGAGAATGCGGGCATGCGGTCTGGTTGCTAGGGGCAACGCAGCCTGGTTGCTAAGGGCAACTGCTTAGGACGTATTGCTGTGGATCGGCGGGTCCACGAAAATCGTGTCGGCGCACTCAAGCAGCTGGCGGTGGATCGGCGGTCCACGAAAATTTTGTCTGCGCACTCAAACAGCTGGCGGTGGATCGGCGGGTCCACGAACAGGGACAGCGTGCTCCAGCTGCTGGCGGTGAATCAGTGGGTCTGCAGGGTTCTGTGCTGCAGTGGCGAGAGACCAGTGACTGGAGGTTCCAGGCCAACCCGGAATTGCGGGGCCCTGTTTGGTGAGCAGTGATACACCACAGGCTGGAGATCCTGGTTGTACGGGCGGTACAACCTGGAAAGGTTAGTGGTTCTCTAACCCCCTCCCCCCTCTTTAGACCACCGGGTATTACCCATTGGAGCGCCCCTGCTGTTTGTTTTCTTGTTTCAGCATGGAGGGTGCACAAATGGATGCTATGGAGGAGCTGTACCAGTTCCTTGTGCGTGGACAGCAGGAGCCGTCAGTGCGGACCGATGTGGCAGCAGTGGACCAGTTGATAAACTCCCTTCTGGTGCCAGTACGAACACAGGGTGCCCAGCAAGATAAAGGGGAACTGTGTGAACTGGGGTCTAAAGACACTGCAAGGAAGCCACAGAAACCCCAAAAGGGGGTGGAATCCCATGAAGGGGTGGTTGCCCAGAAGGGGATGGAGCATCCCATAGACAAGGGTGCAGTGGCGCAGATGGACAGTAGTCAAGCACAAAGGTGTTCATGCTGCAAGTGTCCTGTCTGCAGTATAGACCACCCATCTGACGAGAAGCCACGTCTGTGTACCGTGGAAGTGGATGGGGAATCTGTAACTGGACTTGTAGACTCAAGGAGTTTGGTGACCCTGGTGAGGGCCACCTCTGATGTCTACCTGATTCCTGGAAAGAAGTTCCACGCCAACTGCACCCACAATAATGATAAAGAATACCCAATGACCAGTGTGGTCATTAAGACAAAAACGGACATTGGTTCTCATGATGTTGGTGTAGTTTCAGATTTACAGCACCCAATTATTATAGGTTGGGACTCCAAATTATTTGTGGACTTGTGGAAGCAGGGGGAAGTGTCCGGGTGCTTTTGTAAGAGCCGTAACAGTCCAAAGGAAGCTCCACCACAGCGGGAGATTAAAAAGAGTCCTTGTGGGGTGGCTGTGTGTGGTAAGGTGAAGATAGCACCCCCTAAAGGTGACTGTCCTAAGTTAGTGGGGAGCAAAGAAAAAGGTGGACATGCCCAACTTAGTGACATGATGTGTAAGAAAATAAATGACAATATGACCGTTAGTGACGGAGGAGCTCCAGAAAAGGGAGCCAACACCTGGTTAGGTGGGAACATGTCAGTCCAGGACACCAGGTTGAGTGACGATGACTCCAGTAAATACACTGACTCTACTAAAGTGACAAACGAGTACAGTGACGTACTGATGAGCGAACAGGGGAAAACCTCCTCCCGTCGCCGAAGGCGCAACAGGCGTAGAGAGGCGGAGCGAGCTACAACCTCTGAAAATATGGTCCAGGTAGAGACAGTGTCATGTAGTTCTGCCAAAAGGGTGGATTCCCTTCCAGAATCTGAGTGTGCAGAGAAGGTTGAGAAAGGCACGTTGCCAATAGCAACCGCTAATGTAGTGTTGGACAGCAAAATCATGCAAAAGAAAGATGAGTCTGACCTGGAACTGACACATTGTAACGGCAGAAATCAGCAGGGTGAAAGTGCAGAAAAGGAGCCGACCAAAACAGTAGTGGTGATGTCCCCTATGATTTCCTGGTGTGAGGCTGATGGTCTGTTGAGTGAAAACCCTATAGGAGAAGAAATCCTGGAGGCTGTTGGTGGAGGAAAAATCCACAAAGGTCATGGTGAGCAGACCAGTGATTCAACCAGTGCTGGCGTGAACAATAGTGCAAACGGCACAAAAGCTGTTGTAGACCCCAGAGAATCTGAGGTTGAAGGTATGGAGTGCAAGAAAGCCTCTGAAGTTGCAGAGAATACAGAGTCCCAAGAGATGGCTGAAGCTGCAGAAATTGAGAGAACCCTTAAAGTAGGGAAATTTAGCCCAGAAGTCCCATCAGCAGCTGAGAGCTTAACTGAACTTACTGGTAAGACCAAGATGGAGGCCATAAAGATGGACTTGGTACAGAAGATTGAGAATCTTGAGTCCAAAGATGAGGAAAAATTCAAAGGCTCTGAGGCTATGGAAAAACCTGAGGAGAATGCAACTCCAAAGGTGGAGCCTGTGATAAGAAAAGAGGATGGATATAGAAGACCCAAGGAACGGTCTGATGCCCTTACAGCTAAAGAAATTCGGCCAGTTTTTACGTGCATGGTAGAAGTCCCTGCAGACTTGAGAAAAGCCTGTGCCAGTGAGGCGGTACATGAAAAATTCAAGACTGCCGTAGGAGCCTATAAAGTGTACTTTGCCCCAGAGTCTTGTCGGTTGGTGGTGTGCTCTGTAAGTGATGTCACAAAGAAGCGGGTGGCTATCCTGAGTGGCATGCACCTACAGTGTCTTCGCACGAAGTGGCTCATCTCTACAAAGACGGAAGAAGACACCAGACGATTGGAGCATATGAAGCGGCTCACCGCAGCGTTTCAGGAAGTGGTGGTTGTGAAGAAACCATTAATTGGGCTTGCAATAAGAGCGCTGAGAAGTAACATTCAGCAAGCCAGGAAGGTTCCAGGTATTACAGCTATTGAAGTGGAAAAAAACAGTGGAACATTCCGAATCTATGGGAAAACTGCAGAAGCAGTCAAGACAGCTCGAAGGTTGTTGGAGTTTGTGGAAGAGGTCACACAAGTACCCAGAGAACTGGTTAAGAAACTGATTGGAAGAAATGGAAGAGTCATGCAGGAGATGGTTGACAAGTCCGGTGTGACGAGAGTAAGAATTAATATTCATAATGAAGCCAAGATACTCTGTGAAGTCGGTATGGTTCCATGTGTCATTGTGGGAACAAAAGAGTGTGTTGGAAATGTACGAGTCCTCCTAGAGTACCGCCTGGGTTACCTGGAAGAACTAAGGCAGTTGACCCTAAAAAGGCAGAATATTGCAGAACAACTCCATCAAGTTGGTATGAGGTGGAGACAGCTTTCAGGCTGGGGCCAGGAGAAGGGTTGCCCACCTGATAAAGGTGTTGCCTCAGTTGGCACAGAAAGTAGGTCCTATAAAGAAAGGAACCAAGGTCATGGAAGACCTAACTACACTTTGGGCTATAGCATAAACTCTGAATGGTCCAAGCCCTCTACTCTAAACTCCAAAGGAATGGATGAAGGGAGTAATATATCTACAGTGAAGGATGGTCTTGAGAAAACACGCCAACAGAGCGATGACGACCGAAGACGCAATGGAAGAACAAGCCATAGTAAATCTGCAAAAAGAGAATGCAGACGGTCTAGATATGGCAGATCATCTATCAGCTCAGTGCTGAGGTGCCCAGACAGTAGCCTCTCTAGTGGATTAGATAGCTCAGAGTCGGACCAGACAGTAGTTTCGACTGGAAGAGAGTTTCGCTACTACACTAGCCGTTGGAGACAGTCATGGAGAGAGAGGTCTGACCGGGGGGCGTATCTGAGAAGGGGGTTGACTGAGACGAGTCTGGTGACAATGACCGACTTTATGTCAGGAGCTGAAAATCAAGTTTGTCAAAGAGGGCCCTCTCAACTGGTAGGACAAGGTGACACTGATGCCCTGTCTCGGGGCCCCTTTGGGTGTCAAGTGTTCAACCCTACGAGTTTGAACAGAGGGGGGGGATATGTGAGGTAGCGACCACCAATGTGGTAAATGGTCGCTATGTGTCGCAATGGAGAAGGTCCCTGCGATATTAAAGTGAAGAAGTTGCTATGGGACTTGTAGTTCCACAAAGGCTTGGTTCTGCATATAAGGATCAGGTTCCCTTTAACAAGGCCAGTATGCTGTGCAGGTCTGAAAACACAAACCTCCACCTGTGGGTGTGTCGAGGCTGATTTAGGAGACTGTCAGTGTGTGTGGAGCAGCCCTGCATGATGAGCAGCCTCAGGCAGGTAAAGAGGCTGCTATTCTCAGAGAGGTTGGAGCCTCTGGAAGGAACCTGCCCAAGGAAGCGTGGGTTGCCTTCAACCTTCTGGAACTGAGTGTGTGGAGGCTGAGGGAGCTCCACTCTGACACTTGTAGTGTCCAAACCTGAGCGGGCGGTCCGCTACATAGACTGACCAGAAATCCGTGTCTCATGGGGAGACAGCAGGGCCGTATTTGCCACTAGGCACCCGTGGTCCGGTGCCTAGGGCGGCACGTTGCGGGGGGGCGGCACTTTCTGGCAGCAAAAAAAAAAAAAAAAAATTTATAATTTTTTTTTTTTTTTTTTTTTTTTTTTTACATCCCCGCCCCCCCGCCCCTCCCTCCGTTGCACTTCGCTGTGTTCTCGAGGGGGGGGGTGAGAGGGAGGAAAGGCGCACCTCTGTCTCTTGATAGTGAGCTGATTAACCCCGGAAGTTCCAGCGCCTGCACTTCCGGGTCAGAGGCGCGCGGGCGCGCCAATCAGCTCACTGCCCCGTGCTGCAGCGTCCAATGCTGCAGACGACACACGCCGCGGAGGAGGACGCGACTGGAGCCGGAGCCAGCCAGAAGAGGATAATCAGCAGAGCAGGGCAGCAGGCACCGGAGCAGGTATGCATAAGGCAGAGCCTAGAATGTATGGGCACCTTACAGGTTAGTTGATGATCGTTGCGATGCCTCTTTTTGGCTGGGAAAAGAGAGAGGCTGGGGGGAGGCTGGGAAAAGAGAGAGGCTGGGGGGAGGCTGGGAAAAGAGAGAGGCTGAGGCTGGGGGGGAGGCTGGGAAGAGAGAGAGGCTGAGGCTGGGGGGAGAGAGAGGGGGAGGCTGGGAGGAGAGAGAGGCTGAGGCTGGGGGGGAGGCTGGGAGGAGAGAGAGGCTGAGGCTGGGGGGGAGGCTGGGGGGAGAGAGAGGCTGGGGGGGAGGCTGGGGGGAGAGAGAGGCTGGGGGGGAGGCTGGGGGGAGAGAGAGGCTGGGGGGGAGGCTGGGGGGAGAGAGAGGCTGGGGGAGAGGCTGGGGGAGAGGCTGGGGGGAGAGAGAGGCTGGGGGGGAGAGAGGCTGGGGGGGGAGAGAGGCTGGGGGGGAGGCTGGGGGGAGAGAGAGGCTGGGGGGAGAGAGAGGCTGGGGGGAGAGGGAGGCTGGGGGGAGAGAGAGGCTGGGGGGGAGGCTGGGGGGAGAGAGAGGCTGGGGGGGAGGCTGGGGGGAGAGAGAGGCTGGGGGGGAGGCTGGGGGGGAGGCTGGGGGGAGAGAGAGGCTGGGGGGGAGGCTGGGGGGAGAGAGAGGCTGGGGGGGAGGCTGGGGGGAGAGAGGCTGGGGGGGAGGCTGGGGGGAGAGAGAGGCTGGGGGGGAGGCTGGGGGGAGAGAGAGGCTGGGGGGGGAGGCTGGGGGGAGAGAGAGGCTGGGGGGGAGGCTGGGGGGAGAGAGAGGCTGGGGGGGAGGCTGGGGGGAGAGAGAGGCTGGGGGGGAGGCTGGGAAAAGAGAGAGAGGCTGAGGCTGGGGGGAGAGAGAGGGGGAGGCTGGGGGGAGAGAGAGGCTGGGGGGGGAGGCTGGGGGGAGAGAGAGGCTGGGGGGGAGGCTGGGGGGAGAGAGAGGCTGGGGGGGAGGCTGGGGGGAGAGAGAGGCTGGGGGGGAGGCTGGGGGGAGAGAGAGGCTGGGGGGGGAGGCTGGGGGGAGAGAGAGGCTGGGGGGAGAGAGAGGCTGGGGGGAGGCTGGGGAGAGAGAGAGGCTGGGGGGGAGGCTGGGGGGAGAGAGAGGCTGGGGGGAGGCTGGGGGGAGAGAGAGAGGCTGGGGGGGAGGCTGGGGGGAGAGAAAGGCTGGGGGGAGGCTGGGGGGAGAGAGAGAGGCTGGGGGGAGGCTGGGGGGAGAGAGAGAGGCTGGGGGGAGGCTGGGGGGAGAGAGAGAGGCTGGGGGGAGGCTGGGGGGAGAGAGAGGCTGGGGGGGAGGCTGGGGGGAGAGAGAGGCTGGGGGGGAGGCTGGGGGGAGAGAGAGGCTGGGGGGGAGGCTGGGGGGAGAGAGAGGCTGGGGGGGAGGCTGGGGGGAGAGAGAGGCTGGGGGGGAGGCTGGGGGGAGAGAGAGGCTGGGGGGGGGCTGGGGGGAGAGAGAGGCTGGGGGGGAGGCTGGGAAGAGAGAGAGAGGCTGAGGCTGGGGGGAGAGAGAGGGGGAGGCTGGGGGGAGAGAGAGGCTGGGGGGGAGGCTGGGGGGAGAGAGAGGCTGGGGGGGAGGCTGGGGGGAGAGAGAGGCTGGGGGGAGGCTGGGGGGAGAGAGAGGCTGGGGGGGAGGCTGGGGGGAGAGAGAGGCTGGGGGGGAGGCTGGGGGGAGAGAGAGGCTGGGGGGGAGGCTGGGGGGAGAGAGAGGCTGGGGGGGGAGGCTGGGGGGAGAGAGGCTGGGGGGGAGGCTGGGGGGAGAGAGAGGCTGGGGGGGAGGCTGGGGGGAGAGAGAGGCTGGGGGGGAGGCTGGGGGGAGAGAGAGGCTGGGGGGGAGGCTGGGAAGAGAGAGAGAGGCTGAGGCTGGGGGGAGAGAGAGGGGGAGGCTGGGAGGAGAGAGAGGCTGAGGCTGGGGGGAGAGAGAGGGGGAGGCTGGGAAGAGAGAGAGAGGCTGAGGCTGGGGGGAGAGAGAGGGGGAGGCTGGGAGGAGAGAGAGGCTGAGGCTGGGGGGGAGGCTGGGAGGAGAGAGAGGCTGAGGCTGGGGGGGAGGCTGGGAGGAGAGAGAGGCTGAGGCTGGGGGGGAGGCTGGGAGGAGAGAGAGGCTGAGGCTGGGGGGGAGGCTGGGGGGGAGGCTGGGGGGAGAGAGAGGCTGGGGGGAGAGAGAGGCTGAGGCTGGGGTAGAGGCTGGGGGGGGAGGCTGGGGGGAGAGAGAGGCTGGGGGAGAGAGGCTGGGGGGGAGGCTGGGGGAGAGAGAGGCTGGGGGGAGGCTGGGGGGAGAGAGGCTGGGGGGAGGCTGGGGGGAGAGGGAGGCTGGGGGGAGAGAGAGGCTGGGGGGGGAGGCTGGGGGAGAGAGAGGCTGGGGGGAGAGAGAGGCTGGGGGAGAGAGGCTGGGGGGAGGCTGGGGGAGAGAGAGGCTGGGGGGAGAGGGAGGCTGGGGGGGAGGCTGGGGGAGAGAGAGGCTGGGGGGAGAGAGAGGCTGGGGGGGAGGCTGGGGGGAGAGAGAGGCTGGGGGGGAGGCTGGGGGGAGAGAGGCTGGGGGAGAGGGAGGCTGGGGGGGAGGCTGGGGGGAGAGAGGCTGGGGGGAGAGAGAGGCTGGGGGGGAGGCTGGGGGGAGCGAGAGGCTGAGGCTGGGGGGAGAGAGAGGCTGGGGGGAGAGAGAGGCTGGGGGGGGAGGCTGGGGGGAGAGAGAGGCTGGGGGGGGAGGCTGGGGGGAGAGAGAGGCTGGGGGGGAGGCTGGGGGGAGAGAGAGGCTGGGGGGGAGGCTGGGGGGAGAGAGAGGGGGAGGCTGGGAGGAGAGAGAGGCTGAGGCTGGGGGGAGAGAGAGGGGGAGGCTGGGAGGAGAGAGAGGCTGAGGCTGGGGGGAGAGAGAGGGGGAGGCTGGGAAGAGAGAGAGAGGCTGAGGCTGGGGGGAGAGAGAGGGGGAGGCTGGGAGGAGAGAGAGGCTGAGGCTGGGGGGGAGGCTGGGAGGAGAGAGAGGCTGAGGCTGGGGGGGAGGCTGGGAGGAGAGAGAGGCTGAGGCTGGGGGGGAGGCTGGGAGGAGAGAGAGGCTGAGGCTGGGGGGGAGGCTGGGGGGGAGGCTGGGGGGAGAGAGAGGCTGGGGGGAGAGAGAGGCTGAGGCTGGGGTAGAGGCTGGGGGGGAGGCTGGGGGGAGAGAGAGGCTGGGGGGAGAGAGAGGCTGGGGGAGAGAGGCTGGGGGGGAGGCTGGGGGAGAGAGAGGCTGGGGGGAGGCTGGGGGGAGAGAGGCTGGGGGGAGGCTGGGGGGAGAGGGAGGCTGGGGGGAGAGAGAGGCTGGGGGGGAGGCTGGGGGAGAGAGAGGCTGGGGGGAGAGAGAGGCTGGGGGAGAGAGGCTGGGGGGGAGGCTGGGGGAGAGAGAGGCTGGGGGGAGAGGGAGGCTGGGGGGGAGGCTGGGGGAGAGAGAGGCTGGGGGGAGAGAGAGGCTGGGGGGAGGCTGGGGGGAGAGAGAGGCTGGGGGGAGGCTGGGGGGAGAGAGGCTGGGGGAGAGGGAGGCTGGGGGGGAGGCTGGGGGGAGAGAGGCTGGGGGGAGAGAGAGGCTGGGGGGGAGGCTGGGGGGAGCGAGAGGCTGAGGCTGGGGGGAGAGAGAGGCTGGGGGGAGAGAGAGGCTGGGGGGGGAGGCTGGGGGAGAGAGAGAGGCTGGGGGGGGAGGCTGGGGGGAGAGAGAGGCTGGGGGGGAGGCTGGGGGGAGAGAGAGGCTGGGGGGGAGGCTGGGGGGAGAGAGAGGCTGGGGGGGAGGCTGGGGGGAGAGAGAGGCTGGGGGGGAGGCTGGGGGGGAGAGAGAGGCTGGGGGGGAGGCTGGGGGAGAGAGAGAGGCTGGGGGGAGGCTGGGGGGAGAGAGAGGCTGGGGGGAGGCTGGGGGGAGAGAGAGGCTGGGGGGGAGGCTGGGGGGAGAGAGAGAGGCTGGGGGGAGGCTGGGGGGAGAGAGAGGCTGGGGGGGAGGCTGGGGGGAGAGAGAGGCTGGGGGGAGAGAGAGGCTGGGGGGAGAGAGAGGCTGGGGGGAGAGAGAGGCTGAGGCTGGGGGGGAGGCTGGGGGGAGAGAGAGGCTGAGGCTGGGGGGGGAGGCTGGGGGGAGAGAGAGGCTGAGGCTGGGGGGGGAGGCTGGGGGGAGAGAGGCTGAGGCTGGGGGGGAGGCTGGGGGGAGAGAGAGGCTGAGGCTGGGGGGGGAGGCTGGGGGGAGAGAGGGGCTGAGGCTGGGGGGGGAGGCTGGGGGGAGAGAGAGGCTGAGGCTGGGGGGGAGGCTGGGGGGGAGAGAGAGGCTGAGGCTGGGGGGGAGGCTGGGGGGAGAGAGAGGCTGAGGCTGGGGGGGAGGCTGGGGGGAGAGAGAGGCTGAGGCTGGGGGGGAGGCTGGGGGGAGAGAGAGGCTGAGGCTGGGGGGGGGAGGCTGGGGGAGAGAGAGGCTGAGGCTGGAGGGGAGGCTGGGGGGAGAGAGAGGCTGAGGCTGGAGGGGAGGCTGGGGGGAGAGAGAGGCTGAGGCTGGAGGGGAGGCTGGGGGGAGAGAGAGGCTGAGGCTGGAGGGGAGGCTGGGGGGAGAGAGAGGCTGAGGCTGGGGGGGAGGCTGGGGGGAGAGAGAGGCTGAGGCTGGGGGGGAGGCTGGGGGGAGAGAGAGGCTGAGGCTGGGGGGGAGAGAGGCTGATGCTGGGGGAGAGAGAGGCTGGGGGAGGCTGGGGGGAGAGAGGCTGATGCTGGGGGAGAGGCTGCTGCTGAAGGCGGGGGAGAGAGGCTGCTGCTGGGGAATGGGAGAGAGGGGCCAATCCTAGAGAAAGAGGACAAGGGTTGAGGGATAGTGCAATGACAAAATCGATGGGTGGAGTGTAGGGACTCAGAATAAAAGGGGGGCAGCATTGGGAGCTCATTATGGAGAAGGGGCAGCATGTGTGGGCTCAGTATGGAGTGGAGCAATGTAGGGGAGTCAATATCAAGAGTGGGGTAGTGTGTGTGTGGGGGGGGGTCTCAGCATAAGCGCTAGTGTGGTGGTCTTAGTATGATGAATGGGGCAGCATGGAGGTGTCATTATGGAAAAGAGTAAGGCAGCATTAGGAGCTCATGGAGAGGGGCAGCATGCATGGGACACTGTGAGGAGGGGGCAGCATGCATGGGACATTGTGAGGAGGGGGCAGCATGCATGGGACATTGTGAGGAGGGGGCAGCATGCATGGGACATTGTGAGGAGGGGGGCAGCATGCATGGGACCCTGTGAGGAGGGGGCAGCATGCATGGGACCCTGTGAGGAGGGGGCAGCATGCATGGGACCCTGTGAGGAGGGGGCAGCATGCATGGGACCCTGTGAGGAGGGGGCAGCATGCATGGGACCCTGTGAGGAGGGGGCAGCATGCATGGGACCCTGTGAGGAGGGGGCAGCATGCATGGGACCCTGTGAGGAGGGGGCAGCATGCATGGGACCCTGTGAGGAGGGGGCAGCATGCATGGGACCCTGTGAGGAGGGGGCAGCATGCATGGGACCCTGTGAGGAGGGGGCAGCATGCATGGGACACTGTGAGGAGGGGGCAGCATGCATGTGACACTGTGAGGAGGGGGCAGCATGCATGGGACATTGTGAGGAGGGGGCAGCATGCATGGGACCCTGTGAGGAGGGGGCAGCATGCATGGGACACTGTGAGGAGGGGGCAGTATGCATGGGACATTGTGAGGAGGGATCAGCATGCATGGGACATTGTGAGGAGGGGCAGCATGCATGGGACACTGTGAGGAGGGGCAGCATGCATGGGACACTGTGAGGAGGGGCAGCATGCATGGGACACTGTGAGGAGGGGCAGCATGCATGGGACATTGTGAGGAGGGGGCAGCATGCATGGGACACTGTGAGGAGGGGGCAGCATGCATGGGACACTGTGAGGAGGGGCAGCATGCATGGGACATTGTGAGGAGGGGGCAGCATGCATGGGACATTGTGAGGAGGGGGCAGCATGCATGGGACATTGTGAGGAGGGGGCAGCATGCATGGGACATTGTGAGGAGGGGGCAGCATGCATGGGACATTGTGTGGAGGGGCAGCATGCATGGGACACTGTGAGGAGGGGGCAGCATGCATGGGACCCTGTGAGGAGGGGGCAGCATGCATGGGACACTGTGAGGAGGGGCAGCATGCATGGGACACTGTGAGGAGGGGCAGCATGCATGGGACACTGTGAGGAGGGGCAGCATGCATGGGACACTGTGAGGAGGGGCAGCATGCATGGGACACTGTGAGGAGGGGGCAGCATGCATGGGACACTGAGGAGGGGCAGCATGCATGGGACATTGTGAGGAGGGGGCAGCATGCATGGGACATTGTGAGGAGGGGGCAGCATGCATGGGACACTGTGAGGAGGGGGCAGCATGCATGGGACACTGTGAGGAGGGGGCAGCATGCATGGGACATTGTGAGGAGGGGGCAGCATGCATGGGACATTGTGTGGAGGGATCAGCATGCATGGGACATTGTGAGGAGGGGCAGCATGCATGGGACATTGTGAGGAGGGATCAGCATGCATGGGACATTGTGAGGAGGGATCAGCATGCATGGGACATTGTGAGGAGGGGCAGCATGCATGGGACATTGTGAGGAGGGGGCAGCATGCATGGGACACTGTGAGGAGGGGGCAGCATGCATGGGACATTGTGAGGAGGGGGCAGCATGCATGGGACACTGTGAGGAGGGGGCAGCATGCATGGGACATTGTGAGGAGGGGGCAGCATGCATGGGACACTGTGAGGAGGGGGCAGCATGCATGGGACATTGTGAGGAGGGGGCAGCATGCATGGGACACTGTGAGGAGGGGGCAGCATGCATGGGACACTGTGAGGAGGGGGCAGCATGCATGGGACACTGTGAGGAGGGGGCAGCATGCAAGGGACATTGTGAGGAGGGAGCAGCATGCATGGGACATTGTGAGGAGGGGGCAGCATGCATGGGACATTGTGAGGAGGGGGCAGCATGCATGGGACATTGTGAGGAGGGGGCAGCATGCATGGGACACTGTGAGGAGGGGGCAGCATGCATGGGACACTGTGAGGAGGGGGCAGCATGCATGGGATATTGTGAGGAGGGGGCAGCATGATGTGAGGACAGTACAGATCATATTTCATAATTGAGGAAGGTGTGGTGGATATACAGTAGTTTATAAGGGAGGGCAGTGTGTAGTTTATTAGGGGCAGTGTGACAGTCACAGTATATAAGTGGGGACGGTGTGGTGGGAATATTTTATACTCATGCTATGTTTTGATGTGCCTGTGGTGATCCCCATTGGGGGGGGGGTTAGTGCCCTTCGTTTCTCATTGATACTTTTTAAAGTGTTTTACAGAGTAGATCTGCCTTAAACAGATGTCGAGTGCGAAAACTCAGTGTTACGTTGTCACTAAGGGGCGCGACCACTTAAAGTGCCTAGGGCAGCATGAAGGCAAAATACAGCCCTGGGAGACAGCCATACCTTTACTATGGACATTAAATGGACTTGAAGCCCACGGTATGTGAAGGTGTTTTGTTTAACTTTTCCTTTAAGCCAGGAGAGGCTTCATTGTGTTTTGGAAGGGCAGTTTATGTTGTACTAATAAACTGCTGCATTTTTGAGAGAGACTGTGTTGCCTGTGTATGCCTAAGCTACCCTGCACCGCTGCAAGCGAGTAAAACCCCCAGGTTGCGGTAAGCAACGTTTACAATATATATATATATATATATATATATATATATATATATATATAAAAGCAGAGGGCTGTCATGGTCAGTGCTTTACTATGGTGGAATGATTTGCAGCACCGCGGAGAGACGGGTTCTTTGCAGAGCTATTCCAATGGCAGCCACTGGGAAATCAGTTGCAAGTAGCACAGCACTTCTCGATTAGGCAGGGGTGCCTTGGTAGGTTCCAAATCCGTAATATAAAGTAATAAATCCAAGCACTCCAATTCAGGTGAACACAAATTAATTTATTTTGAGCAGCAGCAGATCCAGTTTATGGGTGAAAACGTTTTGTCGTCACACGTTGACCTTCATCAGTTAAATGCTGTCAGATATGAAGCTGCCTGGATGGATGGCATGAAGGGTAACAGTGGTGTCCGCAGCTGTGAGGAACAGGATTATTGTCTTACACTCCTTGCTGCTGCAACATAAAAAAAAGCTATCCTATTCTCTATTAATACTGTTCTTGTCGCGGGCGGAGGGGACGCGCTCGCCACGCTCGGGTCCGGGGCTTCTGATGCTCGGTGGCTCGAGCGGTGGACCGGACCCGGGGACCCGAGCAGCGCTCCTCACCCGTGAGTGAAAAGGGGGTGGTATGTTTAGGGAGATTGTTTGTGACGCCACCCACGGGACGTGGTGATGATGGCACCACCGCTGCTGGTAACGGGGATCCCGGGAGATACCTTGTCACCCACATGTAAGTCCCGATCAGGGTGTCCTTTGGGGAGATGAGGTCTCACATCCCGGCGGGAGATGACCACTCCCTCCTTCAGGCCGGGTTCTGCAATGAACCCCCTCCCCTTTTGATGCTGAACCGTTCAACAACACCTTGGTACATCAGGCCCCGGGAGCGGTAGGTGGCAAGCCGCAGTCGCTGCTTCTCCTAGAGGTCTCTGGCTTCCGCCTGCGCCCACCGCGCCTCCCGTTGCTCCCGCTCACAGGCCAACTGGGTGATCATAGCCTGGAAGCCTCCGCAGGTGTCCTCCTCGACACGGGGCCACTCCCAGGTGACGACCGCTGCTTTCCCGCTACCTGAATCATGGTAGCTCGCTGCCGGAGCCCCAACAGCGACTGGGCACAGTACATGGGGAAGATTGTCCGCACTGGTGGTAGCCTCCTCCGCGGCTCTGGATCATGTCATCGCCTGGGCTGCCGTCACGGAATCAAAGGACGAAGCTTGCTCCTTCTCCAGGGGAGAAGGTAATACAACCGCTTCTGGTCTGGCAGGGGAAGCTGATGCCACTTTGCCCTTCTCCAGCGGAGAAGGTGATGTGACAGCTTCTGGTCTCTCTAGCTCTGGCGGTGACACAGCCTGGTCGAGGACGGATCCTGGTAGATGGATCGGTGCAGCCTGGTCAAGCGGCGCTCCACTTTCTTGAGCACGCATGGCTGCCACTGCTCGACTCGCTGCAAGTGCTCCTCTCGCAGAGTCCAGCACAGCCGCTGGATCTCCGCCTCTAGCGGCTCTGCGGTCTAGCTCCCTGGTTGAACTGGGACACTGGCACGATCCCCTGGTGCAGACATGTTGTCAGTAACAGTCCTGGAGGCATTCAGGTGCAGGGCCTCCGGGCTCCCTGCTTCCAGTTTCGTTTTTACATTCCGTATACTCCCAGGGTGCAGGGCTTTCCTTTTCGCGCCTTTTAGTCTGCTGTGGCACAGTTATTTTTCACAGCAAAATGGCGGCGATAAAAACAATAAAGTTCAGTCCGTATAATACAGTTTTTAAATCACACGTCACCCGGTTTGACCGGATCCAGTTCAATCCTGTTCCTGACGCCAGGAAAAAGGGTTGTAGCACCCAGGGATATGGGGTACTCGGTTTCGGGCAGTGTCTCTATTGGGAATGTCCCAAATTGTGGCCTTTACCCGGTTCCATGCCCTGGGCCCTTTTTATAATGGGGATATTTACAGGGGATTTGTGAGTAAAGTTATTCGTAACGCCACTTGCGGTGTAGCAGCTAAAGGTAGGGAGCTGATGGTATTGCAGCTAGTATGGTAGTCTCTCCTCAAGTAGGGTATTGCTCCAGCGGGTGTATGGTGCAGTGGGCATCGGAAGAAGGAGTCCAGACAGATATTCAGTGCACTGGTTTACTCACTTTTCGGGTGTTTACTGGTTGCCCGAGGCCGGCTGTTTTCACCTCCAGGTCCCCTTCATCCCAGTGCCAGTCTGCTTCTCTGGTACCTTCTTCCCCTGCACCTGTCTCTGGTAAGTGGGTCCCCGTGGTATAGAACACTGCGGTCCCCGGTTTGTGGTTTGTCCACCTCTGTCCGCCTGACGGTAGCATGAACCCTTTGGGGTTGGAGTCTCTGTTCCTGTCCCCGGCTCTCTCTTTGCTACTGAGTCTTCGGATTCTTTAGGGTCAGCAAGGTCCTTGATGGTCCCCTTTGCTGTGCAAGTGTTAACAGGTTGGCTTGAAGCTCTTTCCTGTCCTAGGGTCTTGTACCCCGTCGGTGCGTAGTTCCGGGAGTACTCCACCATACTCCACCGGCAACCACCTCTCCTGGGTACCAGGTCACCGTCAACCCGAGTCAGGGAGTCACTTCGCTTCCACCTTCACTCCTTTATAATAACTACAGTTCTCATAATTAGACTGACTAATGACTGCTCTGTCTCAATGCAGTCTTCCTTCTCACTTCTCACTTCCTGTGTTCCCGACTACTCTCCACATTCTGCCCCTCCCACCTGGTCAACTAGTGGACTGGAGTGGCTCCACCTCTAGGCGGCCATCTATTGTCCCACCCTAGCTGGGTACCATAGTATGGGGGATTGTCTGGAAAAACTGTGATTCCTGGGTTTTTGGTGTTACCGGCACTGAGGTTCTGAGTCACTAAGGGGCTAGGCCCTGCATCTTGGAGGATGCAGAACCTTGCAGCCAGGGGTGGATTAAGGGTAACCAGGGCCCCGGGCTGTTCAGGATCTCTGGGCCCCCCTTCCCTACACGCGGGTCATGTGACGGGTCATGTGACGGGTCATGTGACGGGTCATGTGACGGGTCATGTGACGGGTCATGTGACGGGTCCATCATCATACACTTGAAACAGATAATTTCTAAAAAATAGTTGCCGAAACTATAACCTAAAAACATCCACTAATCTAATAAATATACCCTTCAGTTTAAAAACAAAACACTCATACAGTCATAATATTAAACAGTCCAACTATAATCTATAAACAAGACTATTGCAAATTTTCACAAGTTTTTCATATAGAAAGTGCTACATAAAATATAGTGCAAAACTGCTGGGGAAATTCACCCATGGAGTTTCAGTCCTCCATTCCCAATTTATACATACACAGTGTGCTGGGGCATTTCACCCATCTATACATACACAGTGTGTGGATTGGGAATGGAGGATTGAAACTACATAGATCAGATGCCCCAGAACACTGATAGAAGACACCCTTGTCCCCACCTTATAGAAAATTACAATCCCCCCCTTTCACATAGTGTGCCGCCGCTGCCTGCGGCTAGTGAACAGGTCGGCAGGCACCTCCAGAGAACAGATCACCGCAGGGGTGTATCAAGGCTTTCTGGCACCTGGGGCAAGAATTCTGTTTGGCGCCCCCCCCCCCCCCCTCACCTCCCGCAGTTTGGTTAGTCAGCATGTGACTGCTCATGATTTGCACGATTACTCATGTACAGATGAGCTGCTCTTCCTAATTTTCTCAATGTTCAATAAAAAACAGAGAAGTAGAAAGAGAGGCAAATTATCACATGACTAAATATGAAAATTGCATGTGAGTGGAGCAGACATATGATGACTGCTAGAGCCAGAATGAAGAGCTGAATCCTGACAGTGAGTACATTACATGCTGTTAGGATTGGGCTACAGGGCTTAATTTTATAATTAAAGGGGTTGTCCAGGTTTACAGTGAAAGTTTGCAGTCACTCTAGGTGACTGCAGACTTCTCCATTCCCACAACGCATGCTCTGCACACTTAGGATTCTCCCATGCCGGAGGCAAGAGTGGACGATCATGTGAGCTCAAGTATGCCGGGTACTGCACATGCACCTCATTGATTTGAATATGAGCTGATGTACAGTACCCAGCCGTGGCCACGATCAGAAAACTGAGCCGGTCCGGATTTGAGCATTTCCGGCCACCTGCTGCAGCCGCCAGTAGCTGGAACAGCTGAATGGTGCAGGCCAGACCCCGTCCGATCAGACATTGATGACCTATCCTAAGGATATCCTAAAGATATCCTTAGGATAGGTCATCAATGTTAAAGTAATGAACAACCTTTTTAATATAGAAACGTATAACACAATCTTACAAGTTATGAATTCTTACTTGTGTACAAGATCAAAACTAATAACAGCACAAGTATACAATCACCATAATGATCAGAGGTACAGAAATACATAACTAGAACCCCAGCAGTACAGAAACAACGCAGCACAACCACCAGTAGAAAAGAAATTCATCATCAGATCCCTCAGCAATACAGAAATTCCCTACCAGAACCACCAGCAGTACAGAAATTCCTGGCCAGAACCACCAGCAGTACAGAAGCAAAGCAGCACAACTACCAGCAGAAAAGAAATTCATCATCAGAACCGTCAGCAGTACAGAAATTCCCCACCAGAAACACCAGAAATTCCCTACCAAGTGCCACATGCAGTACATAAATTAATTATCAAAACAACCAGCAGTACAGAAACTCCACACCATAACCACCAGCAATACAGAAATTCATCACCAGAATCACCAGCAGTTCAGAAATACATCCATATAACCCAATTAGTACAGATACACAGCATTAAAACCCTTATCAATACAGAAATACATCAGCAGAAATACCATCAGTATATGGTACATCAATTGTAATGTCAGGTTAGTCCCATATACATTTGTATTGCATGAACCTACAACCTCCAGTACATGCTTAACAATGTTAAGGAAATACTGGGAGCTATCATATTAGACTGCGGACTAAACAGGAACCACAGTACTGATGAAAAATAGTCAGCATCATAAATTATTTACATCCAGGTACTTTATAGATGACGCTGTCTCTGATCCGAGTCATTTGTTTTCTTTTCTTTATCTTGTACAGACGCCATGATGACTTTTCACATTCACAGCTCATCTCTGCAGAATTCCATCTTCTCCACTTTTCTGCAGCACATCTTGGCACGATACCCTTAAAAATAGCAGAATTATTGTAGTACTCCTATATAAAAATATCTGCTCTTCACTGTGTGCCTGAGTAAATACAGTAATTATCCCTCACTCTGATCTCTGTACAAAATATCAGGCGCACACACTGTCCCTCTAATAGTGCATGCCCTCCACACTGCCCTCTCCTTTCTATACCGAGACCCCTCTTCACACTGTCCTCTACACTCTGTCCCCAATCTACTGCTCAGTCTTTATACTGTGCCCCCTCATCACACACCCCTTCTCACTATGGCCTCACAATGTGTGTCCCCCCCATGCTGCCCCCTCTCCAAACCTCCCCACTACCCAGTCTCTATTTTGTGCCCCTCACATTTTTTTCATCCCATACTGTCTCCTCACTACCTCCAAACTCATTCCCCCTCATTCCTCATACTGTGTCTGCGCCCATTCTGCCTGTTTGCTCCCCATACTGTGTTCTCACAATTACTCCCTCGCTCACATACAGTCCTGAAATGCCTCATATTGTGTACCGAAAATTTCTTTCCCCCATTTACTCCCCATACTGTATTCATATGCACTCCCGACCCCGCTTCTCATACTATGTTTGTATATATTCCCCTTCACCCTCTCTCCCCATGCTGTCTGTATACATTCCTTCTTGCTTCCCATACTGTGTCTAAATGCATCCCCCTTCCACACCCACTCTCCTCACATTGTGCTGAAATATATACATCTCCCTTGCCCATCCTCACCTATCCCCATACTGTTTTTCCATATACACATTCCCTCCCCCATCCTCTCTGGCCATACTGTGTGGCCATACATACATTCTCCTTTCCCATCCTCTTTCTGCATACAGTGGCCACATATACCTTCCTCCTCTCACCCTCTCTCCCCATATTGTGTCCCTATATACTTCCCACACTAGAAAATGATGGAGGGCACCCATTTCACCCCAGGGATCACCTCGCCACAATAACAATGAGGCTGGCAGGAAAAGGTTGTGCCAAAAATGAGGGCTCACCATATAAGTAGTGCGTATAACAAATGTTATTACAACAGTCAAAAAATACAAAAATTGTACCAGACAATTTAAAAACATTTACAAAACACATGTATAGACTGCTAATGGTCTGAACACTCCCTATAAAAATGCAACAATGACATCACCAGAATAACAGCTGGAAAAATTAATAAAACTTTCAGCATGATACATAATAGAAAATAGAAAAAACCTACAATGCAGAACAGTGACAGTATATGTATTATGAGAACACACCAAACTCTAGAAATCGCTACGCTGGATCAGGTAAACCCTGCCATACTCCCCAATTAGCAGTGAAGGCTGAAATAAAACCCAAACCGCGCTATAGTAAGGTTCAAACCGTACATGACAAATGCGTAGTGTGTAAAACAGAATAGCACTGGGCACACATGGCTGTAACTGAAGATAGAGCCAAAGGAACTAGAAAAAAACAATGAAACAAACAATAACCTGTGCAACGACCACGACTTGCGTATTTTAACGCTCGAGAAAGACACTTTTGTGGCGATATGCGTGGGGCTGGGACTGCTTTTGCCCCTAATTCACCAGCAGCTTGTGCTATTTCCATAGCATGTCTTGGTCATTGCGTAGGTTATTGTTTGTTTTATTGTTTTTTTTTCTAGTTCCTTTGGCTCTATCTTCAGTTACAGCCATGTGTGCCCAGTGCTATTCTGTCTTAAACACTACTCATTTGTCATCTATGGTTTGAACCTTACCATAGCGCGGTTTGGATGTTATTCCAGCCTTCACTGCTAATTGGGGAGTATAGCAGGCTTTACCTGATCCAGCGCAGCGATTTCTAGGGTTTGGTGTGTTCTCATATTATATTTACTGTCACTGTTCTGCACTGTAAGTTTTTCTATTTTCTATTATAGGTGACGTCATTGTTGCATATATATATATATATATATATATATATATATATATATATACACACACATATACAGTATATATATATATATATATATATATATATATATACACAGACATATATATACACACACACATTTTTGACTGTTGTAGTAAAATGTGTTATATGCACTACTTATATAGTGAGCCCTCGTTTTGGGCACAAGCTTTTCTTTTTTCCTGGCAGCCTCTTCATCTCCGGTGTCTTCAGCTCACACTGACTGGAGCCACCGTTATTTGCCGCCTGGGCGGCTACGGCGCCGACGAATGACATCAGCACTGCAGTGTGATCAGCTGACTTGATCACATGGTTGATGTCGCTCTGACCCGGAAGTGCCGGCGGTTATCGCTTCAGTTGTAGTGGCGTCTATGGTAATAGACGCCAGTACAATTGATCAGTGAGACCCGGCGCCCGCACTTTCACTTTTCATGAGTGCTGCAGGGCGGGCAGCAGGCCAGGCGGACCCAGCATCTACTAAAAATTTCATGTGGATTATAATGGGGGCAATTTACTTTCCGGAGCATGGGCCCCCCTGGAGCCCCGGGCCCCGGGCGGTAGCCCAGATTGCCCTCATTATAATTCGCCTATGCTTGTAGCACCCTGATGGCTTCAGGGGAGCTACACATACCCCAGCGTGCTGCACAATCATCATCAACGACATCAACTTCGATGTCTCAGCGTGGCATTCATTTGTCCATAAAACAGACATTACTGAATAATTTGAATAGAATTTGAATAGAGGGCCACTGGAGACGATGGTGTTGGTGGAGGAGAAGGGCAAGGCCAACATCCCAAAGGACACATTATAGCTGACCTTTTAAAGTGCTGTCAAATATGTCCCAAAAAAGGAGGTTCGAGACAGACATCAATATAATGTATAAGTTACAGCCCTTTCTTATCGAAAAAGGGAGAAAAATGTAAAAAAAAGAAACGTGTGAACATATGCTAAAGTGGGTTTTTTGAGGTCGGGGCTTGATTTTATGTTTTATTACAGTGATTAGGCACTAGAAACTGTTTCTTATCAATTTCCCCTCTTTTACTTTTGTTTGAGAGCTGTTCTGGGACTGCGTAAACGCCGCGTGCTGCTCTGAGCACGTTATTCCAAGACAACAGAAATGCAGGCACACACCTTCTACAGGCTGTGCCCATACTGTTTCTGCCTTTTCCCATCGCTTTCAGTCTTTTCCTCAGTCACCACAGCTCACCGTTAGGTCCAACGTGAAATTATTCAGGTTTTCCATAGACTCACATTGGGCGTCGAATATTCCAGAATACGTGAATAGCGGCGACCTATTCGTCGGATATTCATCAAAGCAGATATTTTGGTATTCGACCATCCCTAATTATATGTTACACATGGTTTCAAGTTACAAGGTCATGGGTAAATCCATTGTATGTTGAAACTACTGTAACAAAAGTACATTTTAACTTGAGGTATCTCTTACAGGTTGCTGGCTATGAAGAGAAGATTAAGATGGCAAATTGTGTAAACATGTATGTCAATGGCAGTATCATACATAATTTAATTTTGCTGTAAATGTACATAGGCGTCCAATATTACTGTATCAACTTCTTAAATCTCTACCTAATGTGTCAAATCAGACATGGTTCTCCTTTGGGACCGGTTTGCCAATAAAGAAAGCAAGTAAAGCAAGAAATAAAATTGTTAACTGTAGCAGACAGACATTTTACACAACTGAGCTGAGACTTAGGAGCTCCAGTACATCATGATCAATAATTCAAAAGGTACTTGTAGGGCCCATTTAGAGATGAAATAATAGGTTGTCTCTTGTAATCCATAACAAGGAGGCAGTCCTGATTCTCCTGTCTATTGAAAGATAATGTCCTCTAGTTAAACTTCAACATAATATAAAGATCAATGCCATGAATCAAAAGGAAAGTCATTGCAAGAGCATGACTATAATGTATGTATAATCCATGAAAAGGTGGGCACTGGCAGAATACTTTGAAATGAATGCCAAGACTTCTATATGCAAATCTGGATACTTTTTTTGATTTACTGCTCTTCATGTTACCTGTTAAACATCTGTTAGACATTAAAACTAAAAAAATAAGTCAGAAAGATCGTTGATCCAGGAACTACCGATGAGCGAACTCAAGGTGCGAGGTTCGGTGTTCGTACCGACTGCAGACTTTACAATACAAACAGAGTTCGAGTTTGGAGATTTGGTGCTTTACATATGGAAACCACTCTCGCGAGCATCGCTGTGCTCGGATACGCTCAGTGCTCAGCCCAGTGTGAGCCGCTTGCAGTGTTTGAACGGCTCGCACTGGAGGTAACAACACATGATCGGATGTAGTGTGTACCAAACAAAAAAAAAATTGAAAACCCCCGCACACCGTCTCTTGGAAGTATTCTGTTTATGGCTGGCTACATGTGGGCAAAGACCCGAACTACCCAACTATTGACTTCCAGTGGGGTTCAGGTCAAGTCCTGCTCCCAAACCAAACTTTTTCAAAAGTTCGGCTGCACCGGCCAAACAGAACTTCCACAGGTCCGCCTATCTCTACCAGGGAGTTATTTTAGTTGCCACATTTCAAACTGGCAAACAATTTTCTGTTGTAATATTGGCCAATTAGCAATTGATTTAAATGGATGGACCTGACAGCTGTCCTATCCTTATCAATTATGCAGCCTTGTAGCACTGTATAGCTAATGTGTGTGTGTGTATATATATATATATATATATATATATATATATATATATATATATATATACCGTATACATATATATATATATGTATATATATATATACCGTATATATATGTGCAGTATATAGTATCCTATTATTTGCGATGCAGTGCCAGTAACATAACGTACATAATATATTACAGCTTGTCTGCACATTATGGCATTTATAATTCTGATGAATTATTTATTAAATTACAGAAGTCTTTCTAAAGAATAATATGGATTTTGTGATTTGATTAGATGCTACAAACAAGTGCATGGATCTCGATTCACACTCTATTCTCTCACAGCTGGGGTTCTCCAAATTAAATTAGAGATGTATCCAAGATGAGCTTAGAAGCAATATTTTCTTTCTATCAGCACTTAGGGGTATTATGCATGTCAATACCATTGCAAATTAGAAGTGAATATAGTGTATTTGAATAAAGTTATTAAAATCCTCACTTAACACCTATGCTAAATCCTAGGTAATGTTATCTTAATTTATGTAGATACAATTTATATACAATAATGAACATCATTTTACATTGTTCTGTTAATTTAGATTTGAAAATAAAAAACATTTTGTCAAATATTATCAGTTTGTTCTCTGCTGGCAATATCTATGGGTCTGTTTTACTGGTAATAGAAGCCAACAAGATGATATATGTTGCATCGCTAAATAATGTAATAATAAGTTATAATTAGAATTTGCACTGCACTAATCTTTGCTGTTATCAGCTTTGTCTATTGCTTGTTTATTTACCAAATGTTTACATATCATAAGACTGTGTCACCAGGTTTTGCAAAATAATCTGAGAGCAGCATAACCAGGGGCTGGCTGGCAAATTTTTGGCAATCGCAAAGCAGTGGTCCTCGAGTTGCGGCAACCCACCTTTAACCTGTTTTTCTCTGGCCACTACATTAAAACAGCAGAGGGAAAAAAGGCTTTCAAAATAATGGTAGCTGGGACATCGATATGGGAGTAGAACAGAGCTTACTACATAGATACGGAAACAGAACCCAACTTACTCCTTAGATATGGGTACAAAGCAGAACTTACTACATAAATACTGGAACAGAACTGAGCTTGCTACGTTAATACAGGAACAGATATGAGCTTACTACATAAATAAAACAGCAGAACTGAGCTTACTACATAGATAAAAGAACAAAACTGAGCTTACTACATATATATATATATATATATATGTATGTATATATATAGAGGAACAGAACTGTGCTAGCTACATTAATAGAGGAACACTACTGCATAGATACGGGAACAGAACTAGGCTTACTACATAGATATGTCAGAAGAACCAAGCTTACTACATAAATATAAGAGCAGAACTGATCTTACTACATAGATATAGGAACAGAACTGAGCTTACTACATAGATATGGGAGCAGAACCAAGCTTACTACATAAATATAAGAGCAGAACTAAGCCTTCTACATAGATATGGGAACAGAACCAAGCTTACTACATAAATACAGTACCAGAATGGAGCTAACTACATAGATATGGGAACAGATCCAAACTTATTACATAAATACAGTACCAGATACAGTACCAATACACTGCTGATATAGCTCTGACCCGGAAGTGCCAGCGATCAGGGTTACATTTTACTTGCGATTGAAAGACACAAGTACAATTAATCGCAGTGAGCCATGCACTGCACTCTCTGAGTCTGGCTATCAGCTTGACAGCTGGACTCAGAAAATAGCTGGCTCCCACTACAGGGGCGGCAAAACACTGCCGACGGGGAGACTTAAAGAGCAGAGCATTAGGCGACCCGACAACTCCCCCTGACAACTGCGCCCGGGGCACATGGCCCGCCAGCCCTCCTAGATACGCCCCTGTCCCAGGGGTAGTAGTAAAATTTTAAAAAAAGTTTAAAAAAAATTAAAAAAAACAACAAAACCTAAGAGATCAAATCAACCCCCATTCACTCCATTGAAAATTTTAAAGGGTTAAAAAAATTAAAAATACACATATTTGGTATCGCCGCGTTCAGAAATGTCTGATGTATGAAAATATAAAATCAATTTGTCTGATTTGGTAAACGGCGTAGTGGCAATAAAAATCCAAACTCCAAAATTACGTTTTTTGGTAATTAAACATTTTTTGCAAATGTAATAATGTAGCATCTGCGCAACAATTGTATCATTAAAAACATCAGCTCAAGTCACAAAAAATAAGCAGTCCCTAAGCCCCACATCCCAAAAAAATAGAACGCCTTGGGTCACGGAAAAAGGCGCAAAAAGTGTGCCACTTTTTTGGACAAACTTCTGAATTTTTTTTAACCCCTTAGATAAAAGTAAACCTATACATGTTTTTTTGTCTACAAACTTGTACCGACCTGAGGCATCATACTGACATCGACCGTCAGTTTTACCATATAGTGAACATGGTGAATAAAATACCCCAAAAACAATAGTGCAATCGCACTTTTTTTGCAATTTTTCCACAATTGGTCTCTTTTTGCCATTTTCCAGTGCACTATGTGGTAAAACTCTTGATTTCATTTAAAAGTACAAATTGTCTTGCAAATGTGAAACCCCTCGACTATCGAGTTGTCCCAGGGTATTGCACAATCTGCCCTCCCGTGCAATATCCACCTCCTCCTTGGTTGTGGGTCCCCAACTACATGGTGTTACCTACATCAGCTGATTAAAATCCTAAGGTACACTTTGCACCACACCCACCAGACACACCAGTGAGTGGCCTGAGTGGAATAGGGTCGCCCACTAGGGAACTTGGTTAAGGGGAGGTCAGAAGTGTCAGGCAGTAGAGAGTTGAGTGTGGGAAGTGAAGGAGAGAGGAGGTCAGGAGCCGGGCTCCTTGGAGACACCTAGGTAACAGACAGTTGTCTGGACCTTGAAGGATCTGGACCCCCGGTCGCAGGGGATCATGACAAGGGGCACGGAACTGTCGAGGAGGACAGCCGGCGGACTTGTACCATCACCGGGCTGGGACCAGGGCACGATGGGGTACGTGGACTATAGGTCAGGGAGTAGCTTCAGGCAACCTGACAATTTACTTGACGAGAACGGAGCCTTCAAGATCCGCTCTCCACCCACTACAAAATCGGGGTACTAGCACAACGAGGGGGATAGGACTACAAAATGGTCCAGAAAATCCCAAGTGTGAACCCTGAGAGCAAGCTCCCACAGTTAGCCATACTGGGGAGCAGGACCCGACTAGTTCCATATTACCGGGACCAACAAAGAAGTGAACTTAGTGCCAGGAGGAAGGTCATGGATCACCGGGCAACACCATTGGGGACGGGACCCGAACTAGCTCCCCTCAGCGGCAGCGGTATCCAGAACTTTGGTTTATCCAGTTGTCGGTGTCAGTTTACTGGACTGAGTGAGTATGAAAGTGACCCCCTTCGCACCCAACGGCACTCCCCAGACAACATCACTGAGTCCCGGGGCATTCCCTCTTCCCGTGGAGGGTTCTAACACCTGGCTGCCCCAATCTATTGCCCCCGGGTACTCCCAACTGCAGCGGTAGTACTCCACATTACCACACACCACAGGTGGCGTCACGAACTCTAAACACAATCCCCTGTTAATACCCCCTTCATTTCAGTGGCCGCATGACCCCGGGTCCGGAGACCCCTCGAGCCACCGAGGATCCAGATCCGAGCAGCCGGCTGCTGGCACGGGGGCGGCACACAAACAACAAGCCCTCAGATGCCAAGAGTGACAGCAAAATAAAGAAATTACAACTCTCGGAAGAAGGGGAGCAAAAAAAAAAACACAGAAAATCACCAGGGGGTGAAGGGGTTAATACATTTACTGTTCCTGAATCCTATCTACCTGCAGCTTCTAGTACCTGTGCTACCAGTCTCTTGTCTGCCTGCGGCTTCGAGTACCTCTGCTACTGGTTTTCTGTTTGCATGTGACATCCATACCTCTGCTACCATTCCCCTGTCTGTCTGAGGCTTCCATTACCTCTGTCACAGGCCTCCAGTCTGCATGCAGCTTCTGGTACCTCTGCTACTGGTCTCCTATCTGCCTGCGGCTTCCGGCGCCTCTACTACTTGCTTCTGGTCTCCTGTCTGCATGCAGCTTTTAGAACCTCTGCTACCAGTTTCCAAGGTGCCTTATGTGTCTGCTGCACTGACCACCATGGAGGATCCACCCAACCAGGTGAGCCTCAACATACAATGCACTCTGATTGCAGTTGTAATGGGTTGGACCTATTTATCCTGAAAAATATAAAATCTAGTGACTTCCTTTCATAATAAGCTGACAACATTACACAACATTTTAGGGCCATGATAAACAAGTGACATACTAAATTTCTATTTTTAAATGCAAGTAAAATATATCTTTGTACCGTGTTAGCCAGTAGAGATAAAAAAATTGTTTAAAAGAACTCAAGTTCCACTGAGAAACCACTGAGGACTTGAGTTCTTTTAAACAATTTTTTTATTTTTAAATGGAAGTGTTCTTTCTTTCTGGAACTGGGCTCAGCTGTGGGTTTGACCAGAAGGGAATAAAAGTTCTACATGTGATTTATCATCTCAGGCAGTAGCTAACACATTCTCCATTGACCCTTTGCCCACAGATCTTAACCATAGAAGCATTCAGATATTTTTTTCTATTCATCACCCACAAATCAGAAATGCAGCTCACCACTTCCACGTTCCTCTGTTTCCTATAACAGCAATTGCCGTCTTGTAGTCAATTCCCAATATATCATGCCAGCCTTGCTGAAATCTATTAACCTTTGTAAACCTAAGCGTTCCAGTGGATTGTGGCTCACCAGACTTAACACAGTTGTCTATTAAAAATCAGTATTTAACTATCTGGTTTCAAGACACAATGACACATATTAAAAACCAGGATAAGGTTTTGCCCACAAGATGCATCTTTGTGGTGACCATAGAATTTCATCCTGTGGTCACAAAAACGCAGCCTGGGGCTCAAAAACGCATCCAAAAACACATGTGTTTTTGATTCTTTTTTTAGGCCTTTTTGACAATGAGTTTTTTATTTAATGGGTGAAAAATATTGATGGGCGGACCCGGACTGTAAAATCTGACCCCACTCAAAGGCACCCGATTGCTGGACCCAGCCCGGAATTCTCAGGGAATTCTGAGTAAAAATAAGGAAACAAATAATAGAGTGAGCACGCTATACTTTCCTAGTCACCGACACAGCTGTAACTGCTCCCACGGCCTCTCATTCACTTCCAGGTACGCTCATTACTTTCATTGCAAATGCACTGCTTCCCCCACCCACTGGTATCTGTGACTGGTTGCAATCAGAGGCGCCTCCATGCTGAGTGACCGCATGTCTGACGCTTCCAATCACACAGATCCGGTCTGTGGGTCTATAGCGTACAGTAAAAATAAACAAATAAAAATGACATAGGGTCCCCAAATATTATGATGCCAAGAACAGATAAAGCATATGGCAACAGGCTGAAGCCCCAAGCCGTGCGCTTATCTTAACTGTACTGAACTGCCAAAAGCAGTTATCTGTACGTCTATGTAACAATGCACTGGGTAGCTTTCTTGAGTGAATGATGCTGCATTTTTCTGTACATGGTGAATAGTGTAATGGAACCAAATATTTCTCATAAAAGGGTTAAGTAGTTCACTGGTGCAGAGAGGCCCAGTGGTTTATTCCCCTGTTCCCCAGTGGGCCAGTCTGGAGCCTATCTGTGGGTAATATAGCAGCTGTTATGTCTGTTCTCATGATAGTCACAACCAAGATTCTGGGGTAAAAATGTTGTCCACAATCTAGCCGTTGTGCACTGTATGGTGTCAGACCAGATGGAGCAACCTTCACTTTGCATGTTCATAAAAGAACCTTCACCCCCTTCATCCCCACGCGATTTTCCATTTTTCTGTTTGGGTTTTTTGCTCCCCTTTTCTGAGAGCCGTAACTTTTTTATTTTTCCGTTAATCTTGCCATTTAAGAGCTTATTTTTTGCGGGAAGAGTTGAACTTTTAAATGAAACCATGAGTTTTACCATATAGTATACTGGAAAATGGCAAAAAAATTCCAAGTGTGAAAAAATTGCGAAAAAAGTGCGATTTCACAATTGTTTTTTGGATATTTTATTCACTGTGTTCACTATATGGTAAAACTGACTAGTCGGTATAGTTTTAGTTTTATCTAAGGGGTTAAAATAATTCAGAAGTTTGTCCAAAAAAAGTGGCACAGTTTTTGCGCCATTTTATGAAACCCGCGAAATTCAGCCCAGCTATGTGGATGATGATGGAGGCGTCAGACATATAAATCATCAAAGGAAGATGGCAAACAGCGGCAGGAGGGGGAGACAGGAGCTAAAAAAGAGCACGCCCATCCGACTAGAACAGGTCATTTGCATACGTGATGGTCAGATTTTCTAAAGTTATTTCTGGGGTCTGCAAGAGGACTCAGGAACAAGGATCACATTCATAGAATGCAGCCCAGGAGCTGCAGAAGGTGATACTTTTGGATCAATGCTGAAAAAACTGTTGACAGGTTCCCTTTAATACCCGTAAATTTGAAACAATTGAATGGGTGTGCAATATAAGCCACCTGCGGTACAGTACAAATGTTACAATGAATTCACTTTAATCACCAACTGGATATTCCCTTGGAGCAGTATAACTGCAGTGTACATGGATGGAGGGTTATTCCGCAGATTCACCTGGAACGACCGAACAAATTATTATAAGCAACAGTTGCTTAGCCGAAAACGGAATATAACAACTTGAGCAAATAGCATCACTTATTTTGTTCTTCACAAGCTCCCTCCTGGATGATCATAAATATGGCCTAAAGTCCATTACAGGCCTTGGCAACACCTAGCTGTGAGTAAGATCTTTGTGGTCAACACAGAATCCTCAATGGCGAAAAGATAGGTGACGTAGCAGCAGAAACACTGGTCCCAAATGGTAATCGTGACAGTAACTATGGCCTGACAGTTACTATGCCTTCTTAAACTAACTATAGGCCATGCCTCAGTCACAAGTATTTTGGCGCCAAACTATTGTAAGATGCGTGCATGGTTACACACTGCGATGGCGCAATTGCCCGTAGTTATTTTACTGACCTGAGACTATTCTGGACAATATGATTAAAGTACAATTGTAAGGACAAAACTAGAAAAAAAGAAACCACTCAGGGAAAATCCACAGATACTCAGGCAAGAGGCTGAGACCCTTGTGCTGTACAACGTGGCACCCTACAATATGGGTCAACTACAGTATATTCACTATGCGTTGCCTCCAGGCATGCCTGGATAATCCAAATGCCAGATAACTATTAATACCCCTGAACCTGAAACAATTGGATGGGTGTGGAAAACAAACAACAGTTTACAAACTTACAATAAATTCACTCTAATTCCCAACTGAATATTCCCCTGCCCCAGTATAACTGCAGTGTACATTGATGGAGGGTCATTCCGCAGATTCACCTGGAACGATCGAACAAATTATTATAAGCAACAGTTGCTTAGCCGAAAACGGAATATAACAACTTGAGCAAATAGCATCACTTGTTTTGTTCTTCACAAGCTCCCTCCTGGATGATCACAAATATGGCCTAAAGTCCATGACAGGCCTTGGCAACACCTAGCTGTAAGTAAGATCTTTGTGGTCAACACAGAATTCTCAATGACGAAAAGATAGGTGACGTAGCAGCAGAAACGCTGGTCCCAAATGGTAATCGTGACAGTAACTATGGCCTGACAGTTACTATGCCTTCTTAAACTAACTATAGGCCATGCCTCAGTCACAAGTATTTTGGCGCCAAACTATTGTAAGATGCGTGCATGGTTACACACTGCGATGGCGCAATTGCCCGTAGTTATTTTACTGACCTGAGACTATTCTGGACAATATGATTAAAGTACAATTGTAAGGACAAAACTGGAATAAAAGAAACCACTCAGGGAAAATCCACAGATACTCAGGCAAGAGGCTGAGACCCTTGTGCTGTACAACGTGGCACCCTACAATATGGGTCAACTACAGTATATTCACTATGCGTTGCCTCCAGACATGCCTGGATAATCCTAATGCCAGCTACCTATTAATACCCCTGAACCTGAAACAATTGGATGGGTGTGGAAAACAAACAACAGTTTACAAACTTACAATAAATTCACTCTAATTCCAAACTGAATATTCCCCTGCCCCAGTATAACTGCAGTGTACATTGATGGAGGGTCATTCCTCAGAGTCACCTGGAACGACCGAAAAAAAATTATTATATGCAATGGCTGCTTAGCTGGAAATGGAGTGTAACAACTTAAGCAAATGGCACGCACTTATTTTGTTCTTCACAACCTCCCTCTTGGATGAGCTCAAATATGGCCTAAAGTCCGTGACAGTCCTTGGCAATACCTAGCTGTAAGTAAAATCTTTGTGGTCAACACAGAATTCTCAATAGCGAAGAGATAGGTGACGTGGCAGCAGAAACGGTGGTACTAAGCGGTAATCATGACAGTAACTACGGATTGACATAATTACTATGCCTACTGTTATGATTCAGTGACGAGGAGGATCAGAAAAAGGACAAAACACTAGGAAACCCAGAATGTACCAGAATGGTTGGAATCTCAGCGAACTGCAGACCTAACACTAACACACAACTAGATTTAGCCGTGGGACGTGCCTTCGATGACCTGGTCGCCTCGACACAGCCGGAGAACTAATTATTCCTACAGAGATAAATACAGGAAAGACTAATCTGCCTCGGAGCAGTCCCCAAAGATATAGATAGCCCCCCACATATAAAGATAACGGTTATGTAGGAAAACTCAATACACAGGTAGAAAACAGATTCAGCAAAGATGAGGCCCAAACTATCTAAATAGGAAAGGACAGAAAGGAGCACTGTGTGCAGCCGTGTAATACCCTAGAAAAAGAACCAACACGACTGATATGGAAAACTACTGAGTCCACACAGACTCTGCCCCCACTATATCAGGACTATGGTATTACTGGGATCCAAACAAACACTAATATAGTGGGGGGACTGAAATTAGTACCAAGCATGACAAAACAAAATACATAGCAGAATATGGAGCAAGGTACACAGACATTCCCAGCAGGGAATGATCCAACTCCATGCAGAACTCCACACAGGCAAAATCAGGAAATAAACCTCTGTACCTAAACAGAAAAAACAACAAGAAAGTGGAAACCACCAGCAGAGGTACAAAGATAAAACTTATCTGAAAGGAGTTCTGGTTCTGGTAGACACAGAAGGAAGGGCTGGCTTCAGAATGTCCTTAGCAAACAGGAGACAACATTGAGCACGGAACAAGAGAACACTACTCAGTTATATAGGCCCAGTGTCACGCTGTACTCTAAGATGTACAATAGAAGTACAGTGCAGTAATGTGGGACTGAGAGGATTCCTGAAACTATCTGAGAAGGTAGTTAGCTGGTAAACCACTAGGGAGCGTAAAAGTGGAGGAAATGTATGAGCAGGGAATTCCCTAGCAGAGGTAATACTAGTCAAGCCCACCAGATGGCAGTAGAATCGTCAGAAAGCCGTGTCACAACATGAGGTCTTGTAAGTACACAAGGGCAAAGTCTAAACGTAGTCAGAGGGAAGCAAATAGTCAGTAGCCGGGAAATCAGAGCCTAGAAGCGAGGGGGAATGGGAACACAAGACAGAATTAAGGCAAAAAGATAAGGAACGAACAGGGAGACAGCGGGAGAGACACTGATGGAAACAGACAACAGAGGAGGTTAAGAGGTCAGGTGAACACGGAGGTCAGGAGGGGGCAGGGCAGACAACAGGTCACTCAAGACCAGAACACAGCAGAGCCAGAAGTATCACTGGCGAAGTCCAAGAGAAACAGTGCCCTAATAAAGCAGCCTGACCTCCAGAACGAGGCAGAAAGGATTAACCCCTAATGTGACCTGCATCAGAAGTGAAACTAAAAAAAAGGCTCATCTCCAGCTGAGCCAGGAGTCAATCATGACACCCAGTCAGAACAACCTGATTGACAATCATCCTCAGCTGTCTGGTTTCTATTCAGCAAGCCAACTCCACTTCCAGCACTGACCACAAGAGGGAGCCCCAAACTGGAATCCAGTCCAAATGTATTCACAACAGCCTACCTTAACTAACTATAGGCCATGCCTTAGTCTTAAGTATTTTGGTGCCAAACAGTTGTGAGCTGCGTGCACGGTTACCCACTGCGATGGCGCAGTCACCCTTAGTTATTTTACTGACCTGAAACTATTCTTGACAATACAATTGAAGTACGCAGTCTCAGATGAGAGGCCCTGCCAACAGATGAGCAGTACTTTTGATATCTGTTACTTGACTCCTTGGCGGCATCCCTAACAGAAATCTCCCATCTGGTAAGACTTTGGATACGAACAGGAACAGCTCCACTCCATCATGGCTCTTGTCTAGGTGAGAAACGTCTATGCGCCGATATTATTGACTCAGACTGGCTGTAATGGAAAGGCTAGAGGGAAGCCACTCACCAAGCAGGAACCCTTGAACACTGAAACCCTTTAACCCCTATACAGGGATTTGGAATTACACAGGGCCCCGGTGATCACTACATGTGGAAGGCTGCAGTCCGATAAGAGCAGTAGTCAGGCAGGGTCAAACCAGAAATTGCAGAACAGGGACAGAATCAGGCAGGCAAGGACGTAATCAGGAAACCAAGCAGAGGTCAAATCCGGGACTGGCGGCGAGGTACAGAAACGGCAGGCAGAAGGGTAGTCAGAAAACAAGCAGAAGTGCAAACACAAGGGGTCACTAAGCAAAAGAGAGAGGGAGCCAGGTAACAGGAAAACAGAACTATCTCTGGCAGTAGCCAGCAGACAGGAGGGAGAATTAAAAGGGTGTGGTGTCTTCCCATTGGCTGAGGCTGAAGGATGGTAACTTCAGCTGGAAGACACATGCCACCTACAGTCAGCCAGTGGTACTGCAGATCCGAGCAAAACCCAGCTTAGTGGATGAGTGGAGCCTGCATCCACCGGAGTCACTGGCACCAAATCCTTTCCCATCACCAGCACTATCCATGGCGGGAACACGGCGTCCCCTGGTGATTGAAGTAGAAGTCTCAGGAGCGGACTCCGGTGGGGACATGACAGAAGGCTTAGCTTAGCAGTCGAGTACCATACATGGCGGTAACAATAGTGGTTCCTGGTTCCAAAAGCCTGGGGACCCAAAATCACCCTTTGGCCAAAGGAACAATACTATAAAAGGGACCACTACTATTAAAGAAAAGAGATAGCTAGGGTACTTGTTGGAGATTTTGCCATGGGCACATTTCGATATTTTTCTAGATGAATGACCAAAGCAGCCACCTAAACCAACAAAATTAAAAACCATGAAAGTCTATAATGCTTGCAGAATTGTAATATACCACAATCAATACATATAGTAATCCATACATGAAGTATATAGAATAACAAAGGTATTAATGATATAATACCCAAAATTGTGATTTAATGAAGCATGTCATAAGCAGTTAAATAATTCTGGATTCATATAAACAATTCTTACATTCAATTCTTCTTTTACCCATTTCTATTGTTTAAAGAACATTGGAACCCTTATTCCTCCTGTGTATGCTGTAAAACAATGAACCATATCAGTAATTCCAATGGGACTTGATAGAAATGCTATACTATGATGAATATGTTCCATTAATAAGTACTCTATGCTTCCTTAGTGTCAACCAATTTACTATCCATTTGCAAATGTTTACACTGATGCCTAGCTCTGTTTTCTTAACAATTGAGAATGATGATCAAGGGTCAAAGCCCTTTCTAGACTCCATAAATCAACAACGCACATGATGGTACAGTCTAAAAGTGCAAATTCTGTATGATGTCAAACGCTTACTGTAGACAGATCTATGCATCTAATCAGTTCAGCAATAGATCACACTATTGGTATAACACAGGGGTGGGGAACCTTTTTACTGTCGGGGGCCATTTGGCAATTTCTACCAACCTTCGAGGGCGCACCAAATTATCAATGTGAAAATATCCCTGCAATATTTGGTCAAATAATTAATTAACTCACCCTTACTGTGGTGGCTGGAGCTGCTTCTCTTTGGTGTGGCTGTGATGTTTGATGATACTAATCATGTTGCTTCTGACAGTCAACTCTTTGTATACATATCACAGGAGACGCTGGAGGCACATATATCACATGAGGGGCTGGGGACATATATTTGCCCCCTGTGACGTAAATGCCCCCAGCCCCTCCTGTAATGTAAATGCCCCCAGCCCCCCCTGTAATGTAAATGCCCCCAACCCTTCCTGTAATGTAAATGCCCCCAGCCCCTCCTGTGTTGTGTATGTCCCCAGTGTTTCCTGTGATATGTATGCCCCCAGCACTTCCTGTGCTGTATATTCCCCCAGCATCTCCAATGTGATGTATAAGTCACAGGAAATGCTGGAGGCCATACACAACACGAGAGGGGTTGGGGGGCATACACATCACAGTAGATGCTGGGGGCATACACAATGCAAGAGGGGCTGGGGGCGTACACAACGCTAGAGGGGCTGGGTGGTGTAAACAACACAAGAGGGGCTGGTAGGCATACACAACGCAAGAGGGGCTGGGGGGCATACACAACGCAAGAGGGGCTGGGGGCACAGACATCACAAGAGGGGCTGGGGGCACAGACATCACAAGAGGGGCTTGGGGCACAGACATGACTGGGTGGCACAGACAACACAAGAGGGTCTGGGTGGGCATATACAACACAGGAGGGACTGGAGTCGCAGACATCACAAGAGGGACTGGGGGAACAGACATCGCAAGAGGGGCTGGGGGCAGAGACATCATTAGGAGGCAGACACATCACTGGTGGGCAGAGACATCACTGGGGGTTCAGAGACATAACTGGAGGGGCTGAGGGCGCACACATCATGAGGGGCTGGGAGCGCACACATCACAAGAGGGTCTGGGGCACACATCACAAGAGGGGCTGGGGGCACACATCACAAAAGGGGCTGGGGGCAGACATATCACAAGAGGGGTTGGGGTCACACACATCACTGGGGGGGCACAGACATCACTGGGTGGGCAGAGAAATCACTGAAGGGAATGGGGGCACGGACAGCACTTTCAGAGCACAGACATGACTGGGGGAACACAACACTGGGGGTGATACACAGCATTGGAATAGCACACGGCTCGGGGCGGGCTGCACACAGGACATGCAGAGCCCTGACATCACAGGAGGGACACAAACCTAGGGTGATACACAGCATGGGTGGGGGGGACACAGCACTGAGCATTGCACACAACTGTGGGGGGGTGGTAGACACAACTGGAAGGCACCAAAGCACTGGACGGGGCACAGGGGGCAGGCGTTAGATACACAGTGCGGGAGTGCAGTCCCGAGGCACACAGCGGCGGGAGTGCAGGCGCCGGGCACACAGCGGCGGGAGTGCAGGCACCGGGCACATAGTGGTGGGAGAGCAGGCGCCGGGCACACAGCGGCGGGAGTGCAGGCGCTGGGCACACAGTGCGGGAGTGCAGGCACCGGGCACACCGCTCCGCTAAGCATGCTGACACTGGACAGCGGCGCATGTGGTGATTTAAAGGGCCGGCAGCCTACAAGTCCGCAGCGGTAGAGCCATCATTGCAGCCCCCGGGAATCTGCCAGGGGTCAGTATAAAAGGTCATCTGTTATACCGGAGGTTCCCCACCCCTAGTATAACAGATGCTATATTAAAACTTCAGCAAAACTGATCTACCCTGGAGATCAAAATTAGAGAACAACACACAATTTCCTAAAAGTTAAGGTCATTGTGTAGTCCTATGTGATTATATCCTGACATTAGAAAACTAGCAGTATTTTAATCTTATTACATAATTTTTTTTCATAAGAACATAATATAAATGTAAAGTGATCAAACCTCTCATTAGCAAAAAGAATCAAAAGGCTAGACTCACCTTTGATGAGGAACATGTTGTGTGGGCAGAGGAGAAGTGGTCCACAGTTCATTTTAGTGATGAAAGTTAAGATTAATTTATTTGGGACAAATGGGGAAACATTATGTTTGTCTACAAACTGGGGAAAAACTGAACCCAAAGTGTATTAAGAAGTCAGGGAACGATGGCGGAGGAAGTGTCATGGTTTGGGAAATATTTTCTGCAGCAGAAGTTGGACCTCTCATACAGCAACATAGCAGAGTGAATGCAAGTGTGTATCAGAACCTTCTTCAACAGCACGTGATTCTGTAGCACCCCTGAAACTATCAGGGTGCTACAAGGTTCTGCATCCCCACAAGGATGCAGGGCCAACCCCCTTTGGGACCCAGAACCCCAGTGCCGGTACCAACAAAAACCCAGGTAATCCCAGTTTTCCCCAACAATCTTCCATACAATGGTACTTAGTTAGGGTGGGACCAATGGATGGCCATCTAGAGGTGGAGCCATACCAGTCCACTAGTTGACCAGGTCGGAGGGGCAGACTGTGGAGAGTAGCGAGACAAGTGTCAGACAGGCGAGGAGTGAAGGTGGAAGCAAAGTGACATCCTGACTCAGGTTGACAGTGACCTGGTACCCAGGAGAAGTGGTTGCCAGTGGAGTACTCCCGGAACTACGCACCGACGGGGTACAGGACCCTAGGACAGGAAAGAGCTTCAAGCTGACCTGTTAACACCTGCACAGCAAAGGGGACCATCAAGGACCTTGCTGACCCTAAGAGCCAGTGTTCTATACCACGGGAACCCACTTACCAGAGACAGGTGAAGGGAAGACGGTACCAGAGAACCAAACTAGTTCTCTGTCCGTCTATTTTTTATTGGCAACATATGTTTGTATTATCAAAATAGCAATTTTTTTCTCTTACCATGAATACACTCTCATGTTATGCGGCACTTGATATATAACCTGTTCTCTATAGCTGCTTTTTCCCCATGAGTTTTTTTTTCCACGGTCTTCACTCGATGATTGTGTTGAAGTTACCGTGCAGAGCATGCGCAGAAACATTTTTCCCATGGTCTGAACTCATTTGACCTAGTTTGATCAGCGCTCTGTTATGCCTCCCGCTCCGGAGCCTTGTTTTTCATCATAGTTCCATTTCTACATGTTGTTCTCCTTTCCATCCCGGTTCTGACACTTTTTTAAAAGATTTTGAATAAAGCCTTTTTATACTTGTTCTTTCCTAGAAAGAAACATTTTTTCTGGTCTGCGCATTTTATGATATGCTTTTTTTAGAGTTCTCTCAGCGTTCCTTTCAGGATTTTTTAAAAAAATGTTTAAATACTTTATTATTAAATTTATATATTTTTACAATGTTTGACACAATCCCTATGACACTTTCTACTTTCATGTACACACTTATGTTTTAGCACATATATATTTATCTATTTATTTATATATGTATATATATATACTTTGTATATACATATGTCCTTTAGCACATATAATACACACACTTTACAGCACATGTTCTACTTGTGGCACTAATCTTATGTGATATGTATCAGTCCCCATGGTTCACTTTACTATGAGGGTTCGAATCACACTTTGGAGACTGTAAAAGACTCCCTTTTCCCATTTTTCTTTTTTTCCATCATGCCTTTTCTGTTTAAGTTTTTCAGTATTTTACACGAAACTAGAAATGGCTATCCCCGCTAAAATGGAAACTCGACTTACTAAGGAATTTATCCAACCCGCACAAGGGTTCTAGTCTCTTCACACATACACATTTTCTTTTTTATTTTTTATTTTTATTATTAATTATTTTTCACAGTACATTTTTTTCATTTAATTATATATACATCTTGTTGTTTTCTTCACTATGATATGGTTGCTTGAAGTGTTTGTAAATTTGATGTACCATCATGAATTTGCTATGTACTGCAGCTAGTGGAGCTTCCCGCTGATTTTTTTCACTCAGTAGGCGTTTCTCCCCTTATCAGTTGTGTGTATATATATATATATATATATATATATATATATATATGTCTGTCATCTTCATCGGTACTATGTTGATGTTTCTGGTCCTGAAGAAGAGGTTTTCACCTTGAAACGCGTAGACCTATGGAATAAAAGAAAGAGTTAATATCATCAACGTTTTACATCTTCATTTCGGCTGGTGTGCGGCATTAACCCCCTATCCTCTCCATTTTGTATACACAGCAAAAACGGGTAAAGCAGCGCCTTGAAAAAGAAAACATTGAAACAATGAAATAGCCAGCCCAGAGTCCTAATCTAAACCCAATAGAAAACCTCTGGAAAATCCTTGGTGACAAAGCTATGGCCAAGAACCCACAGCAGTCAAAGAACTTTTGAAGAGACTGGAAGAAGAGTGGACCAAACTCACACCAGAGCAGTGTGAGAGACTAGTAATGTCCTGTGGCCGCAGATGTGCTGAAGTCATTCAAAGCAAAGGCCTGTAAACGTCCTACTGATTGATGACTGTTGTTACATTCAGAAAATGTACTAGTAATCTTTCTCTATGCTATAGTCATTGTTGTTCTCTAATTATGATCATCACTTTAAGGAAAAAAAACATGCTGTTGAAGCTGAATGTATCGCCATCTTAAAATCAACAGGCTGACAGATAATCTTCCTGTTTTTCCCATACATATACAGGCTTAGTGTGCCACCCCCGCGACAGCCGTCGGGCTGCTCGGATCCGGATCTGCAGTGGTTCGATGGGTCTCCGGACCCGAGGCGGGCTCGCGCGCCCACTCGAAATGAAAAAAGTGGGTATTTACAAGGGGTGAACAATAAAGTTTGTGACGCCACCCACGGGTCGTGGTAATGTAGGATACCACCGCTGCTGCGTTTGGGGGAGAGCCCGAGAGCGATGGGATAGCAGCTTGGGATGTTAACCCCTCCGTGGGCAGGGGAAAGGTATCCTCGGCTCGGTAGTGGAAGGATGGGAACCCGTTGGGAGGAGAGGGGCACAACGTACTCACACAGTCCAGGAATTCTGACACCGACAACGGGTAAACCAAAGTCTTGAATGCCCTGCAGATGTTGTTGGAGCATGCTGGGTCCGTGCCTTTTTGGTGTTGCTGATTGGTCTGAAGCCTTGTCCCTTAGCTCTGTGTTTACTCTTTGTGGATCCCTTTTGCCTGAAACTGCTCGGGTCCCACTCACCCGTGTGGCTAATGGAGTGAGCTTGCTCTTGTCGCGGGCGGCGGGTCGCTGCGCTCACCACGCTCGGGTCCGGCGCTGCTGCTGCTGCCGCTCGGTGGCTCGAGCAGTGGGCCGGATCCGGGGACTCGAGCGGCGCTCCTCGCCCGTGAGTGAAAAGGGGGGGGTACTTCGGTTTCGGGATTTGGTCCGTGACGCCACCCACGGGTTGTGGTGAGGTTGGGCACCACCGCTGCTATTGATGGGGATCCCGGGAACGATGGCAGGGAGCAGCTGGGATGTTTCTCTCCCCTCCGTGGGTAGGGGGTTGGTGGTCCCGGGGCCCGGTGAGGTGACGGGGAGGCAGGGTTGGCAAGGTGCAGTTTCGCTTGGACTGCGCAGAACGGTGCCGGATGGCACGGTAGTACTCATTCAGCCACAAATGGATGTAAAGTCTCTGGTAAAACAAACGGCTGGATGGACGGGTCCCGCAGCCGGGTGCTGTGGTTTCTCCCGGACGGGTGGTGATAGCTGCCTTTCCCTGCACCTTTTGTGTATGTTCGGTCCCGATGGCTTCCCACTGGTAACCAGCTCCCCAGCGTGTATATGTGCCGGAGGAGCCCTTTTGATCGCAGGCTCTGGCCCTGGGAGCCCTAGCTGTGGCGGTAGCTGTACTTCCCTTTTGCTGGTTGGACGGTTGCCTTCAATCGGGTCTTGGCTGTTAGGAAACCCCTGGGGTTCCGGTCACTAATGGATTTAACCTGTTTAACGGCGACTCAAAGCCTGGTCGGGGTCCGCAGGCTCTACCGGTTTGTGCTGGCTTCACTTCGCTCCCCGGTTTGGTACCGGCGGGCCACCGCCCGTCCCCGGTCCTACGATTCCACGTTGATCTGCCTCTCCTGCAGACGGCCACCACCGTCTGCCAACCTTGCTCTCGGTGCCTGGGCCACGTACCCGGATACAGTCAGTTTGCTCCTCTACTACCACTTCCCTAACTGCACTCGAGCTCTGCCCGAGCTGAACTAACTTCCTTTCCCGCCTCCAGGACTGTGAACTCCTCAGTGGGTGGGGCCAACTGCCTGGCTCCACCCCACCTGGTGTGGACATCAGCCCCTGGAGGGGGCAACAAGGATTTGTGTCTGACTGATGTGCCTATCTCGGGGTGGGGGTGTTGTAGTCCCTGTGACGACCTGGCTAGTCCAGGGCGCCACACTCTCAGGGTTTAAAAGTTCAGAAGATCTTTTAGTTTAAAACTCTCAGGGTTCACGCTTGGGATTTTCTGGACGGTTTTGGGAAGTCCTATCCCTCTCATTGCGCTAGTACCCCGATTTTTGAGCGGGTAGAGAATGGCTCGTGAATACTACGTCCTCGTCGGGTAAATTACTGGGCTCCGTGAAGCTACTTCCCGTACCCCGTCATGCCCTGGCCCCTGCCCGGTTGTAGCACAAGGCCGCCGAACTGCCCTCCGTGGCAGTACCGTGCCCCTTGCCACTACCCCCATGCGACCGAGGTTCCAGCTTCTTCCAGGCCAGGCCAACGTCCGGCACGTTGGACGGGTACAGGAGCCCAGCCCTGCAGCATGACCTTTCACTGTCACTGCTGCACTCGAACCGACTACTGACACTTCTGGCCCTCCTTCTACCATCCCTCCATCTGGGTAGCCCTATTCCCCTCAGGCTCCCCAATGGGTGTCTGGTGGGTGTGGTGCAGAGTGTTCCTCAGGATTTGTGTATACCTGTTCTTAACAACACCAAAGGGACAGGACCCGTAACCAAGGAGGAGCGGGTACCATGCAAAAGGGCAGATTGCACAGCACCCTTGTGACGACCCGATAGGCCAGGGCGTCACATTAGCATATGTTTAGAATGGGGAGAGAGGAATAAGCCATCACCAAGTACATCAACCCCCTATGGAAAGAAAAATTGGTATATGTTAAAATCCAACATGCACACACCCCCATTTGCCATAAATCTCATACTTGTGAGATTGTAATAGATGATACTGATACTAATTCCTCTAATATGTGTTGATGCATTTAGGAAAGATCCCAGATACAAGATTACTAGCACTTGTACTCAGTGAGAAGGAAATTCTGTGATTTCCTGTAGATAAGATTTTTTACAACACATTTACAGTATGTTTCGATGTCACATTCTCACAACACAGATGGCTTCTCTTATAGGCCTAAGGGACCTATAGGGCATTCCCCCTTGGCTCCAGGACTTAGGGGTACTTTACACGCTGCAACATCGCTGGCCGATTTCCAGGTTGTGATGTCGCTACCGGCGCCGGATGTGCGTCACTAACGACGTGACCCCGACAATATAGTGGTAGCGATATCGCAACCTGTAAAGTACCCCTTAAGGTTGACTGCAATCTTTGCATCCATTATAATTAAGATCCTACATTGACATGTATAAAGTATCAATGGGATTAGCATTGGTCAGCATATTAATCCCTTATCACTATATAGAGTGGGCTCAGGAGCTTGGCTCAATTCATACAGTGAGGGTGACTCTGTAACGTTTCTACAATCCAACAGTAACTGACGCAATCAAAGCTTGCTCTGATTGCATCAGTTTAACCTTTCAAATGCCATTGTCAAGCACGATAGTGGCATTTAAAATCTTTAAACATAGCAGCGTTCACTCCTGGTGGATATTGGCAGCCTGTGCGGCGTAATCCCAGGGTGCCGATCAGTTGCCATGGCAGTTGGGGGCGTAATCAAGTCCCTGTGCCGTCATGTTGTTGTATGAGCCATAAAGCCCAGTTAATTTGGCAATGTACTGCAATGCTATAGAATTGATAGAATTGTAGTGTATTGAATTGGCAATCAAGTGAGATCACAGGTTCAAGTCCACTAATTAAGACAAACTAATAGTATATATATATATATATATATATATATATATATACACACATACATATATACATACATATACACAATGCCTTGCGAAAGTATTCAGCCCCCTTGAATTTTTCAACCTTTTCCCACATTTCAGGCTTCAAACATAAAGATAAAAATTTTAATATTATGGTGGAGAATCAACAACAAGTGGGACACAATTGTGAAGTTGAATGAAATGTATTGCTTATTTTAAACTTTTTTAAAAAATAAATAACTGAAAAGTGGAGCATGCAATATTATTCGGCCCCTTTACTTTCAGTGCAGCAAACTCACTCCATAAGTTCATTGAGGATCTCTGAATGATCCAATGTTGTCCTAAATGACTGATGATGATAAATATAATCCACCTGTGTGTACTGAAGTCTCCGTATACATGCACTTGCTCTTTGATAGTCTTAGTGTTCTGTTTAAAGCACAGAGAACATCATGAAGACCAGGGAACACAACAGGCAGGTCTGTGATACTGTTGTGGAGAAGTTTAAAGCAGGATTTGATTACAAAACGATTTCCACAACTTCAAACATTCCAAGAAGCACTGTGCAAGCGATCGTATTGAAATGGAAGGAGTATCATACCACTGCAAATCTACCGAGATCTGGCTGTCCCTCACAAATTTCACCTCAAACAAGGAGAAGACTGATCAGAGATGCAGCAAAGAGATCACTCTGGATGAACTGCAGAGACCTATAGCTGAGGTGGGAGTCTGTCCACAGGACAACAATTAGTCGTACACTGCACAAATCTGGCCTTTATGGAAGAGTGGTAAGGAGATAGCCATTTCTCAAAGATATCCATAAAAAGTGTTGTTTAAAGTTTTCCACAAGCCACCTGGGAGACACACCACACATGTGGAAGAAGGTGCTCTGGTCAGATGAAACCAAATTGAACTATTTGGGCACAATGCCAAACAATATGTTTGGCGTAAAAGCAACACAGCTCATCACCCTGAACACACCATCCCCACTGTCAAACATGATGGTAGCAGCATCATAGTTTGGGCCTGATTTTCTTCAGCAGGGACAGGGAAGATGGTTAAAATTGATGGGAAGATGGATGGAGCCAAATACAGGACTATTCTTGAAGAAAACTTGTTGGAGTCTGCAAAAGACCTGAGACAATCGAGAATCTGTGGAAAGAGCTGAAAACTGCTGTTCACAAACGCTCTCCATCCAACCTCGCTCAGCTTGAGCTGTTTGCAAAGGAAGAATGGGCAAGAATTTCAGTCTCTCAATGTGCAAAACTGATAGAGACATACCCCAAGCGACTTGCAGCTGTAATCGCAGCAAAAGGGGGCGCTACAAATTATTAACTTAAAGGGGCCAAATAATATTGCTCGGCCCAATTTTGAGTTTATTATTTGTTATAGAAGTTTAAAACAAGCAATACATTTCATTCAACTTCACAATTGTGTCCCACTTGTTGTTGATTCTTCATCATAACATTAACATTTTTATCTTTATGTTTGAAGCCTGAAATGTGGGAAAAGGTTGAAAAATTCAAAGGGCTGAATACTTTCGCAAGGCACTGTATATATATACAGTACAGACCAAAAGTTTGCACACACCTTCTCATCTGTAGAACTATTAAGAGGAGACTTTGTGCAGCATGCCTTCATGGTAAAATAGCTGCTAGGAAACCACTGCTAAGGACAGGTAACAAGCAGAAGATACTTGTTTGGGCTAAAGAACACAAGGAATGGACATTAGACCAGTGGAAATCTGTGCTTTGGTCTGATGAGTCCAAATTTGAGATCTTTGGATCCAACCACCGTGTCTTTGCAGAAAAGGTGAACGGATGGCCTCTACATGCCTGGTTCCCACCATGAAGCATGGAGGAGGAGGTGTGATGGTGTGGGGGTGCTTTGCTGGTGACACTGGTGGGGATTTATTCAAAATTGAAGGCATACAGAACCAGCATGCCTACCACAGCATCTTGCAGCGGCGTGCTATTCCATCCGGTTTGCATTTAGTTGGACCATCATTTATTTTTCAACAGGACAATGACCACAAACACACCTCCAGGCTATGTAAGGGCAATTTGAATAAGAAGGAGAGTGATGGGGTGCTACGCCAGATGACCTGGCCTCCACAGTCATCAGACATGAACCTAGTCGAGATGGTTTGTGGTGAGCTGGACCGCAGAGTGAAGGCAAAAGGGCCAACAAGTGCTAAGCATCTCTGGGAACTCCTTCAAGACTGTTGGAAGACCAACTTTGAAGAACCTAGAATATAAGACATATTTTCAATTTTTTCACACTTTTTTAAGTATTTAATTCCACATGTTTTAATTCATAATTTTGATGCCTTCAATGTGAATCTACAATTTTTAGAGTCATGAAAATAAAGAAAACTCTTTGAATGAGAAGGTGTGTCCAAACTTTTGGTCTGTACTGTGTGTGTGTGTGTGTGTATGTGTGTGTATATATATATATATATATATATATATATATATATATATATATATATATATATATATATATATATATTCATATTCATACATAAAACAAATGATAAGCATAAATATTTAAATCAACCACTTTTTCTTTCAATGTGCAAAAACAAGCCCTCACACAGCTCCATTTACATAACAATGAAAAATTTAAAGGTCTCTAAAAATGGCAACACAAACCAAATGTATTTTGCCAAGTTCTGATTTTTATTAACCCCTAAAATATATTTTTAAAAAAAAGTGTACGTTTGGCATGACTTTAATCATGCTGACCTGAAGAATCATGTTGCCTGGCTATTTTTACCACAGAATGTACAATATCAATTCAATCCTCGATAAAGATGTCAGAATTGTAGAGTTTTTACCATTTCACCACAGATTTTTAACACAACACAAGTTAATGGTGTACTTCAGAACTGCAACTTGTCCGCAAATAAAACCTCATATACTTATATGGGGATGTATAAATAAAAAAGTTATGGCTCTTGGGGAAAAAAAAAGAGGTAAAAATGAAAGAACAAAAACAAAAAAATTACCTCGTCTTTAAGGGGTTAATATCTGGATGCAATCTCAATTTATTTTCAACTATCTTTTCGGTGTTACTCAATAGACTCCTAATCTAGAAGGATCTTCAAGCACCAATCTAGTAAAGTCTTGGGGCACAATACAGCCCAGAAAGAGCTCCATGTGTTTAATGGCTCGCTCACACAAGCATATAAATCGGACGAGTACAGTCCAGTATATAAAGGATTGCACTCAGACCAATGTTATTCAATCAGGCAGTGCAGATCTGTGATTTTTTTATTTTAAAACAAAAACCAGGATAATTGTGGTATACTCCGCACTGCCGTACAAAGAATCACTCCAAATAATAAAAGAAATGGTGATGGTTTATTCTACGCGTTTCGAAGAGATATTCCCTCTTCTTCCTCAGGAGTGCAGTAAAATAAATAAATAAATAATTTTAAAAAAACGGCATGCGGTCCCCCCCAAATTTGATACCAGTCAAATAAAAGCCACACGGCTGAAGGCTAGTATTCTCAGAATAGGGAGCCCCACATTATGGGGAGCCCCTGAGCCTAAAAATATCAGCTAGCAGATGCTGCTTTTTGGATGTATTTTGAATGCGTTTTGGATGCATTTTTGACAGTGCGTTCCCACTCGGCTCTGCTACATCCCCATAGAGCATGGCTTGGTGCGAGACAGAGCTGCGCGATCAGATTGAACTCAGATGAACTTCACCCTATTTCATTATCATCGTGCGGCTCTGTGTGTGTGCCGCGGCCTGATTTGCTATCACAGGTGAAGGACTCACCAGTGACCGCAAATCCCCTGAGTGACGGAAGTGAGCCGCGTAATCAGCGGTGCCATCACTCAAGTTACCCTGAGTGACATCACCGCTGATCGCGTGGCTCACTTCAGTTGCAGCGTGGAGCTCATAGGAGTGGCGGTGTTCTATGGCCGCTCCTGTCAGCTTCATGTAGCAAAGCTGGATGCGTTGTGGGACCTCGTGTGGATTACGCCCGACCTGGATGGTTATTTGGGGATTTTAATAAAGTGGTGAAAGAGGGTGAGGTTTTTTTGTCTTTAATTCCAAATAAAGGATTTTTTCGGGTGTATGTGTTTATTTACTTTCACTTACAGGTTAATCATTGGGGGTGTCTCATAGACGCCTGCCATGATTAACATAGGACTTAGTGGCAGCTTATTTTTAGGCTGGAGGCTCCCCATATCGTGGGGCTCTCTATCCTGAGAATACCAGACTTCAGCCATGTGGCTTTATCTTGGCTGGTATCAAAATTGGGGGGGAACGTATGCCGGTGGGTAGGGGGAGCAGGGAATACGATATGGAATAATGAGCGGCCGGCATTTTCAAAAGCTGGAGAATGCGCCAGAGCAGTGTGACAGCCGTGCAGCGCTGTGCCGGTGATTGTTCAGTGATCGGTGAGTATGAGAGAGGGGGGGAGAGGGAGAGATCGACAGACAGAGAGACCGAAAGACCTGCGTTCTGTTTGTCAAAAATGCGATTTAGTTTGAGAGCTGTTCTGGCGACTACATAAAAGCCGCGTGCTGCTCTGAGCACGTTATTTTAAGACACCAGAAATGCAGTGAGGCACCTTCTACAGGCTATGCCCATACTGTTTCTGCCTTTTCCTATCCATTTCAGCCTTTTCCTCAGTCACCACAGCTTGCCGTTAGGTCCAACGTGAAATTATTCGGGTTTCCCATAGACTTACATTGAGCGTCGAATATTCACGAAAACGCAAATAGCAACCTATTCATCAGATATTCGTCAAAGCGGATATTTTGGTATTCGATCATCCCTAATAATAACTGCTGAGAAAAAAAAAACAGATTGCATACGTACAGTACACAGATGACAAGTGAAGAAAAAAATCACCCTACTTTTCTGGATGAGACCAATTTTTTAGACGCTCGTGTGAGCCCAGCCTAATTGTCACATATGGAGCAAACAAGACTCCCAGCGAAAATCTAAGTATGGTGCCTTGGTGTATATATAAAAAAATAGGATTAAAATAATTATTCTTCTGACAAAAAAATAATATTTATTTGGTTGTAACTTTTAATTTTTCTTGAAATGTTTTCTTATTTGTGAGAAATAATCCTCCAAACTTTGTAAATTGTTGTTACTTATTCAAAATAAATAAATAAAGTAGAAATGTGTTGATCGATTTGTAGAGGATCAAGTTTGTGGAAAAATTCCTGAAATTTGCGTTTTCTTGTGAATTTGACACTTTGAGATTCGATTCTCGGATCTCAGAAAAAACAAACTTGCCCAACAACATTTCCCATATTGTTGAAGCATCAGAGCACAGTTCAATGTCTTTGCGTGGCCATAACGCTCTGCAGCTATGACATTATCATACCTTGTATAGTTGTGGTCAGTACCTGGGCCATCACAGACTCTCACACTCGTTTTTAAAAATTTGGTCCCACTCCCATCCAGAAAAGTTGGACAAGTGAAATCCATTTGGTGTTCCATTCCATATGTCATACGTGTGTTATATGAGTGTGTGATTTTTTTTTCTCACCTAGCATTTTTATGCCATCCATACACAATGTGTTTTTTTATTCTGCAGCTATTAATCCACATTACCAATACATTACCTTTTAAAATGGTGCTGTAAATTAAATAACAGAAGGCACACAGAGACTATACAAACATACTTGTAGCATCCAATTTTTTATCGCACCCATTGACCTGTATTTAGAAGTCGTGCCCGATATACGTAGCCATACACAGCATGCTGTGATTTTTTTCATTAGTCTGATTTGAGTTGAGGAAAAACCTCACAGATCTGCTCTGCCTAATTGACTAGCATTGTGATTATTTTTTCTCACATTGCACTCGTCCGTTTTTTATGTCAGTGTGAAAGTACCCTAAGTCTGTAGTAAGTTAAGTAAGCTTTTATGATCAGTGGGATCCACTTTCTTCTTCTCCTTAAGCTCTTAAGGTCAGAGAGGGCTTAATTTCTCCTTCTGTAGAGTGGAAGCTCTTATGGTCAGCATGGTCTTCTCTTTCTTCAGTATGGTATAAGCCCTTTTGGTCAGCCCAGTCCTCTATCTTTCTTTCTTCGGTGGTGTGTAAGCACTTATGATCCTTTCCTGTAGAATATAAACTCTTATGGTCAGCGCAGTCCTCTTCTGTAGAGTGTAAGCTGTTATTGTCAGCAAGGGTCTTTCTTTCTCCAGTAGGGTATAAGCTCTTATGGTCATCGGAGTTCTCTAATGTAGCGTATCAGCTCTTATGGTCAGCAAAGGCAATTTTATCTCTCCCTCTCTTCAGTAGGATATTAGCTCTTATGGTCAGTGGAGTCCTCTCTCCCTCTTTCTTAGGTAGTGTGTAAGCTATTATGATCAGCAGAGTCTTCTTCTGTAGAGTATACGCTATTATAGTCAGCGGGGGATTTCTTTCTCTTTCTTCTGTAAACTGAAAGCTTTAATGGTCAGCATGGTTCTCTCTTTCTTCAGTAGAGTATAAGCTCTTATGGTCAGTGAAGTCCTCTATCTCTCTTTCTTCAGTAATGTCTAAGCTCTTATGATCAGTAGAGTACTCTCCTGTAGAATATAAACTCTTTTGGTCAGCGGAGTCCTCTTCTGTATAGTATAAGTCTTAGGGTCAGCGGGGTTCTCTCTTTCTCCAGTAGAGTATAAGCTCTTACGGTCACCTTGATCCTGTCCTATAGAGTGTAATCTCTTATGGTCAGCGGAAGCCATTTTATCTCTCCCTCTCTTCGGTAGGGTATTAGCTCTTATGGTGAGTGAAGTCCTCTCTCCCTCTTTCTTAGGTAGTATGTAAACTACTATGATCAGCAGAGTCCTTTCCTGTAGAGTATAAGCTCTTATGGTCAGTGAAATTCTCATTCCCTTCAGTAGGGTATAAGCTCTTATGGTCAGCGGAGTCCTCTCTCTCTCTTTCTTCATTAGTGTATAAGCTCTTATGATCAGCAGAGTCCTCTCCTGTAGAGTATAAGCTCTTATGATCAGCAAGGGCTTTCTTTCTTTTTCTTCTGTAGAGTGTAAGCTCTTATGGTCAGCATGGTCCTCTCTCTCTCTTCAGTAGCATATAAGCTCTTATGGTCAGTGAAGTCCTCTCTTTCTTCATTAGTTTGTAAGCTGTTATGATCCGCAGAGCCTTCTTCTGTAGAGTATAAGCTCTTATGGTCAGTGGAGTCCCCTCTCTCTCTTTCCTGTAGAGTGTAAGCTGTTATGATCAGCAGAGCCCTCTCTTGTAGAGTATAAGCTCTTATGGTCAGTGGGACTTTCTATCTCTTTTTTCTGTAGAATGTAAGCTCCTATGGTCAGCTTGGTCTGCTCTCTCTCGCTTGCAGAGTGTTAGCTCTTTTGATAAGCAGGGTGGTCTCTTTCTCTCCTGTAGAGTGTAAGCTCTTATGGTCAGCATGGTCCTCTCCCTCTCTCTCTTGCAGAGTGTAAGCTTTTATAATAAGCAGGGTCCTCTTTTTCTCTCCTGTAGAGTGTAAGCTCTTATGGTCAGCATAGTTCTCTCCCTCTCTCACCTGCAGAGAGTAAGCTTTTAGGAAAAGCAGGGTCCTCTCTTTCTCTCCTGTAGAGTGTAAGTTCTTATGGTCAGCATGGTCCTCTTTCTCTCGCTCTCTCACTTGCAGAGTGTAAGTTCTTATATTAAGCAGGGTCCTCTCTTTCTCTCCTGTAGAGTGTAAGGTCTTATGGGCATTATGGTTCTCTCCCTCTCTCTCTTGCAGAGTGTAAGCTTTTATAATAAGCAGGGTCCTCTTTTTCTCTCCTGTAGATTGTAAGCTCTTATGGTCAGCATGATCCTCTCTCTCTCTCTCTCACTTGCAGAGTGTAAGCTCTTATGATAAGTGTTATGCTCCTGGGATCCCGGCGCCGCCTGTCACTCTCCGGTCCGGTCCGGTCCCTGGGTCTCCTGTCCGTGGCTGCTCCACCCGCTCTCCCTCCTGTGCGTCCTCCATGCTCCTCATCCTCGTCCTCCGTCCCGCTGCAGTCCGGGACTCAGCTTCTGCCTCACCTGCATCTCCTCCACTTCCCCCAGCACGTCCTGCACTGGTCTCCGGCACACGGGCCTCGCGCATGTGCACTAGGGCACGGGCGCGCTCACTCACCTCTTCTTAAAGGGCCAGCGTCACTGAAACAGGATATGGCTGATTATAGGTACACGGTATATAAGAACTTCCTTTTCTTGTGGGCGGTGCCTGTTCAACGTGTTCTTGTACCTAGGTGTTCAGGTCCCCCTGTGCTTTGTACCCAGGTTAACCCTGTCTCTTCCCACAGTGTCCGTCTGCCAACCTGAGTGTGTCCAGCTTGCCGATTTCCTAGGAGTTGCCCCGGTGACCACCAGCTGTGGATCCCGCCATCTTCCGCCAGCCTGTACCCGTCAACGGTCCTAGATTCCATCTGGTCACATCAGCCTGCACATTTCGCTGGACCCGGACCCCGTCTGTTGTTACCACTCGGCACCTGTACCCGGTTCCAGTCATCAGTCCTGCACACGGCCCCCGTTGGACTAATAGCCATATCCCGTACAGACTTCTGAAGGACACGTACTCCGAACTCTCTTGTGTCCTGGCTACTGTGCATCTAGGCCTTCTAGGGGGGTGCCCGGACAGTCCCTGTATAGGGGTTCGCTCCTGGTTGCCTCTCTGGGAGAGTCCGGTGCACAATCCCGTGGATCCACCTCCAGGACGTTACAATAAGCAGTGTGTTACGGGGGTGCTGTCTGATATAATATAGATCTTAAATATTCAGACAGCCAGGGTGCACCGTGCGGTGATATTAGACCGCTGCCAGCAATAAACAGAACTAAAGTAGTCTCCGTAAGTTTACGGAGATAAGTAAATTTGAATATATGTTAAATAAGTTAGTACGCTACTAAACTTATAGCGACTACCGGACATGTGGGTATAAAAGGAAGTGAACCTCTTGTTACGTCACAGAGGACACCTATGTGTAATAGGAAAAGGACCCCGTTAACGGTCACGGAGGTCCTGTCAATACCGCCTCTGCTGCCTCATAGAGGCAAAGTGTAAAGAATAGAATACTGTGTGTTGAGACACACACACATTATAAAGATTGATAACAGCAGCACTAACCATACCCTCTGTATCCTGACTCAGTGTTAACCCCACTGACCTGTGTGTACCATGTGCTAACCACACCGTATGGTGGTATGCTGACTACCTACACCTGCCTGACAGCCTGTGTGCAACCCACAACCAGACCCTACTCCCAGAGGAATGTGCCTAACCGGCCAATGCAGAGCAGGGGGAATGATAGCTGCTGAAGCGGCAGTATAGTATCGCTGTGTATGGGTAGCAATTCACAATGGTAGTACAACAGGAGAGCACATACATGGGGCTACCTCATGCATGCACAAGAACGACTGAGCGCCTTGCGGCGTGCTCCAGGGTCTTTTATTAACTAAGACCCACCCACAAGATGGTGACGCCCAGGGCAAGACCGAACCTGGACCAATAGGATGGGAGAGCATCATCAGTGACATCACCACAACCAATCAGACGCCAGTGCGTCATTGGTGATGTCACCCACGGCCAATCAGGCAATGCCACATCACACACTGAGAACCATGTGATCCCCGCATCATCTGTGACGTCACCCACAGCCAATGGATGGCTACCACGTGGCAGACATGCTCAGAACGGATTAAACCACACTTAGTGCAAAAACTCCATTACTTACTTAACGCATGCGCAGTTGCCCTGTTTTTTTGGACTTAGGCGGGCTTTGCACGCTGCGAGCGATGCTGCAGCGATAGTCCCGCCCCCGTCGCACGTGCGATATCCAGTGAAAGCTGCCGTAGCGATTATTATCACTACGGCAGCTTCACACGCACATACCTGCTGTGCGACGTCCCTCTGGCCGGCGAGCCACCTCCTTTCTAAGGGGGCGGGTCGTGTGGCGTCACAGCGACGTCACACGGCAGGCGGCCAATTGAAGCGGAGGGGCGGAGATGAGCAGGATGTAAACATCCCGCCCACCTCCGTCCTTCTCATTGCAGCCGGGAGGCAGGTAGGTGATGATCCTCGCTCCTGCGGCTTCACACACAGCGATGTGTGCTGCCGCAGGAGCGAGGAACAACATCGCACCTGTCGCTGCACCGGCATTATGGAAATGTCGGAGGCTGCAGCGATGATACGATAACGACGCTTTTGCGCTCGTTCATCGTATCAAAAAGGTTTTACACGTTGCGATATCGACTGCGACGCCGGATGTGCGTCACTTTCGATTTGACCCCATCGACATCGCACGTGCGATGTCGCAACGTGCAAAGCCGCCCTTAGTCCCCAAACCACACATAATTCAGTTCAAAGACTGAGAAGCAGACCGACGAGTGGCACGCCGCGACTGAAAAGCAGACGGGGAGGAATCTGGCCGAGGCAAGGCAGGATCTCGGCCCGTAACACAGTGTCCTCTCTTTCTCTCCTGTAGAGTGTAAGCTCCTATAGTCAGCATGGTCCTCTCTCACACTTGCAGAGTGTAAGCTCTTATATTAAGCAGGGTCCTCTCTTTCTTTCCTGTAGAGTGTAAGCTCTTATGGTCAGCATGGTTCTCTCCCTCTCTCTCTTGCAGAGTGTAAGCTTTTATTATAAGCATGGTCCTCTCTTTCTCTCCTGTAGAATGTAAGCTCTTATGGTCAGCATGGTCCTCTCTCTCTCTCTCTCACTTGCAGAATGTAAGCTCTTATGATAAGCAGGGTTCTCTCTTTCTCTCCTGTAAAGTGTAAGCTCCTATGGTCAGCATGGTCATCTCTCTCTCACTTGCAGAGTGTAAGCTCTTATATTAAGCAGGGTCCTCTCTTTCTCTCCTGTAGAGTGTAAGCTCTTATGGTCAGCATGGTCCTCTCCCTCTCTCTCTTGCAGAGTGTAAGCTTTTATAATAAGCAGGGTCCTCTTTTTCTCTCCTGTAGAGTGTAAGCTCTTTTGGTCAGCATAGTTCTCTCCCTCTCTCACCTGCAGAGAGTAAGCTTTTATGAAAAGCAGGGTCCTCTCTTTCTCTCCTGTAGAGTGTAAGTTCTTATGGTCAGCATGGTCCTCTTTCTCTCGCTCTCTCACTTGCAGAGTGTAAGTTCTTATATTAAGCAGGGTCCTCTCTTTCTCTCCTGTAGAGTGTAAGCTCTTATGGTCAGCATGGTTCTCTCCCTCTCTCTCTCCTGTAGAGTGTAAGCTCTTATGGTCATCATGGTTCACTCTCACTCTTGCCTGTAGAGTGTAAGCTCTTATAATGTGCAGGGCCCCCTCTTTCTCTCCTGTAGAGTATCAGCTCTTATGGCCACCGGGGCTCTCTCTCTATTGTCCAAACACTTTTTTTTACAAATTTTATTGGCTGCAAATTAAACTTTGGGGAAAAATTTGGTGAAGTTGGCAAATTCAAATTTTTTAAATATCCCCTCACTCTACTTCAAAAAATAAGAGTATATTTTCTCATAGGCAGCTGGAATTTAAGTTGTGTTAACTTAAGTGAAATATTAGTGTAATAATGAAGTGCTAATACAGATCCATTGGTGCAATTTTTTTTCACTTATGATTTTTGAAAGAAATGATTTTCTCTCCCTAAGGAGTATGTTAAAAGGCTATTCTGTCTGCCCGGCCAGTTCAATTTGCTTTTATGAATGAACTGTTAGATAATAATCAATATACATGTCAGTCAGGTCACGCAGGGAAATGCACACGGTTCCTCAGGCTTTACTTACATGGCATGGACCTTTATTAAAAAGTAAAAGAAAAAAACACAGAATTTTCCGAGAAAACATCCCAGAAATTTAATCTGCTGAATTTAAGGGAAATGTGTGATCTGTTTTGCTGTTAAAGATTCGTACACATAATATTGTGCAATGTGATCTCCTTGTATACTCAACCTGTAACACAAGGCGGCAAAACTTTTTGTTTGACAAAGGTTTATCTGGTTACAATGATATTCTCTATGGACAAAATATAAAACAACTGGGAAATAACTGGAAATGTAGCCCCAAGCAGTAGAATAAAAATCTTCAGAGATTTGGGGTTATGTACATAAACTGCAGCATGTAGAATATTTACTGTGTCTACAGCACGGGACATAGTTGAATAATTTTAATAGTTAATAAATAGGGATGATCGAATACCAAAATATCCGCTTTGATGAATAGTTCACGACTATTCGCGAATATTTGATGCGCAATGTAGGTCTATGGGAGACTCGAATAATTTCACATTGGACCTAACAGTGACCTGTGGTGACTGAGGAAAAGGCTGAAATGGATGGGAAAAGGCAGAGAGAGTATGGGCATAGCCTGTAGATGGTGCCTCACTGCATTTCTGTTGTCTTGGAATAAAGTGCTCAGAGCAGCAAGCGGCGTTTACGTAGTCACCAGAACAGCTCTCAAACCAAATAATCGCTTTTTTGACAAACAGAACGCAAGTCTTTTGGTCTCTCTGTCTGTCTGTCTCTCCCTCTCCCCCCCTCTCTCATACTCACCGATCACTGACCGATCACCTGCGCGGCGCTGCACGGCTGTCACACTGCTCCGGCGGCTTCTCCTGCTTTTGAAAATGCCGGCCGCTCATTATTCCATATCGTATTCACTGCGTCCTCCGCCCACTGGCGCCTATGATTGGTTGCATTCAGATGCGCCCCCACACTGAGTGAAAGCTGTCTCACTGCAACCAATCACAGCCGCTGGTGGGCGGGTCTCTGTAGTGCAGCAAAATAAATAATTAAAAAATAACGGCGTGCGGTCCCCACAAATTTTGATACCAGCCAAGATAAAGCCACATGGCGAAAGGATGGTATTCTCAGGATGGGGAGCCCCACGTTATGAGGAGCCCCCCAGCCTAAAAATATCAGCCAGCAGCCGCCCGGTATTGCCGCATCCATTAGATGCGACAGTCCCTGGACTCTACTCGACTCATCCCAAATTGCCCTGGTGCAGTGGCAATCGGGGTAATAAGGAGTTAATGGCAGCCCATAGCTGTCACTAAGTCCTATGTTAATCATGGCAGGCATCTATGAGACACCCCAATGATTAACCTGTAAGTGAAAGTAAATAAACACATACAGCCGAAAAAATCCTTTATTTGGAATAATAGACAAAAAAAAACCACCCTCTTTCACCACTTTATTAAAATCCCCAAATACCCCTCCAGGTCCGGCGTAATCATCACGAGGTCCCACGATGCATCCAGCTCTGCTACATGAAGCTGATAGGAGCGGCCGTGGAACACTGCCGATCTCTGTCAGCTCCACGCAGCAACTGACGTGAGCCACGCAATCAGCAGTGACGTCACTCAGGTTACCCTCGGCCACAGCTCTCAGTTGGAGGACTGCAGGTTGCCGCAGGTCACCTGAGTGACGGCACCGCTGATCACGGGGATTTGCGGTTATCGGTGAGTCCTTCACCTGTGATTGCAAATAAGGACGCAGCGCACAGACAGAGCCACGCGATGACAATGAAGTCGGGTGAAGTTCATCTGAGTTCATTCTGATCGCGCGGAACTGTCTCGCCGCCAGCCATGTTGTATAGGGATGTAGCAGGCCGAGTTGGACTGCACTGTCAAAAATCCATCCAAAACGCTGATCGGGAATGTTTCCACTCACTGACAGCAAGCAGAGATGGTGGGGAATGTTTCCATTCACTGACAGCAAGCTGACGTGTTGGGGAATGTTTCCATTCAATATGGGGAGATAAGGTATGCACATGTTAACTGCATGAGAGGACACACAAGCTAGGGACCCCAACGTAGAGAAATACTTTGGCGTAGTGTTGGGGCTCTATTGCATTGATCAATTCAGTAGCTAAATTTCTCTTTATTCATATATTCATGGCAGTAATGCAGATTCCATTTTTCACATTTCATTCTTACAGATAGCTATTGAATTTTTTATGTCAGTATTCACACAGCAGTTTCTGCTATTCCATGTATTCCCCTTACATAGTCACTGGTGTGCATACCTTATCTCCCCATAGTGACGTTTTTTAGGTTTTTGCACCCAGTTCAGACATAGAATGGAGTTCCAAACGTTATTTCTTTTTGTTTCCATTCAATGACAGCAAGCAGAGATGGTGGCCAATGTTTCCACTCACTGACAGCAAGCAGAGATGTGGGGAATGTTTCCTTTCACTGACAACAAGAAGAGATGGTGGGGTATATTTCAATTCACTGACAGCATGCTGATGTGTGGGTGAATGTTTCCATTCAATGACAGCAAGCAGAGATGATAGGGAATGTTTCCCCTCACTGACAGCAAGCAGACGTGTTGTGGAATGTTTGCATTCAATGACAGCAAGCAGAGATGTGGGCAATGTTTCCATTCACTGACAACAAGCAGATCTGTTGGGGAATGTTTGCATTTAATGACAGCAAGCACAGATGTGGGTAATGTTTCCACTCACTGACAGCAAGCAGAGATGGTGGGGAATGTTTCCATTCAATGACAGCAAGCAGAGATGATGGGGAATATTTCTATTTATTGACAGCAAGCAGAGCATAGAGCATGGCTTACTGCGAGACAGAGCCGCGCGATATGAATGAACTCGGATGAACTTCACCCGACTTCATTGTCATCGCGCGGATCTGTGTGTGCCGCGGCCTGATTTGCGATCACAGGTAAAGGACTCACTGGTGACTGCAAATCCCCTGAATGACTGAAGAGAGTTGCGCGATCAGCGGTGCCATCACTCAGGTGACCCGCAGCCCCCTGCAGTCCTCCAACTGAGAGCTGTGGCCGAGGGTAACCTGAATGATGTCACCGCTGATTGCGCGGCTCACTTCAGTTGCTGCGTGGAGCTGACAGAGTGCAGCAGTGTTCCACGGCCACTCCTGTCAGCTTCATGTAGGAGAGCTGGATGCGTCGTGGGACCTTGTGAGGATTATGCCGACCTGGAGGGTTATTTGGGGATTTTAATAAAGTGGTGAAAGAGGGTGGTTTTTTTGTCTTTTATTCCAAATAAAGGATTTTTTTCGGGTGTATGTGTTTATTTACTTTCACTTACAGGTTAATCATTGGTGTGCCTCATAGATGCCTGCCATGATTAACCTAAGACTTAGTGGGCTGCCATTAACTACTTATTACCCCGATTGCCACTGCACCAGGGCAATTCGGGATGAGCCGGGTAGAGTCCGGGGACTGTTGCATCTAATGGATGCGGCAATTCCGGGCGGCTGCTGGCTGATATTTTTAGGCTGGGGGGCTCCCCATAATGTGGGGCTCCCCATCCTGAGAATACCAGCCTTCAGCCGTATGGCTTTATCTTGGCTAGTACAAAATTTGGGGGGACCACACGCCGTTTTTTTTTTTTTTATTTTCCTGCACTACATAGACCCGCCCACTGGCGGCTGTGATTGGTTGCAGTGATACAGCTGTCACTCAGTGTGGGGGTGTGTCTGAATGCAACCAATCATAGGCGCCGGTGGGTGGGGGACACAGTGAATATGAGATGGAATAATGAGCGGCCGGCATTTTCAAAAGCAGGAGAAGCCACCGGAGCAGTATGACAGCCATGCAGCGCCGCACCGGTGATCGGTCAGTGATCGGTGAGTATGAGAGGGGGGGAAAGGGAGAGACCGACGGACAGAGAGAGAGACCGAAAGACCTGTGTTCTGTTTGTCAAAAAATCGATTTATGCAGCTGCTTGCAGCTACTGGACACTGTTCAGCCCTTACAAGGACTATTTATTAGTCGGATTTCAGAACGTTCTCCCGCACACAATACAGTCTATCACCACCGCCAGCTCCCTATCACTGCGTTCACAAAATGCCCACCGGCGTATATAGCCCCTATGACGCTGTGCATCACAATAACACCACAACAAAGATGACTGCGGCGTTACTGTGAGGGCAAACAACATCAGATGTGTTCTTTGGCTGGAAAACAGGCGCCAGGAAGTCAGAAATGAAAATGAAAGTATCGAAGCGAATACCATACTATCCGTCGGATAGTGAATACCTCGAATACCCCATTATCCGTCGGATTCCAAATAGTGGCGATTACATTCGCTCATCCCTATTAATAAATAGAGCATTATCTTTTTTCATGAAGTAAATGTGTTATGGACGTAAACCAGAGTTGTAATTCGACCTCTTCATCTGGAGCTGCCAATGTAGAGTAACTTGTTCTACACCCTCCAGCATCCAGGGACACACACTACACCAGTGCCTTGAGCTGTGCCACAACATAAAGCATGAGAAAACGGAAATTACGATTATAATTTTATTTGTTATAGGACTCTTTCTGGTCTTGTTGCAGGAGTCATTAAAGACAATTAGACATTGGAATACCACAGAGGCATAGCTAGGTGTTTGTTTCAGGGGGGGTGCAAACCTTCTGAATGGGCCCCTAACCAGGTAACCATGTTTACCCCTCTATTACAGTCTGCGCCCCCCTTGTTACACTCTGCACCACCCCTCTGTCACATGCTAAACTCCTCTGTCACTCCCTGCACTCCTATGTCACACCCTGCACCCCTCTGTAACACCCTGCACCCCTTTGTCACACCCTGCACTCATCTGTCACAGTCTGCACTCCTCTGTCACACTCTGCCCCTCTCCGTCACACTCTGCACCTCACATTCTGCCTCTCTGTCACAGGCTGCACCCCCATGTCCTCCTCTTCACTCATTAACTGTCATGTGCCCTCATCTGCTACAACTTCTCATTTATCTTCTGGCTCCTCCCCCATGGGTCACATGAGCATGACATCATCGCATGTCCTGCATGGGAGCAGATTAGACCTTACCTGCCTCTGCAGTGCTCATGCATTAAATCCCCTCTCCCCACCCCCTTGAAAAAATCATTGCATTTGCTAGTTGGCAAAGGGGAATAGGGATTAAAAATAAAATAACTAACCGGTGTCTTAACATGGCCCTGGGTGGTAATAGTTCTGAGTGGGTTTCTCTGGGTCATGGGTCCAGGGCGACCGTCCCCTCTGCCCTTCCAGTAGCTACACTACTGGAATACCCCTTACTTTTTAAATCATTTTTTTATGTTAAACATATATTTTTATGGTTCAATAAGTTGTTATTTAGTCAATAACAAATATCTCTTATCATAGTATAGAAAACATGGAAAAAATTACATGAAGAGTTGCAGTACATGAATAGTGATGTTGTATCCTACTGGTAACACTGCTCAGTATTCAGAATTATATGATGTAAAGTGATATATTGAATGAAAAACCAGATACAGAACAAAGTCAAATAAAAGGGATTAGGGGGTAGGACTAAAGAATGTATAACATAAAACATAAAATATGGAAACACATTATGGAACACAGTAGAAGAAAACTACTAGCTCAAGTACAGAGAGGCTTATATCATTACTAGATTTAACATGGATTGGTTAACCAAATCTTAGGTGGGCTTTACATGCTGCGACATCGCTAGCATCGGCTAGCAATGTCCAGCGCGATAGCACCCACCCCCATCGTACATGCGATATATGGTGTTTGCTGCCGTAGCGAACATTATCGCTACGGCAGCTTCACACGCACATACCTGGTCGGCGACGTCGCTGTGACTGACGAAAAATCCCTCCTTCAAGGGGGAGGTGCGTTCGGCATCTCAGCGACATCACCGCGACGTTAAACGGCCGGCCAATAGCAGCGGAGGGGTGGAGATGTGCGGGACATAACATCCCGCCCACCTCCTTCCTTCCGCATAGCTGGTGGACGCAGGTAAGGAGATGTTTGTCGTTCCTGCGGCTTCACACACAGCGATGTGTGGTGCTGCAGGAACGACAAACAACATCGTATCTGCAGCAGGAGCGACATTATGAAAATGAACGACGTGACACAAATCAGCGATTTTTGTCACTTTTGCGCTCGTTCATCGTTGCACCTAGGCTTTAAACATTGCGATGTCGCTACCGTCGCTGGATGTGCGTCACTAACGACATGATCCAATGTTATATCAGTAGCAATGTCGTAACGTGTAAAGCCCCCCTTAAAGTCAGGAGAGCTCCAAAAGGAAGACCAAAGTAACCAAGCCCTCATAGATTGATAAGATTGAATAAAGCCGGGCGGCACGGTGGCTCAGTGGTTAGCACTGCAGTCTTGCAGCGCTGGGGTCCTGGGTTCAAATCCCACCAAGGACACTATCTGCAAGGAGTTTGTATGTTCTCCCCGTGTTTGCGTGGGTTTCCTCCGGGTACTCCGGTTTCCTCCCACACTCCAAAGACATACAGATAGGGACTCTAGATTGTGAGCCCCAATGGGGACAGTGTTGCCAATGTATGTAAAGCGCTGTGGAATTAATAGCGCTATATAAATGAATAAAATTATTATTATTATTATTATCTGAAATTATTAGATCTTCCATTTGTATTAGGAAGTCCACAAATTAAAACCACTCTACCTCAGAGGGTAAAGTAGATGATCTCCAATGTCTAGGGATAACTTGACTCATTTGCTGTCAAAAATATTCTGAAGAGTCCTTTCTTGATAAACGAAATTAACACTGGAAGTACCAAAAGTAACGCTGCTTCTCTAGAGTTCTGTAGTGTTGTACCAAAGAGTTTATTAAAATTGAGTGTCAAGGCTTATGAACGTCCAGACTGGCCCAACCAATATGAGTCATATTACCCATAGCTGAGTCACATCTCCAACACTTATCAGAGGTATCAGGGCGCATGTGATGAATGCGCTTGGGGGTCCTATACCACCTGGACAAAATCTTGGATCTGAGAAGATCTTATAAGTAAAGGTAAAAGGTCTTATCCCACTCAGCAGCGGAGAATGATCTATTGAGCTCCCATTCTCATGCCCCTTGAAATGAAGCCAAGGTAATTAAGCTTTCTGTCTCCCTCAACAAGCCATGTAGCGGAGAAACATAATGGGAAGAAACTTCCTCTTTAATCCAAAGTTTTTTCAAAATACTTTAAGGGTCTAAAGATCGGTAAACTAGCAGATGTACGAGTTCAGCAGATCCAGCCAGACTTTAAAAAAAAAAAGTCCGGTTCGGGTCCAGACTTGAACTTGAACATGAACCCAGATGCCAAACCACATAAAAGTCTGTGGGGACCCAAAACGTTAATGCTATAAAATGTTGTTAGTAAGCGCTAGTGGGCTGCAAAAGGAAGCAAAATGGGGATTAGAGCAGGACAGTTATACTTATCAAGTCTCTCTGTGGTTGTCATACTGCTTAAGGGTCCATGCATTTACTCTCATGAATATACACTGCTTCCACCACCCACCCTCTGTGACAGTGCCTGTGATTGGCTGCAGTCAGACAGCCGGCATGCCAGAGTCTGGGATTGGTTGTGGGGTGTAGTAATAATTGGAAAAAATGGCGTAGAGTCCCCCTTTTTTTTTTATTATGTACATAAATAACTTTAATAACCAGTGTGCGGTCCCTCCCAATTTTGATATCCAGCCAAGAAAAAGCAGACAGCTGGGACTGGTATTGTCAGGCTCAGGAGGCTCATGGTTATTGGGCCATCCCTAGCCAAAAAAAATCAGCCTGCCTGATCAACCATCAGATGTGCCAATTCTGGCACTTCACCCAGCTCATCCCAAATTCTCTGGCGCAGTGGCAATCGGGGTAATATAGAGGGTTAATGACTGTTGCAATTTGTCAAAATAGTAATGGGTAATGGTCTATGATACTCTCCTATTACTAATCGTGTAAATAAAAAGAAATAAACACAAGAGAAAAAGCCTTTTTTTAAAAAAAACAAAAACCCTCTTTCTCCATTTTATTAACCCCCAAAACACCCTTGCAGATCCGATGTAATCCACACGTGGTCAAACGATGATCACGGCTCTGCGACATTTGAGGTTGCAGTGCACAATCACATTAGAAAAAGTGACCAAGCACTGCGGCATTAGGGACAAACTGACGGAATCGCAGCTGTGATCAGTGACGTCACTAACCCAGCTGTGACCTCAGGTGAACTGTTCTGAAGGAACTCATTGAACCTAGTGACCTCGATGTAAGTGAACTCAATAAACTCAATGCCAGATTACCAAATTAGGCAATGTGTGCACATTGAGAATTTGGTTGCAGACATTTCCACACTAAGGGTATGTGCGCACGTTGCTTTTTACCTGCTTTTTACCTGCTTTTTTGCTGCTTTTTCTTCTGCGCTGTTTAATGCCAAAATGGATGTGTTCTTCTATTCAAGCAAAGTCTATGGGAATTTGGGTTTCTTGTTCACACTATGTTGTTCAAAATGCTGCCTTTTTGTGGCAGAACTTTGGTCAAAAACTCAGCTTTTCAAAGAAGCAACATGTCAATTGTTTTTGCCATTTGGGTTTTGCACTGCAAAGCTGAGTTTTTGACCAAAGTTCTGCCACAAAAAGGCAGCATTTTGAACAACATAGTGTGAACAAGAAACCCAAATTCCCATAGACTTTGCTTGAATAGAAGAACACATCCATTTTGGCATTAAACAGCGCAGAAGAAAAAGCAGCAAAAAAGCAGGTAAAAAGCAGGTAAAAAGCAACGTGCGCACATACCCTAAATCTGGATCTCTTGGAAGAAAAACACACCAAAGCCGCATAAAAAACCCATGCGGTTTTGGTGCATTGTTTTGCTAGGAGATGTAGATTTAGTGCAGAAATGTCTGCACCAAAATACTCAATGTGCACACATTGCCTAATTTGGTAATTCAGCATTAAGTTAACCCCTTAACGACCGCGGGCCGTAAAATTACGTCCTAAATGACATAATGTTACTGCCCGCGGTCCTCCGGCGGCAGCATGCCGCGATCGGCACACATCTCAGCTGATTTTCACAGCTGAGATATGTGCCTGCTAGGCACGAGCAGAATCGTTATCTGCTCGTGCCGAATAACCCCTTATATGGCGCTGTCAATACATGACAGCGCCATTATAAGCGCGATTGCGGTAATATTTACCTTACCGCCCGATACCGGAAGTCACGTGACGCAATCACGTGACTCCCGATAGTTGTCATGGTAGCACAGGGTCATGTGATGACTCCTGTACTACACCTGACTTGGTTTCACTTTCGCTGTGCCCGGGGCACAGCAAAAGAGAAAGACAGCGTATCTGCTGTTTACAGCCTTCCAGCTGTGATCAGCAGATACTGCAGAGCGATCGGAATGCTGATCGCAATAGCCCCCTAGGGGGACTAGTAAAATAAAAAAAAAAAGTTAAAAAATAAGTTTTAAAAAATTAAAAAAAAACAAAAAAACCTAAAAGTTCAAATCACCCCCCATTCGCCCCATTGAAAATTAAAGGGTTAAAAAAATAAAAAATATACACACATTTGGTATCGCCGTGTTCAGAAACGCCCGATCTATCAAAATATAAAATCAATTAATCTGATCAGTAAACGGCGTAGCGGCAAAAAAATTCCAAACACCAAAACGACGTTTTTTTGTCGCCACAACTTTTGCGCAAAATGCAATAAGAGGCGATCAAAACGTAGCATCTGCGCAAAAATGGTACCGTTAAAAACGTCAGCTCGAGACGCAAAAAATAAGCCGTCATTGAGCCTAAGATCCCGAAAAATGAGAACGCTACGGGTCACGGAATATGGCGTAAAACGTGCGCCACTTTTTTCGGACAAACTTCCGATTTTTTTTTAACCCCTTATATAAAAGTAAACCTATACATGTTTGGTGTCTACGAACTCGCACTGACCTGAGGCATCACACCCACACATCAGTTTTACCATATAGTGAACACAGTGAATAAAATATCTCAAAAACCATAGTGCTATCGCACTTTTTTTGCAATTTTTCAGCATTTGGAATTTTTTTGCCATTTTCTAGTACACAATATGGTAAAACTGATGGTTTCATTTAAAAGTACAGCTCGTTCCGCAAAAAATGAGCCCTCACATGACCATATTGACTGAAAAATAAAAAAGTTACGTCTCTCAGAAAAAGAATGGCGAAAAAAAAAACCGGAAAGCGAAAAATCGGCCGGTCGTGAAGGGGTTAAATGACCACCTGAGGTTACAACTTGGGTTCCCACAGTACCCTAGCTGTGACCTCAGTTGAACTAACCTCTGGTGAACTTATTGAACTCAGTATCCTCACATCTAAAGCATTTTATTACTTACTGAAATCGCTGAGATGGAAGGATTATCTCTAATCACTTTGGCAAGGGCCTCCATGACCTGTGACTATGGGATAGCAGGAAACCGGTGCTACTATGCTGACCTTCAAGCTAGGGGGCCTTAGCTATCCCCAAACTCAGGGATACTCCTAATGGTGGAGAGGCCTGAGTCTCCTTCCTGGCCTTGCTTCTGACCTGTGATGATTTGATACTCTCTCCCCCGGGGATGGACGGGACCGAAGTGAGATGAAACCCACAGAAATAGACAGACAGAGGAAACTAAAACTCTGTCACTCAGCAAGCACACACAGAGAAATAAGACAATAAGGGATAAGGAGAAAAACAAGAGCAAGAAGAAAGCAAGAGTAAACTCCACAACTGCTCCAAGCAAAAAGCAACATTTTCCCCAGAAAGTCTAAAACACCAAAGCTCACAGAATAACCTATAGCAGGTATGGGTAAAAGATTACATGCAGCATAAATAAGAGGGAAACAGATGTGACTGGCTTCCCCACCACATGTGAGCAAAGAAGCTTCACAAGCAGACTAGCAGAGATTAATTCTTGCTTGTCTGCCTATGAATCAGCACACAGCAGGTTGATGCTCAGGTTTGCCTGTGTTGATCCCAGACACCAGAGAAACCATTGGATGGAGTGTAAGAATCTACATTGTGAACAGAAACTAAGACCGACACCATGACAGTCAGCGAAGTTTGTGCTAAACTATGTGCGACATTATCAAGGTGTAAAGAAGAAGGGACGAAGTACAACCCTTACGCGTGACATTTAGTATACTGAAAGGGCTAGAAAAACTACCATTGACCCTGACCTTAGCCATAGAAGTATAAAGGGCCATAATCCGTAATATCACATTGCTGCCAAGCCAATCTTTTTCAGTGTCGTCCCCAGAAAATCCCATCACACTCTGTCAAAATCTTTCTCAGTATCTATAGACAATAGCAAGAGTGTGTGAAGAAACATGTGGTGCACCTACGGCTTCAGGTACCACAGGGTACTCCACCTCCCCCGAGGTGCAGTATTCAGGAGGTAATTCCCGGTAAACCAACACAACACATCCAACACATACCACGGGAGCTCTGTCACTGGGACTGGGCCAGGGTAGGTACCGGGGGTGGCCATCATGAGGTATGAGACCCTTTGCCCACAAGTTCAGCAACCCGGGAGGCGGGGCACCTGCAGGGGAAGTGAGGAGCCATCTCACACACAAGTCAGTTAGAAGTTAGCTGTGGGCGCAGCAAGACTCAGGAAGGAGATGTCGCAAGACACTGCACAGAAAAAGGCCCGTGGTCAGGAGCTGGAGGCTCAACCCGAATTCTTAGGAAGAAGGGGGATCCCAGGACTCGCGTGGAGTGCAGCAGGCACCCGTGACCCGTTCCACAGCCCAGGAGCTAGGGTGGAGGGAAGACCACTAAAAAGGAAACACCGGCCTTGACCTCTAAACTATCCCGGATCGGCTGGATCCCATCACGGATCTAGCAGTCCAAAGGCGGTGGACTTCAGTGAGTAAAAGAACTTAAACTGCACCATCTGTGTCGTCCCATCATTGCCGGCGCTCCCATCATCGTGCCCCTGCACCATAGGCGACTACTACTGCAACCATCCTCCCTGGGGTCTAGCTCTACCTGCGGAGAGCTGCAACACCCGAGCTGCGTCACCATCTGCCCCAGAAGAGAAACTTCCTGCAGTAGTGGTTAATAACTCGCTGCATATGTGATGCCCTGGACTAGCCAGGTAGTCACAGACATAATATCACACACACCCCCTCCTCTGGATAGTCTACATCAGTCAAACAAAATCCTTGTTGCCTCCCTCCCGGGTCTGATGTCCACACCAGGTGGGGCGGAGAAAGGCAGTTGGCCCCACCCACTGAGGAGTTCAAAGGCCTGGAGGCGGGAAAAGTGACAGATTCGTTTTGGAGTTGAAAGTGAGAGGACAGAAACTGTTGGTGTCTGGGTAGGAAATTTTTGGAGGAGTTTTTATCTCCTCTTTCTGTTGCTATTTTTTGATATTTATTAGTGTAGGGACCCACAAGCATGAGGATCCGTGATGAGGATTGTGGGCTTATGTACATTGGCCAATTTACTAACTAATACCTCATATATATTTGAAATATATTTTTTGCACCTTTTTTTAACAGGGGGTGCAGCCGGGCCTCTTAATACGGCCGTGCATAGTGGAGTCTCTGTCCCTTGTGTGCTGCAGTGAGTAGTGTCCGGGTAACCCGCCTAACCTAATAGTAAGGGCGTGATAATAGGTTGCTGGCTGGATACCATGCGCATAAGAGTGTGAACAGTGCCCTATGCGCGCCACTAGTGTGCAATTTACCTTGCACCTGTGAAGTGTCCATCATGTTGAGAGGTTTGTCTGCATCCTGTTGGTGCATTAGATGTGTTGGCCTGGGCTAACTGGACTGGTTGCCCTCTTTTTTGCTGTGAGTATAGTCTACATCAGTCAAACAAAATCCTTGTTGCCTCCCTCCCGGGTCTGATGTCCACACCAGGTGGGGCGGAGAAAGGCGGTTGGCCCCACCCACTGAGGAGTTCAAAGGCCTGGAGGCGGGAAAAGTGACAGATTCGTTTTGGAGTTGAAAGTGAGAGGACAGAAACTGTTGGTGTCTGGGTAGGAGCCCAGGCACTGTCAGCAAGGTCGGCAGACGGTGGTGGCCGTCTGCAGGAGGTTGTACAAGTCAGCGGAACCGTAGAACTGGGGATGGGTGGAGGCCCGCAGGTACCAAGCCGGGGAGCAGATTTGTACCAAGCACAAAGGCAGGGCCATCGGACCCCGACTAGGCTAGGAGCCGCCGACAACGGTCAAATCCGAGAGAGACCGGAACCCCAGGGGTTTCCTAACACCCAAGACCTGACAGAAGGCAACAGTCTACATAGTGAGGATAAAAAGCCACCTCCATAGGCTAAAGATCCAAGGGCCAGCGCCTGCGGGCAAAACGAGCTCCTTCGGTACATACACTCCGGGGAGCGGACTACCGTTGGGAAACCATCGGAGTCGATACATTCTACAAAGGTGCAGGGAAAGACAGCCACCATCAACCTGTCCGGGGAGAGCAAAGACACTGCAGCCGGCTGCGGGACCTGTCCATCCAGCCGTTTGGTTTACCAGAGACTCTGTGACTCTGTGCCTGAGTGAGTACAACAGTGCCATCCGGCACCGCGCCGCTCTGCCTCTGCAACCCTGCACCCCAGCTACCCTGCCTCCCCGTATCACCACCGGGCCCCGGGATCACCAACCCCTACCCACGGAGGGGGAACCAACATCCTAGCTACTCCCTGCCATCGCTCCCGGGATCCCCGTCAGCAGCAGCAGTGGTGCCCATTATCACCATAACCCGTGGGTGGCGTCACGAACTATCTCCCAAAACAAACCACCCCCTTTTCACTCGTGGGCGAGGAGCGCTGGTCGAGTCCCCGGGTCCGGCCCACCGCTCGAGCCACCGAGCAGCAGCAGAAGCCCCGGACCCTCCGCCCGCGACACATACCACAGGTGGCATCACGAATAACTACTCCATCACCCCCATCCCCATCTTTATTGACACCGGCCGGGTTAATGGAACCAGGTCAGGCTGTGGCGCCCCTGACCTGGTCAGGCACCACTGAGTACTGCACCCATGCTGGGGACAGTACAATACAGGTAATCCAGAAGGCTGACCGGGGTGTGGAACACAGGCGCATAGTGATCAGGTCTCACACATGTACCCATGAGAGGACCCCTGGGGATCCCAGGAGGGGGAAAAGCCTTCACCTTCACTGGAATAGTGGAGGGGGCCAAAAGCCTCCATCTCCTCTCAAGGGGTGTGGTAAGAGAGTCTGGTTGCTAGGTGGCGTAGGCAGGCACAAAAGGGAAAGGAGGAGTAAACAGTCTAGAGTCTGCAGCAGAGTGTGGAGGAGTGAGGAGCAGGAAAGTGAAGCTCAGACAGGAGCAGGAGTGAAGGTCCCAGATGTGAGCCGGTTCAGAGCAGAGTCCAGGGAGCTCCGAGGAGAGCTGACCCCTTCCCCTGGGCTGCTGTAGTCTGACAGCGTCCGCGCAGTGGCTACCGACGGGGGAGAACGGTCACCTAGGAGTGCTACCCGAAACCCATCTCCAGCTAGAGAGAGAGCACAGAGTGGGAAGTAAGGAGACTGCTAGGGAGAACCAGGCCCAAACGGGCGGCAGATCCCGAAGCGGAGATAGATCCAGCTTTCTTTTGCTAAACCTGCCGGTGTGGGGCTCTCAAAGCCCACGCCACAATACCACAAAAGCCGCAGCCACGTAGCCACAGTTAGGGCCCATAGGTCACAGGAGGCAAGTAGCTGGAGTGGCCTGGTCCAGGCGACAAGCAAACGGCAAACGAAGGGGAGAGAGGCTGCAGCATCTTCCCTGGGTGACCCCCATAGGGACTAAAAGTCGGGGTCACCCCAAACCAAAAAGGGCTAAGGAAGGCGAGTTGGTAGTCACCATCAGAAGTCAGCCTGAAGGATACCTGATTCCCGCCTGGTTCATCCCAGCTACGCCCGGGTTACTCACCCTGCCACCTGAAGTGAGTAAAAACCCTGAAAGACATTCTGCCTGTGTGGAGTTATTCTGCGCCTTGTGGTACTACGCACCTACACAGGGCCCTGGGGCTTGCCTCACTCTCAGGAGGCTATTCCAACTAACTGCACTCACCATCAGCCCCAGGCGTCCCTCAACCTGCAGTGGCGGTCCCCACTGACCGCAATACTGAGAGTGGCGTCACGACAAATAGAAGATTCCCTACCTGTGACAAGATACAGCCGAGTGGAGTCCCTGAAGGTAATGCACCGACACTACACCTGTGGGGCTTCACAAGGCCACTGTGACATCCCAAACCTGCACCGGTCCGGTGACGAGTAACCCCATGGGCACGTCAAACACAATAACTGTATATCAGTATTGCGTAGTATAAGTCTTGGCATCATGTATAAAGTAGAATACCATATATAATGGCGAAAATAGCAAAAGACTAAATGGTATAAACATTTTGTCTGAGGTATATAATACATAATTTTTAATAGAAAAATGTTAAAAATATATATTAAAATTGTAGTGAATTCAGCAGCAGATAAAAGAGGAGAAGAACACATGTAAATGTGAGAGATATCGTATAAGGTGTATCAATGATTATAACTGCAACTGGTAACAGGTATGTAAAAAGATATATAGAAAAAATTGTTGTACATACACTGTATGTGCCCAACCATCTGCAATAACAAAAAAATTCAATGATGTAAAGGGAGAAAGTTTGTTTCTTTCACAATATCTCTAGGACATATCAAGCATACACAGTGCATCTATAGTAAATGCAAACTATAAAGTATAGGGTAAAATATGAAAGGAATCATTATATTATTGATATAACTGGTGTACTGTTGCTAGTGAAATACGAGCTGTATCTGCCTAAGTCACATTGGTATCTATAGGTATTCAGGACACACAGTGTTATATATGCAATAGCAGATATCGAGGAATACAATATGCATGCCAAAGATACAGTGATATATAAAATACAAAAGGATAGTACCTAAGTGAAATGGCTGTCTACCATGTGTGCTACGTCTAGACCCTGACACTCTTTTCAGCGAGGCTTCGTCAGATAAGCATTGCAACTTTAGGGGCTGCACTGTCCCCCAATTAAAGTGTGGGCTCAATGGGGGTAGAATACGAAATGGATTTCAGGTAAGTTGACAGCGGATACGATGGTTGGGGGATCTCCCAAGTTCTTGAATACTGCAAAGTGTCCATCTTTCTTTATAAGTAGTTGGATTTGGAACCCCCTTTGGTAGGAGGTCCCTTGGTCTTGAAGTAGCTGTATGATTTGTCGTAAGGCACTACGAAGTTGAAGTGTATGAAAGGCCAAATCTGGGAGAATAACAATGTCACAGCCTTCCAGTTGCATGTTCTTCTCTGTTCTTGCATCTTGCAAGATAACTTCCTTCTCCTTGTAAAAATAAATGCGACACACAGAGTCATGTGGTCTTGTGGCCATCGTGGATTTGGAATGAATGTGCCGCCCCTGCAGCGGAATGAACAGCTCGGATTCGCGAGTGGTGGTTACTCGTCGCTCGAGGGTCTCCGGACCCGGGGACTAGGGGCTACATTCAAATATAAAAGGGAGTTATTTACAGGGGATTTGGTATAGTTCATGACGCCACCTGAGGTGTATGGTAATTGGGAGTACCGCCGCTGCTGTTGGGCCGGGGTGATGGAGTGGGGCAGCAAAATGACGTTACCCTCCACAGGTAGGGGAAGGCCCCGGGACTCTGGATGATGCTATGGGATGCAGGGGGAGCGCAGGTTCACTGGTTGCAGGGGTCAGTTGGGTACTCACTCAGCAATGAAGCAGACGCTGACAACAGGGTAAACCAAGTCTCTGAATGCCGTTGCCTCTTGAGGGGAGCTCGTCCAGGTCCCATACCCTTCTCAGTGAGCTGGGCATTTCATTCTGTGCATTCCCTGACTGTGTGTCCTGTTGGGACCCGGTCACTCTCAGCCCTTAGCCACATTGAGGCCTATTTTAGACCCATGGTAAGGTTTTAATATTAGAGAGTGTAGGTACTATCCCAACTGGGTACACCTTGGCGTTGGTGGGATAGCTTTATGCTTTTTTGATCAAAAAACAGTGTTTACTAAGTACCCTATGTTTATATGCACTATGCTTTTATTTAGTTACAGCAGGGTATGTTTTCACAATTTTTTTTTCCTTAGTTTCTCTTTGTCTTATGGCCAGTGTGAACATGAGCTCACAAGCTCCATGTATACCATCTCATACTCCAGCTCACTTTTTTGTTTTTAACCAGGTCCCATACCCTGCAGCACTGCCGGTGGTCTGTAACTTGCCTCCTGGCACAAAGCTTTAGATTGTCCATTGTGGCCCGGTAGCTTGGAGCTTTCCAAGTCCCGCTCCCCACTATGGCTAAGTGAAGGAGCCTGCTCTCAGGAGGTCACGCTTGGGATTTCTGTGAGCCACTTGTTTGGAAAGCCCTATCCTCCTTGTTGCGCTAGTGCCCCCGATCTCTGAGCTTCGTGGGAACAGTCCATAAAGGCCCTGTCCTCCGCAGGTTAATTGCTGGTCGCCTGAAGCTTCTCCCCGACCTAGTACCTAGTACCGACCTGTACCCCGACGTGCCTTCAGTCCTGGACTGGTGATAGGACCAGGCTGCTGACCGTCCTCCAAGACAGGTCTTAGGCACCTAGCCTCAATTCCCTGCGACCGGGGGTCTGACTCCTCTAGGTCCAGACCCCTGTTTGTGACCTAGTCTGCTTCTCCCCTGGGAGCTACAACTCCTAGCTTCCTCAGAGCTCTTCACAGCTTGAGGGTTCCTACTCGACTCCACTTGACACCTCCCACCTCCCTGCCTGACCCCTAGGTGGGCAGCCCTATTTCTGCTTAAGCAGCCCACTGGTGTGCCTGACAGATATGGTGCAAAGTGTATCTAGGATTTGTGAATGCTGATGGAGGCAGTACTGGGGATGGAGACCCAGAACCATGGGGGGTTGAATCCTGCACTAAGAAAAAGAGCGTGCTGAACCCTGTGACGACCTGAATAGTCCAGGGCGTCACACGAAGAGCTCTGTGAATCCTATCCATTTCAATAAGATAGTCCTCCTTCCTCTAAAATAAATCACAAATAAAAGTATCAACATTTTTCTCCAATGTATGGAAAAGGATTTCTTCAGACAGGACATGAATTTGGCGATTGTTTCATCTGTGACAGTTGTCATCTAAGGGGTACTTTGCACGCTGCAACATCGCAGGCCGATGCTGCAATGCCGAGCGCGATAGTCCCCGCCCCCGTCGCAGCAGCGATATCCTTGTGATAGCTGCCGTAGCGAACATTATCGCTACGGCAGCTTCACATGGACTCACCTGTCCTGCGACCGTCGCTCTGGCCGGCGACCCGCCTCCTTGTTAAGGGGGCGGGTCGTGCGGCGTCACTGCGACGTCACACGGCAGGCAGCCAATAGGAGCGGAGGGGCGGAGATGAGCAGGATGTAAACATCCCGCCCACCTCCTTCCTTCCGCATATCCTACGGAAGCCGAAGTGACGCCGGTAGGAGATGTTCCTCGCTCCTGCGGCTTCACACACAGCGATGTGTGCTGCCACAGGAGCGAGGAACAACATCGGACTGTCGCGTTAGCGTAATTATGGATTATGCCGACGCTGCACCGATGATACGATTACGACGCTTTTGCACTCGTTAATCGTATCATCGAGCCTTTACACACTACGATGTCGCATGCAATGCCGGATGTGCGTCATTTTCAATTTGACCCCACCGACATCGCACCTGCGATGTCGTAGTGTGCAAAGCCCGCCTAAGTGTGTTAGAATATATGAGATCTGAGTGGTATGTTCAGATATATTGAGGTGGTAGTCCTCTATTCTTTTCTATAAAGACACTGTGTCAAAATCTAGGTCATCAACTGTGGCATACATTTGTGTAATGTCCTGTTTTACACAGTCAAGAGCCCAGGCCTGAGTCTCTTCTAATCTATTAAACGTGGACTCCAAGTCCTGTTATGTGCTGACAGAGTGCAGATGTTCTCTCCAGTACCACTCATCTCCAGAGAGCTGGGAGAGGGAATCTGCCAGTGAGGAGCTTGACTCTGTGGCTGAGTGGTGAATGTGTTGCGGGCGGGGGCCGCTGCCGCTTCTGGGGCCACTCGGATCGGGGTTCGGTGCTGCGGCTCAAGTGGTGACCAGACCCGGGCTCGCACGGCCGTCTGTCCTCACAACTGTCGGAGGGGGATATTTACAGGGGATTTGTTGTGTCGGTGAGGCCACCCATGGGTTGCGGTAAGGGATGGTGAGTGACACCGCCGCTGCCTGGTGATGGGGCGCCCGGGGCTGATGGAGCAGGGCAGCAAGATGGGATTCCCTCCATGGGTAGGGGAGGCATAGTCCCGGGGCCCTGGTACACGGGAGTGATGGCTGCTGGAGGTGGCGTGCCGGGTTGGACCGGGGGTCAATGATGTACTCACTGTTCAAAGAATCGCACACAAGTCCAGTGGTAAACCAAGTTGCTAGTGACCGGTCGCCTTTGGTGGGTGTATTCGGGTCCCACACCCGGGTGCAGCAAACAGGGGTTCCTTCCTCCTGCATTCAGTGTCTGTGTCTTCTATAGGACAACTCCGCATGAAACGGGGAAGTCCACTCCCAGTACTGTGTATGTTTGGGAGCTGTGGCCCACAAAATCGGACCCTTGGGATTTCTGTGGGTTCTGACGGACACCCTATCCCTCGCGTTGGGCTGCCGTTTCGCTCTCTGGACTTCTGTGGAACAAGGCCTGAAACCTTGTCCCCGGCTAGTCAATTAACAAAGGGGCTTGCAACCGTCCTCATCCTAGGGTCCAGGTACCCCGACTGTGCACAGCCTCCGGACCGGATTCCCGCTGTCGGCACTGGAGGGCTACAACCCTGCCCCGGTCCACTTAAGGTCTCCCGCAACCGGATCTCCATCACCTGTGGTCCTGCTTGCCAACTGCCACCTAGTCAGGCAGTCCAGGAGCCCCTACCCCTCACTCCACTCCTCTGTCTGCACTTGACTAGAGTCAGCACTTGTCTGTCTCCACAACTCAACTGTCCAAACTTGACTTGACCTCTGTGTTAACTTGACTGTCGTGTTCCCGCCCCTGACACCTCAGGACCCCTAGGTGGGCGTTCTCATTCGCCTGATCCCGCCCACTGGTGTGTCCCTATTGTCATGAGGGGGTGGCTAGGCTTTAATGGCTGTGTGTTGTACCTAGGTGTGGGTTTTTGGTGGGATCAAGGAGGGTGGACTACTTCTGTGACTACCTGGTTTTTCCAGAGCATCACATTCCCCCTTGGTTAAATACAGCCCGTCCTCGGGCTGTCTGACCACTGATGTTTATTTTTTCTGCTTCTGCAATTAGAAAAATGTAACAAATATAGACATGGAAAAACATTTTTAAAACTTTTCATCCCATAAGGGAGGCACATCTCTTAAACGTTGCAAGAAACAAGTAAAACATTATCTCCTTCTTCCCTTTCACCCGCCACCCAAAACACCTGAACCCACCCTCTGTGGCACTGCTAGCCACAGGTGTCACACCGTCCCGAGTTCCTGTGGATGTCCAGAGTGTCCGGGTAAAAATTTCTTACCCACCAGTCCACCCCAAGAGTTCCTCGGTCCGGAACCTTAGCCTGGAGGTTAGCCATCGGTTTTATTGATGACTGGGCCTCGGCCGACTCCACCGCAGGCCCTCCTTCCAACCAACCTCTCCAGAGGCGTTACAGTCCTGGTGGTGGAGCAACAAGAAGGTAGATGGGGGCTGTTTACAAGGCCCAAGAAAGTTTTTGGGTGGTTCCACCAGTCCTGAAGCCATGGTTCATTATTAACTTTAAAACAGGGGAAACAGGTTAACTGAAAAAGGGTAGCCGGAATCCGCTACCTACTCCTTTCCTTCACGCAAGTGACGGTGGGAGGCGAGACATGGTGTTTCATTGACCATGACCCACTTCTTGACATCCAGGGCAAACCACCCTCGCTCTCCACAATGCCGGGTGTAGCTCACCATATCCCCGGGTTCCAGATTACGATCTGGGTGGCCAGTTGACAAGTGAGGGGCCACATCCCTCCGGGATACAAAGATTTCGGACTCCAATCCAGGCTCGTAGATAAAACCCCATCCTTTCTGGGGGTCAAAGTATCGGACCTATCCTCTATGTCGGGCCCCGGACCCGGAAGGTAGCTTGGCGCAGGCAATCTTTTTCTCGGTAGGTGCGGGCAAGCACCTCAGCCTTGCGCTTCTCTCTAGCAGCTATTTCTTGGCGCAACTGCTGTTGTTGCCACTCCCAGTACGGGGCATGGGTTCCGTGCGCCACCTCCTGCTCGGGAGCCAGGCCCACTCGGATGCCCTCAGCACCGGCAACAACCAACCTCTCGCGTTGCCGTGGGCCCTACCGATCAGTGGCCTGCTCCGCCTCTCTGCAGGTACATCCCGGCTGCTCCACATCCGGGACGGGGTATTTGGGAGCGGCTGGCACCGCGGCTGGGGTAGACTTCCGGTCGGGTGCTGCCTCCGTTGCGGCCGGGCGGACTGCCGGAGCCGACGTCATCGGGGTTGCGGCCTGGCTCGGGGCCGGACGGGATGTCATCAGGGTTGCAGCCTGGCTCGGGGCAGGGACGGGTGCCGAGGCGCTGGTACAGACGAGGCCCGAGGTCCCTGCTGTTGGGTCCTCCTCCGCAGATGAGACAGGTTCCGCTACCGCAGGTTGGGGTAGCAGGGCAATCGGGGCACTGGTCACGGAAACGGGTGACGAGGGAGGCGACGTGGCGGACGGGGGCAGGCCGGACCCTGGGGAACATAGGGGCGTGGGTCACTGCTTTCCCGCTCCTCCAAGGCAATCTCTATCTTGTGCGCCCGGACAGCTGCAGCCAGGCCCTTCATCTCGGTCGTCCACCTTGTCAAGATGAAGTGGGCCTGGGCCTGAATCTTTCTCCACATTTTCTCCGTCTGCGCCTCAATCCAGTCAGCGGTCCCGGGAACGGGACCCTCCACACGCTGGTTGCCGGACCGCTGAGACATCTTGCCGCGTTGGTGTCTAGTAACAGATTTCTGCAGAGTCCTGGTGTCCCTGCCCTTTATCTTCTCGGGTCACATGCCACTCCTTCCTGCCCTCCCCCTTGGTTTTCAACAGTAGTTTCGCGGGACCCACTGTCCTTTGCAACTTCCTGCCTTGGGAGTCACCGGGTTCCGCCCGCGTTCTTAGGGGGCGGGGCTTCAGCTTCGCACCCTTTTCGGGGAAGAAGACGACAATGTTGTTGTTATTGGCGCCAAATATGGCGGGCAAGATGGCGGCAGTCCAAAATTTTGGAACAGTTCACGGTCTACAGTTGAAAAGAAGGCGCACGTCATTCAGGTTTGTAGATGGGATAGGAATCCTGTTCGTGACACCAAGTTCGGATTGTTGCGGGTGGGGGCTGCTGCCACTTCTGGGGCCGCTCGGATCCGGGTTCACTACTGCGGCTCAAGTGGTGACTGGACCCGGGCTCGCACGGCCGTCCGTCCTCACAACCGTCGGAGGGGGATATTTACAGAGGATTGATGTGTCGGTGATGCCACCCGTCGGTTGCGGTGAGGGATGGTGACACCGCGGCTGCCTGGTGATGGGGAGCCCGGGGCTGATGGAGCAGGGCAGCAAGATGGGATCCCCTCCACGGGTAGGGGAGGCATAGTCCCGGGCCCTGGTACACGGGAGTGATGGCTGCTGGACGTGGCGTGCCGGGTTGGACCGGGGGTCAATGATGTACTCACTGTTCAAAGAATCGCACACAAGTCCAGTGGTAAACCAAGTTGCCAGTGACCGGTCGCCTTTGGCAGGTGTATTCGGGTCCCACACCCGGGTGTAGCAAACAGGGGTCCCTTCCTCCTGCACTCAGTGTCTGTGTCTTCTGTGGGACAACTCTGCATGGAACGGGGAAGTTCACTCCCGGTACTGTGTATGTTTGGGAGCTGTGGCCCGCGAAATCTGACCCTTGGGATTTCTGAGGGTTCTGATGGACACCCTATCCCCCACGTTGGGCTGCTGTTTCGCTCTCTGGGCTTTTGTGGAACAAGGCCTGAAACCTTGTCCAGGCCGGTCAATTAACAAGGGGACTTGCAACCGTCCTGGTTCTAGGGTCCAGGCACCCCGACTGTGCACGGCCTCCGGACCGGATTCCCGCTGTCGGCACCGGCGGGCTACAACCCTGCCCCGGTCCACTTAAGGTCTCCCGCGACCGGATCTCCGTCGCCTATGGTCCTGCTTGCCATCTGCCACCTATTCAGGTAGTCCAGGGGCCCCTACCCCTCACTCCACTCCTCTGTCTGCACTTGACTACAGTCAGCACTTGTTTGTCTCCACAACTCAATTGTCCAAACTTGACTTGACCTCTGTGTTAACTTGACTGTCGTGTTCCCGCCCCTGACACCTCAGGACCCCTAGGTGGGCGTTCTCATCTGCCTGATCCCGTAAACTGGTGTGTCTCTATTGTCATGAGGGGGTGGCTAGGCTTTAATGGCTGTGTGTTGTACCTGTGTGTGGGTTTTTGGTGGGATCAAGGAGGGTGGACTACTTCTGTGACTACCTGGTTTTTCCAGGGCGTCACAAATGCACATGACTACAGTCAGGACTCAGTGCTGCGATTTGGCATCAATGTCATGTTTGGCAGCATCTCTGGCCTGAGGGAGCTGGTAAGTGACATAGGTAGCGGGAGTCGGGAGATAACTGTTTCTGATGTCACCAAGTTTGGGCCAGAAGTCGAGGATGTTCTCTTCCTACCCATGCACATAGCAGCTAGAATAAAAGAAAAGAGAAGGCTGTGTGTATGCAAGAAACTGAGGGTTTTGCAGGAGCTCCGCTGTTACACATCCTATCCCGCCATCAGTAAGCCACGCACCTAAACATACATTTTTAACATTCTTGGTAAAAAAACATATTTTTTTAATTTGCATATCAGAATCAAAAAATTGAATTTTCACACTGGCTAGTGGGGCTATTCTAGTTTCATTCTCCTGTTCGTTTGGGAAATTCATATATACATTGGCAGTAATACACTGATTAAAACTCTATCTAAAGAGGATGCACAAAAAGAGTGCTATCTCTAGTTATTGTGAAACTTATGAAGAGTCTTTTATAAAGCACAAGATGCATGAGTATAAAATAAACTGAGTAGCCAGTGTGGAAAATTGCAAAAATGCCTTTCTTTTTTTTTGTTTTCTTTTTAAATTAAAGACTGCTATATGAAAAAACATCATTTTTCTAAGTATGTTTAACACAAAAACAAAAGGTCATTTTCTGATTATATATTGCCTTTAACCCCTTTATCCCCAAGCCTATGTTTACCTTAATAACCAGGCCATTTTTAGTTATATATGAGCTATTGATTGCGTTTTGTTCCACTTTTTATGTCAGGTATATGATCAAAAGACCCAGTTTCTTCTTCTTTTTATGGTATTCAGTGAAGGGGTTAACTACTGTGACAGTTTTATAGATAGGGTTGTTAATGACACGGCGATACCATATATGTGTGCTTTTTTTTACACAAATATAACTATTTATTGGAATTTTTTGGTTTTTTATTATTTATTTTCAGATTTTTTTTATATTTGTACTTTTTTAAAAAACATTTTTTACTTTTTCACTTAGTCCCTTTATGGAAAATCACCCCACAGTACTTTGATTGCAGCTGCAGTGTTCTGCAGTGCTTGATAAGTGCAGAACATTGCAGCTGTCAGAGTTGCACTGAGAAAGTCTGTGTGATCAAGCTGCAGGCATGGTCACATAGGCTTTCTGTATTCAGGAGAACCCAAAGGTCATCATGACGACCTCAGGTCACCATGACAATGATCGGGGCCTTCAGATTAGATTGCAGAGATCTTGATCGGAGGGGAGAGGGAGCGTGATCCCTTTCCCAATCACCTAAGTGCGACGATCAGTATTGGTCATGGCATTTAGGAGATTATACAGCCTGTGCCACCACGATTCCCACGGCATACTGGTATGTCCTTGGTCATTAAATCACGGTAAAATAGGACGTACCGGTACGTCCTTGGTCGGAAAGGGCTTAAGTAAGATTTCTCACTGTAGATTGCATTCAATTAAATGTTAGTGATTAATGGAACCCCCAGAAGTGGCACTCCCAGCGATCAAACATTTATCAACTATCCTATAGAAAAGATAAATAAAAGTTTTCAGCATTGTCCAAATTGTTCACCGTACATCGTGTTAAAATCTCCAACATGCTCCTGAAATATCAAAGACAACAACCACAAGGGAAAGGATGGTACTCTTTCTAAATTACATAAAAATATTTTCATTCTTTTTAAGACTGTAAATGACGCAATTTTGTTCATGAATGTGAGAATAATGTTTTATGACATTTACAATATTTACCGTAATCTATAAAGATGAGTGTATGTATGTGTGTGTGTGTGTGTGTGTGTGTGTGTGTGTGTGTGTGTGTGTGTGTCCGCTAAAGGAATCTGCACCGTTGCATTTACAATCACGAAATTTTGCACAGATGCCTCATGTGACCCAGGGAACATTGTAGATTATGTTTTGGCAGGAAAATTTAATCCCACGCTTTACAGTTACTCTCCAAAAAACCTGCCTCCATTAAAGTGAATGGAGCTTGGAACTACAGGTTATTAATAGCAGCTGAGATTGGTTGCTATAGGAACAAAGGACATTGTTAGGCGGGCTTTGCACGCTGCAACATCGTAAGCCAATGCTGCGATGCCGAGCGCGATAGTCCCCGCCCCCGTCGCAGCTGCGATATCCTTGTGATAGCTGCCGTAGCGAACATTATCGCTACGGCAGCTTCACATGGACTCACCTGTCCTGGGACGTCGCTCTGGCCGGCGACCCACCTCCTTATTAAGGGGGTGGGTCGTGCGGCATCACAGCAACGTCAAACGGCAGGCGGCCAATAGGAGCGGAGGGGTGGAGATGAGCAGGATGTAAACATCCCGCCCACCTCCTTCCTTCCGCATATCCTACGGAAGCCGCGGTGACGCCGGTAGGAGATGTTCCTCGCTCCTGCGACTTCACACACAGCGATGTGTGCTGCCGCAGTAGCGAGGAACAACATCGGACCGTCGCGTCAGCGTAATTATGGATTACGCCGACGCTGCACTGATGATATGATTACGACGCTTTTGCGCTCATTAATCGTATCATCGAACCTTTACACACTACGATGTCGCATGCGATGCCGGATGTGCGTCATTTTCAATTTGACCCCACCGCCATCGCACCTGCGATGTCGTAGTGTGCAAAGCCCGCCTTAGAATAAGAAGCTTATGTGTGAGGTAATATGATGTTGGTGGGGAAATGGATAGAGAAAGAGACAGAGAGAGACAGAGACAGACGGTAAAAGAGACAGACAGATATAGACAGGGAAAGAGACAGACAGGTAAAAAGACAGACGGGTAAAGAGACAGACGGTTAAAGAGACAGATGGGGAAAGAGGCAGATGGGGAAAGAGACAGATGGGGAAAGAGACAGATAGAGACAGGGAGACAGGGACAGAGACAAGCAGACAGGGACAGAGACAGGCAGACAGGGAAAGAGACAGACAGAGAGACAGACAAAGACAGATGGGGAAAGAGACAGACCTGGATAGAGACAGAAAGGTAAAGAGACAGAGAAATAGAGACAGGCAAGGAAAGAGACAGACAGAGACAGGCAGACAGGGAAAGAGACAGACAGCAAAAGACACAGACAAAAAGATGGATAAAGACAGACAGGGAAAGAGACAGGAAAAGAGACGGGGAGACAGACGGGAAAGAGACAGACTTTGAAAAGAGACAGACCTAGAAAGAGACAGATGGGGAAAGAAACAGAGCGATAGAGACAGACAAATAAAAAGACAGACAGAGACAGGCAGACCTGGAAAGAAACAGACCTGGAAAGAAACAGACCTGGAAAGAGACAGACCTGGAAAGAGACAGATGGGGAAAGAGACAGACCTGGAAAGAAACAGACCTGGAAAGAAACAGACCTGGAAAGAGACAGACCTGGAAAAAGACAGACCTGGAAACAGAGACAGGGAAAGAGACAGACATGGAAAGAGACAGATGGTGAAAGAGACAGACGGGGAAAGAGCGATACAGACAGACATAGAGACAGACACAGAGATAGAGAGAGACAGACAGACACAGACACAGAGATAGATAGACAGACAGACACAGAGATAGAGACAGATAGACTGATACAAAGACAGACAGAGAGATAAAGAGAGACAGACAGAGACATAGACACAGATAGACAAAGAAAGAGACAGACAGAGAGGCAGACAGACAGCGACACACAGACAGAGACTGGGAGAGAGACCGTGACAGTTACTATCCCGGGCAAATCCGGGTACTACAGCTAGTATCAAATAAATGATAACTCAATTCTGCAGTAACAATACAATTGCAGGGAAATGTCCCATAGCACAGTATATTTGGCAACAACTACCAAAATTACCATATTACCAGCAGAGGAGGGCAAATCGGTTATACAATCCATTGAAATGTTTGTACAAGGTTGATCAGGAACACCGAAAGGCAAATATCCCCAAGCACAGTGAGGATGACAAGAGATGTCTTAGAGTGCCAACAGGTGGTCCAGGCAGACACATAGTGTTGCCCCACTTCAAATGCTAATTATATTGCCAGTAATTCCCTGTTACATATATAAGAATTATGTTCATCCAATGGCAGCTTACCAGGAGACGGACCCTGAGACAACACAGGTCCCACCCCCACTTCTGACACATCAACCTCCACAGTAAATGGCTGAGATACATCAGGTTGTAGCAACACAGGTGCTGGCGAGAAGCATTTTTTAAGACGGTCAAAGGTGTACAAAGTACTCTCAGACTATTTTGCTAAGTCTGTAGCGTTTTTATTCGTGTCAGTAAGAGGTCTTGCTATGGCAGAGAAGTTCTTAATAATCTTCCTGTAATAACTCACAAAACTGAAAAATGTTGCACAGCCTTAAAGTTTCCAGGACTGTTCCATTTTAATATAATCTGTAATTTAGTGGGATCAATATGAAAACCTGCAGCAGAAATTATGTAACCCAAAAATGGAAGTTCCTGTAATGCGAATACACACTTATCAAGTTTAGCATAAAACCTATTCTCTATGAGAATTTGTAGTACCTATCTAACATGTTCCATATGCGACCCCTAATATTGTGAGTATAGGAGAATGTCATCTAAGTAAATGATTACAGTCCTCTCTAAAAAATGAGAAAAAACATCAGTAATAAAAAGCTGGAACACAGAAGGTGCATGTGTAAGCCTGAATGGAATCACCAGGTTTTCGAAGTGCCCCTCCAGAGTATTAAAGGCCATTTCCACTCATCCCCATGTTTGTCCTGGATCAGATTATAGGCCCCCTTAAGGTCAGGTTTAGAGAACTATTTAGAACTGGCAATCTGATTTAAAAAGGTCAGAAATGAGTGGAAGAGGATAAGGATCCCAAACAGTTATTTGGTAGAGCTCCCTGAAGTCTAGGCACTGCTGTAACCCACCACCTTTTTTTTTCACGAAGAAGAATCCAGCAGCCACTGGTGCTGAAGCTAACCTAATGTTCCCCCTTGCTAAACTATCCATTATGTACTCTTAGAGAGCTAATCTCTCATAACCCGACAAATTATAGAGTTTGCATTTGGGCAATTTGGCCCCTGGCAACAACCTTTTGGCACAGGCATAGGACCTATGGGGTGGCAACTCTTTACATTGCCCCTCTAAGAACACATCACTGAAATCAGAGAGAGGACCTGGAAGGCTTGTGGTAGCCGCCGAAACACAGATTCGTAAACATTGGTCTTTACAATATGTGCTCCATTTCATTATCTCCTGGATTTGCCAATCAACGGTGGGGTTATTTAAGGCTAACCAGTGAACCGCAGTATTACTTGTGCAGGGAAGCCCTTGAGAACATAATATGATATCTGCTCCAAATGAAGGGTCCCTATACGAAGTTCCAGCCACTAAACACACTCAATAAAAGCTCCCCTGAGTAAGAGGTGATGAATCAATGGCAAATATCTAAACAAGATTTGATAACACCTTCAAATCCAATCCTGAGGAACAAGCAAACTGTTCACCAATCATGTTTGCCCCTGAACCTCTAACAAGAAAAACTGTAAGAGAGATTTCTTGGTCCCCAACCTTTACCCTGGAGCATATTAAACATTCAGACACCATTGTGGAGGATATTTGTAGACCCAGTTTGGGATCCCAAAACAACCTGAGTCTAGGAGTTTTCTGACTGCCATCATGTCTTGGGCACAGAGGGCCAGGCACTGATGTGTCAGTTTTTTGCCATAGAAAAGCAGACTACAGACTCCTCCCCTTTGGAATGGAGCGGAGATTTTCATTTTTCGGAATGTTTCTCTGAGCTGCATAGGCTTGGGTGAGGCCTTCGAAGGTAATGCCATTACAGTAAAATTATCCCAGGATGTTTTATATTCATGGGACCTCTGCCAAAATCGGCGATCAATATGTATTACCAAAGACACAGCACACTGTAAAGAAGGAGGGGTCTCAAACATACTAACGCCTCCTTTACCATCTCAGATGAACCCCGGAAAAGTTGGCTTTTCAGCGCAGGGTCATTCCACTGTGCATCCATTGACCATTCCTGGAATTCAGGACAGTAATGCTCTGCAGCCTGATCCTTCTGTTGCAGTGAATGGATCTTAAACTTGTATAATGATGTTTTATCTGGAAAAATATAGATGAACCCGGATGCTGACAAAAACCTGTTCACCATAAAAAAAAGGTCAGAGGGTAAGGAAAAGGCCCGCAAGCCCACTCAAGAGAGAGACAATAATTCCCACCTGCAGTTCCTCACCACCAGAAGAGTGGGAACCTAAGTGGAAGTATATGTAACTTACATGCCTCTCTGAAAGTCTCAGTCCAGGTGTGCTCCCCCGAAAATCTTTCTGGGGGAGGCAGTTTGGGTTCTAATGATCTAGCAACTAGGGCGGATTGCTCCGGTGTGGTGGACTGAGCTTGCCTCTGTACCACCCCTTTTAATTGAGCCTCCTGAAGAGACAAGGTCTGCAATTGTCTCGCTAGTGCAGCAACCGTATCCGTGCTGGAATGTAGTGAAAGTAGGGACAGCTATAATGCCCCAATGTAACTGTGAGATAGCAAGGGATAGGGGCTCTGAATCCCTCCCTCACACTAGGCGACACTAGACTATCCCTTTCCTACAGATTACCCCTCATGGTGGAGATTCTACAGTTCTGTGCCTTACTACACTCCTGAGTAAAGCTAATATGTTCCACCCCTCCCCCAGAGAAGGAAAGGGCAGGAGTGTGATGGAGATAGGGATAACAGAAACTCAGGCATACTGCACATTCTCATGAATAAACAGCAAGAAACTAAAGAGAAAAGCAAGAGAAGTTAGTCAGCAACAGTTGTGGCAGTAAATATTGGACTGATAATTTTGTTCTAAATTTGCCACAATTTGTTATTTCTGTATAAATCCTTGTGCTACATACTCTGAGCTACATTCAGCAGTGGGGAACAGGCTACTCATATGTAGCAGCGTTCGAAAGAAGAGGAATTTTACAGACACATGAGGTAGATGATATGTGGGTGTGATGACATGATTTCTATGAGCCGGTGTCACCGCAGCTCCTGAAATCTGGCACATGTGCGCGGTTCATTTCAGCAGTGCCAGTGTGTTACTTAAGCCGGGTGTATATGTGACGCCCTGGACAAGCCAGGGGTCACAGGTAATGACATCTCTCATAACCCGACAAATTATAGAGTTTGCATTTGGGCAATTTGGCCCCTGGCAACAACCTTTTGGCACAGGCATAGGACCTATGGGGTGGCAACTCTTTACATTGCCCCTCTAAGAACACATCACTGAAATCAGAGAGAGGACCTGGAAGGCTTGTGGTAACCGCCGAAACACAGATTCGTAAACATTGGTCTTTACAATATGTGCTCCATTTCATTATCTCCTGCATTTGCCAATCAACGGTGGGGTTATTTAAGGCTAACCAGTGAACCGCAGTATTACTTGTGCAGGGAAGCCCTTGAGAACATAATATGATATCTGCTCCAAATGAAGGGTCCCTATACGAAGTTCCAGCCACTAAACACACTCAATAAAAGCTCCCCTGAGTAAGAGGTGATGAATCAATGGCAAATATCTAAACAAGATTTGATAACACCTTCAAATCCAATCCTGAGGAACAAGCAAACTGTTCACCAATCATGTTTGCCCCTGAACCTCTAACAAGAAAAACTGTAAGAGAGATTTCTTGGTCCCCAACCTTTACCCTGGAGCATATTAAACATTCAGACACCATTGTAACCCTATACCCTGGTTAGGCACATCAAAGCTAGACCCAAAAATCCTTGTTGCCTTCCTCCAGGGGCTGATGTTCACACCAGGGGGTGGACCAGGCGGTTGGTCCCGCCCACCGAGGAGTTCACAGTCCTGGAGGTGGGAAAAGTGAGCAGATTAGTTTTGGACGTGAGAGTGTGAGGAGTAAAGTGGTAGTAGAGCAACTATCTGACAGCGTCCGGGTGTGTGCCCCGGACAGAGAAAGCAAGGTTAGCAGACGGCGGTGACCGTCTGCAGGAGTAGCCTATCGGAGTTGCCGTAAGGACCGTGGACGGGCGGTGGCACGGCGGTAACAGACCGGTACACAAGGAGAAGCCAGCACCATTGGCAGGGGCCTTTCGGACCCCGGCAAGGCTTGGAGTCGCCGTGAATTTGCCAAATCCGTCAGTGAAGGGGACCTCCGGGTTTCCAAACAACTAAGTCCCGATTGAAGGCAACAGTCCAACCGTATGAGAGTGACACCGCCACCGCCAAGGCACCAGTTTCTCAGGGCCAGCGCCTGCGGGCAAAGAGGGGCTTCTCCGGCCCATATCCAAGCCGGGGAGCGGGTTACCAGTGGGAACCCATTGGAACCAACAGAAGTACTAGGTGCAGGGAAAGAGACAGTCACCGTTAACTACCGGGGAAAAGCAACAGCAGCCGTCCGTGGGAACCGTCTTTCCAGCCGTGTGTTTTACCGAGAATTGTGTCATCGTCTCAGGCTGAGTGAGTACCCCCGTGCCGTGCGGCACAGCGCTGCCCCCGCGACCCTGCACCTCACCAGACCCCGTAACCGGCCTGCCATCACCCATCCTCCACCCCATCACTGGGCCCCGGGACAACCAACCCCTACCCACGGAGGGGAGAACTAACAACTCAGCTGCTCCCTGTCACCGCTCCCGGGATCCCCATACAGAGCAGAGGTGGTGTTACAAAAAATCACCACAACCGTGGGTGGCGTCACGGACAATAACCAAATCCCCACCACCAATCCACCCCCTTTCACTCACGGGCGAGGAGCGCCGCTCGAGTCCCCGGGATCCGGCACACCGCTCGAGCCACCACCGAGCAGCGGCAGCAGCAGCAGCGGCCGGACCCGAGCAGTGGGAGAGCGCGGCGTCCCCTCCTCCGCCCGCAACATATGCATCCAGGCTTCAAAGAAGCACACTGCTCACTGCCCAACAGCAGCTTCTGCACTTTAGATCTTGTGCAGTGTGCCTCTCTGGAGCTGGAAACCGTACACTCGGCTTGAGAGACTGACGCTGCTGAAATGAGCCATGCGCATGTGTGACGCCCTAGCAGCAGTCGGACTGCTCGGCAGACACTTTGATGAAAAACAAAAAGGTTTTTTACGGGGGAGAATATTTGTGACGCCACCTGCGGTGTGCGGTAATAAGGAATACCGCCGCTGCTGTATGGGAGTGCCGGGGCTGATGGTGTTGGGGCAGCCTGGTGGTGATTCCCTCCGCAGGTAGGGGCCCCGGGACTCAGGGTAGGGAATAGGTAGGAACAGCCTATATTGATATAGGGCCGGCAGGGCGCTGGGGGAGCCAGGGTACTCACTCAGGTGTGATGACGCATTCAGTGGACACAGACTCTGAGGTAAACAAAGTCTCTTGGTACTGCTGCACTCGGTGACTGCACGTGCGGTGGTCCCTTTCAGTGATTCTGTGGTGGACTGGAGCCTTCCTCCATACACTGTATACTGTGTGTGTCCCTGGCCCCGTTGGCTTGAAACCTTCGGGTCCCGTCCCTCTTTTTAATTGGGACCTGCTCTTAGCAGCTGGCACGTGGGATTTTCTGTGACTGCTCTGTGTGGGAAGTCCTATCCCTCCGCTGTGCTGACGCCGCTAATCTCTGAGCCGTCAAGTACAGGCCACTGTCTGCGACCCAGCCAGGCTCTCCTCAGGGAGCTCTTAATCCCCAGGTCCTCTCTCTTTTTCAGTTACTACCAACTGTCTAACTGACTCCTCCCACCAGCCTGTCTGACTCATAGGTGGGCGGTTCCTTTCCCAGCTGGAACCACGCCCCTGGTGTGCCTGACAAGTGTAGTGTTTGGGTGACTAGGATTTGTGCTGTTAGTACAGAATCACTGTTGCGGACCCCGGAACCAAGGAGGGTGGGCCCTGCACCAAGGATAGAGAATAGTGCAGTTCCCTGTGACACCCTGGACTAGTCCAGGGGCGTCACATTCCCCCTTGGTTAAACGTAGCTCGTCCCCGAGCTACAGTGCACCCAGAGTGTTTATTTTTATCTGCAAAAAGTGAACATTTTAATAAGAAAAACATATCTATCCATCCCACGCAGGGGAGGCACTTGAACCCAACGTTTCGCTTTCCCAATCCTTCATCCCACCCCCAAAGTTCCAAAAGGAGGCAAGCCACCGCTCCTGTTGGTGGCCAGACCTGGGCCATATGTCTCCCAGGTCTCTCCTCCACCTGTGTCTTCTCCTGTAGGTGGGGATGCAGTCCGTGGCTATGAATGGGAAATAACCATTTACAATAGCACCAGTTCGTGCTGGCTACCACCAGTCCTGTAGCCAAAGGTCCATTTTCAATAAAACTTATCATTGGTCGTCAATCAGGTCATGAATCCAGGTAATTAAAATAAAATCAACATTCTTCTTATCAACACTCTATATCAACATGTCTTACATGACTATCTTTAGCATGGAAAATAGTAGAATTAAAAGCATGGAAAATACTAAACATTTTTAAATTTACTCTATATTTAGACTATTTACATTAGGGTAGAGTAGCCGGGTTCCGCTACCATTCCTCATCTCTGAACCTATGTGGGGGCTGACCAAAGTTCACACGGGTGGACCTTCTCAGCTCCTGGCTTCCCTCTAACCCTTGTACTGTGGTGTTTGCTACTACCTGTTCCCCACTACTGGTGCTAGGTGTTGTAGGTGGTAATCTACGTGTTCGTGGTGCTGGTATGGGTACTTCTCTAGGTGCAATGATTTCAGGCCTCCTTGGTTCTGGTTCTTCCGCGGGTTGCGGGAATGTGAGTACAGGCACAATCACTGCTCCATTGTACATAGGCCAATCTTCCGGGAAGTCACCTAGGATGGTGTGGATCACTCTCTTCTTTTTCTCAGTCACTTGAGGTTGGGGCTGTTCTTCCTTCTGGATGTTCAGGGGTTCAGGGCACTTTTTCAAGTGGTCACGGGAAATTACAGCTGTGGTTCTTCCTTGGTCCTTGCTGACAAGACAGGTCTTCTGGTTGTTGAAATTGGAAGGCTGGACCACATATGGCTCTCTTTCCCACTGGTCGTCCAGTTTATGCATCTTTCTTTTTCTTTTTAAGACCACTTCTCCTGGTGAAAATGGAGGGGCTTGGGCTTGCTTGTTAAAGCTTCTTTCTTGCTTTTCCCTACTTTGGTCCAGATTCTCCTCGACATACTCTTGAATTTGCCTGTATTGAGCTCTACGCTTGGTATCCCAATCTGCATTTGGGGAATAAACTTCAGGCATCTCAACTTCCATCTCCAGATCCACTGGCAGTCTCCCAGGTCTAGCCCTCATGAGATAAGCGGGTGTGCATTTAGTGGAACTCACAGGAATACTATTGTACATGTCCACAAGATCTGGCAATTTTTCAGGCCACTCGTTCCGCTCCTCAAGGGGTAGAGTTTTCAGCAGGTTGATGACTACATAGTTCATCTTCTCACACATCCCATTTGTTTGTGCGTGGTAGGGGGCAGTGCGTATCTTCTTACACCCATACAATTTACAAAATTCCTGGAAGATTTCTGCTTCAAAAGCGGGACCTTGATCTGTTAGGACGTGATCTGGGTAACCGTGGGGTCTGCAGAAATGTGCCTGGAAAGCCTTCGCCGCAGTGCTGGCAGTTAGATCTTTGACAGGTACCACCACCAGGAATCTTGAATAGTGATCTACTATGGTGAGTGCATAGGTGTACCCATTCCTGCTTGGTGTGAGCTTGACGTGGTCTAAGGCAACGAGTTCTAGAGGCTGGGTAGTTACTATTGGTTGCAATGGCGCTCGCTGACTGGTGCTATCTTTTCTCCTTAATGTACATGGACCACAGTTCCTGCACCAAGCTTCTATGGTATCTCTCATCCCAGTCCAATAAAAGCGACTTCTCAGCAACATTTCCAACTTCTTCCAACCAAAGTGCCCAGCTCTATCATGATAGGCCTCCAACACCACTGGTGCATATGCTGTGGGTATTACTATCTGGCATATTCTCTCATGCGTTTTTGGATTAATGAGACTTCTGCACAACTTGCCTCCATGGAAACACAGACGACTTCTTTCTTTCCACAATTTCTTAGCTTCTTCTGGAGCATCTGGTTCAAGGTGTGAATCAGCCTCGGATATCAATGCCTTTATCAATCTGATTGCAGGGTCATTATCTTGGGCTTCTTGCCAACCATGGTGGGGCAATGGGTTGAAGGTCGCCTCTTGCTGATCACTATAATATCGGGGTTTCACTCTATCAGTAGGGCGATGGAAAGCAGGTATCTCAATCTCCTCCAGGTCATCTTCATGCCTCCCATCATCACACAACTGGGGCATCCTGGACAACGCATCAGCGTTAGCGTTCTTGCGACCAGCCCTGTACTTTATAGTGAAATCGTAATTTGCCAGTCGTGCTACCCACCGCTGCTCCAAAGCTCCAAGCTTCGCCGTGTCCAGGTGTGTCAACGGGTTATTGTCTGTATATACGGTGAATTTTGCAGAAGCCAGGTAATGCTTAAACTTCTCTGTCACTGCCCAAACAAGTGCTAAGAACTCCAGCTTGAAAGAACTATAGTTCTCAGGATTTCTTTCTGTTGGACGGAGTTTCCTGCTGGCGTATGCAATCACCTTTTCCTTGCCATCCTGTACCTGGGATAGAACAGCTCCCAGCCCCACGTTGCTGGCATCAGTGTACAGCACAAATGGGAGGTTATAGTCAGGATATGCCAGAATCTCATCTCCTGTCAAAGCTGACTTCATCCACTTGAAGGACTTCTCCTGCTCCTCACCCCATGTGAATGGAGAGCCAGAAGTCTTGCCGTGCTTTCTTTGTCCGACTAGGAGATCTTGTAAGGGGGATGCCATCTTGGTATAGCCTTTCACGAACCTCCGGTAGTACCCCATCAATCCCAGGAATTGGCGCACCTCTTTGATGTTCTGAGGCCTGGGCCAGTTCTGGATAGCTGTGATTTTCTCAGGGTCCGGAGCCACACCTTCGGCACTTACCACATGCCCCAGGTATTGGACTTTGGGCTTCAGCAGGTGACATTTGGAGGGTTTTAGTTTCATCCCGTACCTGGAAAGGGCTTCAAATACTTCTGCCAGATGTCCCAGATGCTCCTCATAGGTCTTGGAATATACAATTACGTCGTCCAGGTACAGCAGGACAGTCTCGAAGTTGCAATGGCCTAAACAGCTCTCCATGAGTCGTTGAAACGTACCAGGTGCATTGCACAGCCCGAATGGCATGCTGTTAAATTCACATAATCCCATCGGGGTGGCAAAGGCGGTCTTCTCGCGATCCTCCTCAGCAACGGACACTTGCCAATAACCACTAGTGAGGTCAAGGGTAGAGAAGTAATTTGCAGATCTTAATGCAGTCAAGGACTCTTCAATTCTGGGCAGTGGATAGGCATCCTTATGTGTGATGTTGTTAATTCTCCTATAGTCCACGCACATCCTCATAGTGCCGTCTTTCTTCTTCACTAGGACTAGCGGGGCTGCCCAGGGGCTGCAACTATCACGGATGACCCCAGCCTCCTTCATACTTCTCAGCATGTCTTTGGCACACTGGTAGTGAGCAGGTGGTATGGGCCTATACCTTTCCTTTATAGGTGGATGAATGCCTGTGGGTATATGATGCTGAACCCCTTTCACCCTCCCAAAGTCTAATGGGTGTTTACTAAACACTTGCTCATACTCCTGAACCACCCTGTAGACCCCTTGTTTTTGATGTAGTGGAGTGGAGTCAGTACCTACATGTAACTCTTGACACCACTGTTCTTGCTGAATCTGGGAACTGTCTGTGGCTGACTGATCTGGTGTGGCTGAGGACTTTACTGTCTGGATGAAATTCTCACTCACAGTGTACAATTTGGCTATGGTAGCATACCTGGGCAGTCTAACCTCTTCCTCCCCGCAATTCAACACTCGCACGGGCACTCTCCCCTTACCGACATCGACTACCCCTCTGGCTGTCAGTACTGTAGACCAGTGCTCTGAAGGTAGGGCCTCTACCACTGCCTGGTAATTCTTTCCACAGGAGCCTACAGCTGCCCTGCACCATATCATCATCTCACTCCGTGGGGGCACTACCACAGGAGCTGCATCCATTACCCGTACACCGCCAATTTCCCCACCAGACAAATTTACCTGTTGCCTCTGCTGGAGGTCTCGAATCTCTCTTTGCAGGACCCTCTGGCGTCCCGTTCCTGCAGTTTCAGAGAGCTGTTGGAGAAGAAACAATACTTCCCCCATACAATTCTCAATAACATTAGTCCCCAAAATCATCTTAGGGTTCCGGTCACTAGGGTCATTCTGCACTACTATGAGTCCTTGGCGTGCTAACTCCACCCTGCCCACCTTGATGGTTACCTCCTTGAACCCGAGTTGTGTTACTGGTAAACCATTTACAGCATAAATGGTGAGGTCATTGTCCGGTGGGGCGAGTTCCTCAGTTGACCAGAATTTGGTATACAGTACTTGGGGTATAGTTGTTACCTGGGAGCCGGTATCAAGAAGTGCTGAAGTCGGAATCCCATCCAAGGTGATGGAAACGATGGTCCTTCCTCCAACATACCGCTCCCGCCAGTCTGCTGGGCCTTGTTGATTTAGTCCTGGGGAGTGGCCCTTGGCCCCAGGGGTGGCCCGTTTAAAGGACAATAACGGGCGTAGTGACCAGTCTTGTTGCACCTATAACAAACAAGGTTTTCATACCGGTCACGGTTCCTTCCTCTGTATGTCGAGGTCCTCCCTCTCATCCAAGGGACGTCATCTGGGCAGTTAGCAAGCTGGATCTTCTCCGCCGGCTTGGTCTTGGGCTTGAGCTGCATTGCCTCTAGGATCCTTGCAACATCACTGCTCAGCTGCTGCACCTGTAAAGACAAATCACTGGTATCGCCTGCAGGCGCTGCTGGGGTCTTTGGCTCTGGCAGTGCTCTAACAGGAGGTGGCACATGTAGAGGAGAAGTGCCGGCTTGCCAGGACGTAGCAGGAGAATCAGTTGGCTCTGGGGTTTGCAAAGCCTTGATGGCTCGGTCTTTTAAAACAGCAAAGTCCATTGCAGGATATTCCAGAGTCCACAGCCGTAGCTGCTTGCGGTCCTCCACTGACCCCAGGCCTTGCAGAAACTGTTCAACAAGCACCTTGTTTCCTTCAGCTTCACTGATGGGAATGGTTAGTTTGAGAGTCCGTAGCGCTGATTGCAGCCTCAGAGCATAGTCTCTAATGCTTTCTTGTGGGCGCTGCTTGCAGTTGTAAAACTTTATCCGGAGTTCTGCCTCAGTGCGGTTTTCAAAGGAAAGTCGCAGACGTTCAAAAATGGCAGTTACTGAGGCCCGGTCCTGATCTGTCCAGGTCTCCGCCTCCAGCTCTGCGGCGCCTGATAACTGGCCGAGTAGTACAGACGCTTGCTGCCGGTCATTCATCCCAAACATATCCAGGAGTGTGCGGATTTTTCTTTTGAATCCTTGCAGAGTGTCAGGGGAACCATCATATTGTGGTAGCCAGGTAGCGCCTGGCACATACGGTAAAGTCATTGGCATTATCTGCGCGGTCGCTCGTGCGTCCATGTCACCTTGATCTTGAGGGGGAACTGCCGCTGCGCTCGCTTCACCCGGCGCCGACATCTTTCTATGCCCCCTTGGTTTTCAGCAGCAAGATGGCGGCAACTGAATTTTTTTTTTTTTTATTCACTTTGGGCTCAACAGTTTTGGAGAAGGCGCACGTCACCCAGGTTAGTGGGTCCAGTCCAATCCTGTTCGTGACGCCAAAAATCAATGTGTGACGCCCTAGCAGCAGTCGGACTGCTCGGCAGACACTTTGATGAAAAACAAAAAGGTTTTTTACGGGGGAGAATATTTGTGACGCCACCTGCGGTGTGCGGTAATAAGGAATACCGCCGCTGCTGTATGGGAGTGCCGGGGCTGATGGTGTTGGGGCAGCCTGGTGGTGATTCCCTCCGCAGGTAGGGGCCCCGGGACTCAGGGTAGGGAATAGGTAGGAACAGCCTATATTGATATAGGGCCGGCAGGGCGCTGGGGGAGCCAGGGTACTCACTCAGGTGTGATGACGCATTCAGTGGACACAGACTCTGAGGTAAACAAAGTCTCTTGGTACTGCTGCACTCGGTGACTGCACGTGCGGTGGTCCCTTTCAGTGATTCTGTGGTGGACTGGAGCCTTCCTCCATACACTGTATACTGTGTGTGTCCCTGGCCCCGTTGGCTTGAAACCTTCGGGTCCCGTCCCTCTTTTTAATTGGGACCTGCTCTTAGCAGCTGGCACGTGGGATTTTCTGTGACTGCTCTGTGTGGGAAGTCCTATCCCTCCGCTGTGCTGACGCCGCTAATCTCTGAGCCGTCAAGTACAGGCCACTGTCTGCGACCCAGCCAGGCTCTCCTCAGGGAGCTCTTAATCCCCAGGTCCTCTCTCTTTTTCAGTTACTACCAACTGTCTAACTGACTCCTCCCACCAGCCTGTCTGACTCATAGGTGGGCGGTTCCTTTCCCAGCTGGAACCACGCCCCTGGTGTGCCTGACAAGTGTAGTGTTTGGGTGACTAGGATTTGTGCTGTTAGTACAGAATCACTGTTGCGGACCCCGGAACCAAGGAGGGTGGGCCCTGCACCAAGGATAGAGAATAGTGCAGTTCCCTGTGACACCCTGGACTAGTCCAGGGGCGTCACACATGCGCAAGTTCTCAAGGAGCTACGATAATGCAGGCTAGTGGAGACCATATTATCACGCCCACAGGGATGTGATAACACAGAAAGAGGGTCTATTAGTCTGTGGAAACAACACCGCTTCAACTAGTCAAGAAATAATTTGAGTACAAAATACGTAGATAATACATGCTTTTTTCCTACACATTGATTGTAGAGAATGATGTTATACAGGGCTGGTAAGGAAGTGAATTTTGACGTTCAAATGTGAATGCTGCTGGCTTGGATGGCATAAGGGACCTGACAGGTTCCCTTTAGGGGAAACCAAAAAGCAAGATTCTGATAAGCAAAAACATTTTGATCACTGAGCCCTGGAGGAATATTGTGTGGTCAGATGAATCCAGTCTTGTGTTGCACCATACAGATAGGAGTGTCAGAATTTGGTGCAACTGGCCTGAATCAATAAATGGTTTCTGTCAGGGGTCATCAGGTGGGGCAGTTGATGGTACCGTAGTATAGTGGTGCGAGGAATTCTTTTTTGGCACAACCTGCTTTCTGTGATGCCTGTGGCTGGATGTCTGGACAGTATGGCTACCCAAAGCATTGTGGCACTCATTATCATTTTTTTATGACAGATGTTTACTCTGCAGAACAATATGTGACAGGGGTCATATAGTCTTGGACTGGCTTTAGGAACATAATAGTAGGTTTCCTTGTTTCTTTGATCCCCACAGTAGCCAGACGTAAAAGCTGTAGATCATCCGTGGAACAATTTAGTTTAGGCTGGTTTCACACTACGTTTATTTAACATCCGTCCATAACGTTTTTTTAGCGGAAAAGCGGATCCTGCTTTTACAGCAAAAAACGCATGCAAACGCATGTGTTATTTTGCAGGATCCTGTCACTGGATGTTTAGGGGCGGGCATTGGAGTCATGTGATCGGGAGTGAGGGGAACTAGACTGGGAGCCGGCTTCTGACAGCTGCAGACGCTGGTAACCAAGGTAAACATCGGGCTTGGATACCCGATATTTATCTTGGTTACGAGCTGGCTGCCTGCACACGTAACCAACGTAAACATCGGGTAACTAAGATAAGTGGTTACGCGATATTTACCTTGGTTACGAGTGTCCGCAGCTCTCAGGTGGGAGAGAGAGGAAGGGGAGGAAGGGGGAAAGACAGAGATAGAGAGAGAGAGGGTGAGGGAGGGAAGAGGAGAGAGAGACAGATCACGCGAGACTGGTTCTGGGCATGCTCAGTACTTTCTGGACATGCTCAGTACAAAAGCAGGATCCTGTCTATCAGCATGCCAGCGTTCACCTGCGTTCGCGTGCTGTTTAGTCAGGATCCGGTGACATGCAGTATTTGGACGCAGCTCAAAAACGCTACAAGTAGCGTTTTTGAAACATGTTAAAAAACTGCAAGTTGCTGGATCCTCACTATAACGCACGCAAACGCAGGTGAACGCATGTCAACGCGAGTCCATTGCAAATGCATTGAAATGAAAACGCATTTGCACTGGATCCGCTTTTCCGCTAAAAAAACGTTATGGACGGATGTTAAATAAACGTAGTGTGAAACCAGCCTTATTCAGTATCTCCATCTACTTTGTAGCAACCACAAGCAGTTATTCTGTCTGGATGGGCAAATATTTCCTCAGAACAATGTAAACACCTAGTGGGATCTATGCCATGATACACTGCTTCATTTCTGAAACCAAATGATGTCCATACTAGATGAGTAGCTCTAATATAGTGGCCATTTAGGCAAGCTGCTCAGCTTGTTACTTATTATTTACATGGTATTATCATTTACTTTATATTAGAAATAGGTAAAAAAAATAACATGTTTCAATAAGTTCATTTTATCTTGTTTGAGAAATATTGACAACTAAATCTAAACCTTTACAAATTCTTGAGGGACATCAAATTATTTCCCAACATGGATGTTAGAATGGTAGTTCAACTCAAAACATAGTGGATTTACTCCGTATTTGTATCTGTTAGTATCATCTGCCATTTAGTGAATAAGGCAAATAATTCAAGTACTATCTTGCATTTTCAGAAATAGCTAAATAAAAGTCTTCAGTTCAAAGTGATGTTTATATCACAGTTTTTCAATGCATTCCTGCATAAGAGATCCGGATCTCTGAAATGCTAATGTACTAGCAGACTCCTTCTTCCTCTACTCAAACATCCAACATATTAATTCTTAAAATGCATTAAGATGCTTAACATCCCATCCTGAGCAATTTGTGGGTTTTTTATGACGTTGAAGGAAAAAAAACATCATAAATAAGATTGCACTGGAATAAAAGGTTTGTGTCAGCTAATAGACCGATGTATCTGGCAGAACAAAGGTTAATATGTAAGAGCTAAATAATGCAAATGACTTACAAAATGTCATAATTAAATTATGAGTATAGATAGACAGGAAGGCTGATAGATAGATAGATAGATAGATAGATAGATAGATAGATAGATAGATAGATAATAGATAGATAGATGGATTTCCCATGTACAAGCCTATAGGGTCCCACCTTCAAGGGCATCAGAAAGACAGACTGAGATCACTCTTGCTTGACAGAATATACACATAATGGCTCTGAGATAATGTTGCCACTTTTTACTAGTTCTGCATTGATCTATCAGTACAAAACAATGCAGTGAGCTGTGTACAGCGGCTGGGAATAGGCTGATCATATATCTACCTGCCAGAAGGGGGCCCATCACTGATACAAATGGAAGTTGAGTATATGGTGGCGGTTCATTCTGCAGTGAGCACCAGGGAAAGGGGTCAGATCTGTGACCTTTTGTAAAATGTTGGTGGCAAGTTTTGATGTGACCACAATAAAGGTTGGTCTTGCTGCAACCAAGGAGTGAAAAGGGAATGCTACTATGATCAATAGGAAATGAGGCGGTAGGGATAACCCTACTATGAATGATAGGACAATGAAGTAGGAAAGGCAGTCCTGCTTTGAGCATAGGCTGACTAGTTCAGTCTTTCTCTAACCACTGGAAAGGTAAGTAACATGTCTAGTTTGGACCACTACAGAAGTGTAGCTTGCCCTCACTGTGATAAATGGAGAGATGGGTTGAGATGCTGTGACCCCTGGGAAGAGGGTAGTAATATTGTGATTAGTGTGTAAAGGCATTGAGGTGTTATGATTGCAAGAAAATATCCCTGCTATTAACTCTGGTGTGAGTGTTGCGGGCGGGGTCCACTGCCGCTTCTCTTTCGGGGGCCTGCTCGGATCCGGGTTACTGCTACAGCTCGAGTGGTGACCGGACCCGGGCTCTCACGGCCGCCCGTCCTCACAACCGTCGGAAAGGGGATATTTACAGGGGAGTTGTTGTGTCTGTGACGCCACCCGTGGGTTGTGGTGAGGGATGGTGGCAACGCCACTGCCTGGTGATGGGGCACCCAGGGCTGATGGAGCGGGGCAGCGAGATGAGATCCTCTCCACGGGTAGGGGAGGTGTAGTCCCGGGGCCCATGGATTGAACACGGGAGTGATGGCTGCTGCGTCGGGCTGGACCGGGGGACAATGTTGTACTCACAGTTCAGTAATTTTATTATTATTATTTATTATTATAGCGCCATTTATTCCATGGCGCTTTACAAGTGAAAGAGGGTATACGTACAACAATCATTAACAGTACAAAACAGACTGGTATAGGAGGAGAGAGGACCCTGCCCGCGAGGGCTCACAGTCTACAGGGAATGGGTGATGGTACAATAGGTGAGGACAGAGCTGGTTGCGCAGTGGTGTACTGGACTGAGGGCTATTATAGGTTGTAGGCTTGTTGGAAGAGGTGGGTCTTGAGGTTCCTCTTGAAGCTTTCCACGGTAGGGGAGAGTCTGATATGCTGAGGTACACAGTTCCAGAGTATGGGGGAGGCATGGGAGAAATATTGTACACGATTGTGGGAAGAGGAGATAAGAGAGAAGTAGAGAAGGAGATCTTGTGAGGATCTGAGGTTGCGTGCAGGTAGGTACCGAGAGACTAGGTCACAGATGTAAGGAGGAGACAGGTTGTGGATGGCTTTGTATGTCATGGTTAATGTTTTGAATTGGAGTCGTTGGGCGATGGGAAGCCAGTGAAGGGATTGGCAGAGTGGCGAGGCTGGGTAATAGCGGGGGGAAAGGTGGATTAAGCGGGCCGCAGACTTTAGGATAGATTGGAGGGGTGCAAGAGTGTTGGAAGGGAGGCCAGAGAGCAGGAGGTTGCAGTAATCGAGGCGGGAGATGATGAGGGAATGCACTAATGTTTTTGCTAATTCTTGGTTAAGGAAAGCACGGATCCGGGAGATATTTTTGAGTTGTAGTCTGCATGAGGTGAAGAGGGCTTGGATGTGTGGCTTGAAGGATAGAGCAGAGTCGAGGGTTACTCCAAGGCAACGAGCTTGTGAGACTGGGGAGAGTGAGCAACCATCAAGTTTGATGGAAAGGCTTGTTGGAGATGAGTGAGGAGGAGGAAAGACAATGAACTCTGTTTTGTCCATGTTAAGCTTTAGGAATCGCGCAGAGAAGAAGAATGAAATAGCAGACAGATATTGTGGAATTTTGGTTAGTAGAGAGATTCACAGGGTAGGTGGAAAGGTCGGGTTAAATGCTGCGCTAGAAACCACAAGTCCAGGAGATGTGATGAATTCTTTCCTTTATTAACACAGGTCAACGCGTTTCAAAGGCATCTCCGCCTTCTTCATCAGGACAAAGAAAGAAACAGAATAACATATGCCACTGCCAAGCAATACATATATAACAGTGGAAGGAGTAGCCAAATTTCAACAATGACGTCAGCAATCCAGTGACTAATCGCCACGTGGAACAGACAGAAAAAAGAGAGAGAAAAAAAAGGGGGAAAAAAAGAGAAAAAAAATGTGGGGTGTAACCGGTTTAGAACTAATGAAATTCCTAAGACATATGAAAAGGAATATAAACTTATAGTGTTAATATGAAAAAAGTGAAGATGTACAGAAAATATTTTATTTTGTTTTTATAGTGTGATATAGAGGGCTAAAAAAGAATTATGTTGGATGAAATTCAATAAAGATAATAATGTCTTGTGAAGCAATATATGTGTTCTACAAAGTGTTTAATTATTTTGGGAAAAAAAACCTAATAAACTTTGCATATTAAGGGGCAAAAAAAGCCATATTTAACTCTATCAGGGGACATTTCTATGTTAGTGACAGTAAGTCAAAAAAGTGGAAACTGCGAGAGAATGTGTGCTTGTGCAAATACGAGCAAACTTCGCTATACAGGGGAACCCGCTCATAGGGGTGAAATAAGTTCAGAGCGTGGGAAAAAAAGCAAAGCGCATGCGCTTAAAAAGATGACAAGCGAAACTCCGCTGTTCAGAGGAACCCGCTCACCGGGGTGAAATGGGTTCAGAGCGTGGGAAAAAAGATCATAGCGCATGCGCTTGAAAAATATCCAAGAGAAGCGTGAAGAACAGTTGTATAGTGCCAAAAAGGAAGATTCTATAGATGGAATGTGAAAGAGGGTATTTAGGGGTAGATATATAGAAAAAATAATAATGCAAGTTCTGATGGTAGAGAGAAAGGATTAAATATAATGTCTCGTATGCCCATATCCTAATGAAAAGAGGGAGAGTAAGAATCTACAGATTTGTAGAGAGAAATATTGTGTTATAAATAGTCATACCAAAAACATGACAGAATCAATTACATGAGACGCGTTGTAGAAAGCCCTGAAAAAAACTTACATACATGTTTACAGCTCTATGTGAACAAACACATAGTCATACATATGATATTAAAAGGATAAAAAAGGATAAAAAATCGTATGTGAGATAATATAATGTAAAATCCACATATATTATGCTGATACAAACAAATAGGAATAAAAATGTCAATATATATAAATACATGACCGGTGAAAAGATAAAAAATTTTTTTTTTGGTAATGGTGTAAAAAAGATTTTACTGACACATGATCAAAAATTTTCTTGGTAATGATATGGAGAAACTGATGACATATGATCAGATGGGTACTCAAATACATAAATACACATATATATACAATAACTCATATGTATATATTCTATGAAAATAAAAACTTTTTGGGGAATATATAATGATATTTAAATGACATTTAGTAGAAAACATTAGCTTTATAAAAATATGTAAAAAATATATATAAAAAAGGGGGAATTGTGATGAAAAACAGACTTATATGGAAATGCAATAGGATAAAATGTAAAAAAACAATGCCACTAAAACAATAAAAATTAATAAATGACAATTTAATAAAAAAGATCAGTTAATTCATTTAGACCATGGGGTTTCAGAGTGCCGAGCTTGTGAATCCAAAAAGTCTCCTTCTTGCTCAGAAGTTGAAGTCTATTGGGTATGTTAGGTGAAATGAGTTCTATAGGAGTAATTCTAAAGGATATCGTCTTATTGTGAAATAAAGCACAGTGTCTCGACAAACCATGTAGCATATAACCGGTTTTTACATTAAATCTATGTGAATTCAGTCTATTATGAAGTGCTTGACTCGTTCTCCCTACGTATTGTTTGCCGCATACACAATCTATCAGGTAAATGACGTGATCTGTCTGGCATGTCAAATGGTCTTTGATGGGAAAATTTTCAGACCCCCCAAAAGAACAAAAAGACGTTCTATTGTGGCAAATACTTTTGCAGCACAAACAATTTCTGGTGTAACATTTAAAAGACCCTGTCACTGGGGTTGTGGTCCTAAAAATCTGTGTACTTTTTAGCCTACTGGGGGCTAAAATATTCTTTATGGTCGGGGCTCTCCTAAAAGTGATGCCAGGCTGGGATGGTAGAATGTTTTTTAAAACAGAGTCATTTAAAAGCACATTCCAATGTTTTGCAAGAATATTTCTGATTCTGCAGTTATCGCTGCTAAAAGTGGTGATAAAATTGAGGGTAAAAATATTATCTATATGATCTGTACCATCTGCCTTATTCGCTAACTGTACAGATTTATTAGAAACAAGCAGATCCTTTTGCTCTAAGGTTCTAGTGGCTTTATATGCTCCTTTTAGGAGCTTCCTAGGATATTTTTTCTCTAGGAAACGGTCTTTTAAAATATCTACTTGGATTTTAAAATCTTCATCTGTAGTACAATTCCTCCTAATCCTTTTGTACTGGTTGATGGGAATATTTTGTAGCCACTTACTATAGTGTTCACTATTAAAGTTGATATAGCTGTTAGAGTCAACTTGTTTGAAAAAAGTCTTTGTGATTATTTTACTGTCATAATGGTAAATATTTAGATCCAGGAAATGTATGGTTTTTTCATGAACAGTTGGTGTGAAATCTAGTCCCCAAGAATTGTTTTTGAGTGAACTAAGAAAAAGATCAACATTATTGTGCTCATTGTCCCAAATGAAGAACATGTCATCTATAAATCTTTTATAGACGACTACGTTATTAATATAATCCCCATCATATATATGGAGGGTCTCAAAAAGCCCCATGAATAAATTGGCATAGGAACAAGCTGCTTTTGAACCCATCGCTGTGCCAAGGTGCTGATGGTATAATTTATCAGAAAAAGTAAAGAAATTATTATGTAATATAAAACTCATTGCCTCAAAAAGAAAATTCTTCTGTATATCTGGAAACCTATTGTCTTTCTTGAGGTAATATAAAAAACTAAAAAGACCTAAATCATGCGCGATATTTGAATATAAAGCAGATACATCAATAGTTATAAAGAGATAGGAATGTTTCCAGAAGACATCTTTAATGATATCTATAAGGTGAGAAGAATCTCTGAGATAGCTACTGAGCCCCAACACATGTGGTTGCATTAGTTGATCGACATATGCTGCCAAATTAGCCGTGAGGGAATTGATACCCGAAATGATGGGGCGACCTGGGGGATTAACTGAATCTTTGTGTAATTTAGGTAGATGGTAGAAAAAAGCCATATTAAAATTATTTAACTGTAAAAACCTTTTTTCAGCTGAATCAAAAATATTATTTTCAATTGCTCTTTGTATCATACTTCTATAGGCTATCACTGCTGCTTCATAATTAGCCCATTTGACCACATGGTAATATGCAGGGTCCGACAGTATCCTTAGAGCTTCTTTTATATAATCGCCTCTGTCTTGGACGACTATACCTCCGCCTTTATCAGCAGATCTGATGACAATTTGCCGGTTCTCTTTGAGGCTTTTTAGTGCTAATCTCTCTTTACTGGTAAGATTATAATTTATACGTCATATTGGTGTTTTCAAGCGCATGCGCTATGATCTTTTTTCCCACGCTCTGAACCCATTTCACCCCGGTGAGCGGGTTCCTCTGAACAGCGGAGTTTCGCTTGTCATCTTTTTAAGCGCATGCGCTTTGCTTTTTTTCCCACGCTCTGAACTTATTTCACCCCTATGATCGGGTTCCCCTGTATAGCGAAGTTTGCTCGTATTTGCACAAGCACACATTCTCTCACAGTTTCCACTTTTTTGACTTACTGTCACTAACATAGAAATGTCCCCTGATAGAGTTAAATATGGCTTTTTTTGCCCCTTAATATGCAAAGTTTATTAGGTTTTTTTTCCCAAAATAATTAAACACTTTGTAGAACACATATATTGCTTCACAAGACATTATTATCTTTATTGAATTTCATCCAACATAATTCTTTTTTAGCCCTCTATATCACACTATAAAAACAAAATAAAATATTTTCTGTACATCTTCACTTTTTTCATATTAACACTATAAGTTTATATTCCTTTTCATATGTCTTAGGAATTTCATTAGTTCTAAACCGGTTACACCCCACATTTTTTTTCTCTTTTTTTTCCCCTTTTTTTTCTCTTTCTTTTTTCTGTCTGTTCCACGTGGCGATTAGTCACTGGATTGCTGACGTCATTGTTGAAATTTGGCTACTCCTTCCACTGTTATATATGTATTGCTTGGCAGTGGCATATGTTATTCTGTTTCTTTCTTTGTCCTGATGAAGAAGTCGGAGATGCCGTTGAAACGCGTTGACCTGTGTTAATAAAGGAAAGAATTCATCACATCTCCTGGACTTGTGGTTTCTAGCGCAGCATTTAACCCGACCTCTCCACCTACCCTGTGAATTTGACTGCATCATCAGGGCTGCGGCTGACCACTCTCTGCAATTATTTTGCTTTATGGATATCCAAGATAGGGCCAAGTCTGTGATGCCTAGAGATGAGAGAATCTGTATTAGGAGGGAATGGTCTACTGTGTCGAAGAAAGAGGACAGGTCCAGGAGGAGGAGGATAGAGTAGTGTCACTTGGCTTTAGCGGTTAGTAGATCATTAGTGACTTTGGTTAGAGCAGTTTCAGTAGAGTGATGTGGTCGTAAGCCAGATTGTAGCCAGTCAAAGAGGGTGCAGGAGGAGAGGTATGAGGACAATTCAAGATGGACATGCTGTTCCAGTAGTTTTGAGGCATAGGGGAGAAGGGATATGGGGCGATAGTTTGACACAGAGGATGGGTCAAGGGAGGGCTTTTTGAGGATGGGTGTAATGGAGGCATGTTTAAAGCATGAGGGGAATATACCACTTGTTAGTGATATGATAGGTTGAAGAGATGGGTTAGGGCTGGGATGAGGACTGCGGTGATGTTGGGGATGAGGTGCGATGGGAGCAGGTCAAGTGCACAGGTGGTTAGATGTGATCTTGAGAGTAGAGTGGAAAGATTGTTTTCTGTCATGGTGGAGAAGCTGGATTTGAAGGAAGAGGGCTGAGTAGATATGATGAGGGTCTATGGGGATTGTGGGCCAAAGCTTGCTCTAATGTTGTCAATCTTCTGCTTGAAGAAAGAGGCAAAGTCTCCAGCTGAGATGAGAGGAGAGGGAGGTGGTGCTGGAGGGCGGAGGAGAGAATTGAAAGTGTTGAATAGCTGTTTAGGGTTGTGTAAGAGAGAGGATATGAGGGATGAGAAGTAGGTTTGTTTTGCAGCAGTGAGTGTGGACTTGAAAGTGGTGAGGGACTCTTTATATGCAATGAAGTGCTCAGTGGAATGAGACTTCTTCCATCTGCGCTCAGCAATTCAGGGAGCCCGTCTCAGTTCTTTAGTCTGACTCGTGTGCCAGGGTTGCCTGTTGATTGTGCGGGTTTTGGTGTGTGTGAGGAGGGCAGCTGATTCGAGAGCTGCAGAGATTGTAGTGTTGTATAAAGTTGCAGCAGCATCTGTATCGTGTAAAAATGCAATGTCTGTGAGAGGGAGAAGGGACTGAGAAACTGCGTGTAAATCAAGGTGTTTGATATTTCTGCGAGGGTGTGAAAGTTTGTGGAGGGGGGGTTACGTACTTGGAGAAGAGAGGGAGGAGAATGTGAGTAGGTTGTGGTCAGACAGGGGGAGAGGTGAGTTAGAGAGGTTAGATAGGGAACAGAGGCGAGTGAAGATGAGGTCCAGCATGTGGCCATCTTTGTGAGTAGATGCAGAGGACCATTGGGTGAGACCGAAGGAGGAAGTGAGTGTTAGAAGTTTGGAGACAGATGAGTGGGAAGTGTCAATGGGGATGTTGAAATCACCCATGATGATGATGGGGATGTCGGTGGAAAGGAAGTGTAGTAGCCAGGTGGTGCAATGGTCAAAAAAGGCAGTGGCTGGCCCTGGAGTGCGGTAAATGACAGCCAGTTGAAGGTTGGAGGGGGCGTAGATGCGTACGGAGTGCACCTCAAAAGAGGGAAGAGTAACAGAGGGTGGTAGTAGAATTGGTGTAAAGGAGCATTGGTCGGACAGGAGCAAACCAACTCCTCCACCATGCTTGTTACTGGGGCGGGGGGGGGCGTGAGAGAGTTGGAGACCGCCATAAGAAAGTGTAGCAGGAGAGGCTGTGTCAGAGGGGGTGAGCCAGGTTTCTGTGATGGCGAGGAAGGAAAGTTTATTAGTGATGAAAAGATCATGGATGTAGGAAAGTTTGTTGCAGACAGAGCGAGCGTTCCATAGTGCTCCTGTTAGTGGGACTGGGGGAGCGGGGGTTGGGTGGATGGGTATGAAGTTAGAGAGGTAGCGGAAATTTGTTATAGGTTGTGGATGAGGGTTTGAAGTGACAATAGGGATGTGGTGAGGAGGACCTGGATTAGGAGAGATATCTCCAGCAGTTAGGAGAAGCAGAGAGAGTGTTAGTAGGTGGGAGCAGGAGAGGGCATGAGATGGTCGTGTGTGTCTGGAGACACTGGGTGAAATGTGGAGGAAAATATCTGAAGGGAAGGTGAGATGGGTGGGGAGGATGGAGGGAGAGATGAATAGTTCATTACTGGCTTTAGGGATCAGAGGGGGCAGTAGAAAGTGAAGTAATATAGGGGTGAAAGAGAAGAAATACACAAACATTGTTTACAGTGACTATGTTTCCAATTACCTTCCGGTCACTTCCAGCCCAATTCTGGCCTAATTCAATGCATCATACTTAGATGGTGTAGACTTGTATTTAGTTGCCCCAATTTATATATATACAAGTGCAATCAGCTGTGAAGGGATGGGGTGCAGCAAGGACCTCTTGATCATTCAATCAAAGAAGCTAGATGCAGCACCACATTGGCAGAATAAACAAAGGTCATAAAAGGAAAGTGGGTGAACAGGGGTGGAAGAGGTCACAGTGAGATGCTGGAGCATGCCAGGGAGATATTGAAGCAAAGAGAGAACAGGTCAGATATTTTGGGAAAGTAGAGTGGATGTTTTAACATACCAGGTATTAGCACACACAGCAAAGCAAAGGGGAGATCAGTTCAGTTCATGGGAAAGTAGAGTGGATGGTTTAACATACCAGGTATTAGCACACACAGCAGAGCAAAGGGGAGATCAGTTCAGTTCATGGGAAAGTAGAGTGGATGGTTTAACATACCAGGTATTAGCACACACAGCAGTGCAAAAGGGAGATCAATTCATTTCATGGGAAAGTAGAGTGGATGGTTTAACATACCAGGTATTAGCACACACAGCAGAGCAAAGGGGAGATCAGTTCAGTTCATGGGAAAGTAGAGTGGATGGTTTAACATACCAGGTATTAGCACACACAGCAGTGCAAAAGGGAGATCAGTTCAGTTCATGGGAAAGTAGAGTGGATGGTTTAACATACCAGGTATTAGCACACAATTTCACACAAGTCCAGTAGTAAATCAAGTTACCAGCGGCCGGCTGCCTTTGGAGGGTGCATTCGGGTCCCACACTCAGGTTACTGAACAGGTATCCCTTCCTCCCGGTTCTGTGTGTGTTGGGAGCTGTGGCCCGCGAAAGCTGACCCATGGGATCTCAGTGGGTTCTGACGGACACCCTATCCCCCGCGTTGGGCTTCCGTTTTGCTCTATCTGGGCAGTTAACGAGACAAAGTCTGGAACCTTGTCCCCAGCTGGTTACTTGGAGAGGGGCTTGCAACCTTCCTCGTCCTAGGGTCCAGGCACCCCAACTGTGCACGGCCTCCAGACCGGATTCCCGCTGTCAGCACCGGTGGGCTACAACCCTGCCCCGGTGACCGGATCTCCGTCGCCTGTGGCCCTCTTCACTGTCTGCCACCTAGCCGGGTAGTCCAAGGGCTACTACCCCTGACTACACTTCTCGGTGTGTACTCCACTTCCACCTGACTGTCTACACTTCAAAGCCTGAACTTGATCTGCTTTCTGATCATTAATGGCTGTGTGTTATGCCTAAGTGTGGGTTTCTGGTGGTGACAAGAAGGATGTACAACTTTTCTGACTACCTGGTTTTGCCAGGGCGTCACATGAGAAGACCGACTGTAAATAATGGGAAAAGGAAGTGTCCTATTTTGACCACTGTGGAAAGGAATAAATACTAGCTGTCCTATTCCAGTTAGAACCTGTGTTTGTGATTTGCTTTGCACGGGGGGTGCAAGACTTACTTTGGTCTTCAGGGGAGCGTCCACCTTCCCGCAGCCGGTGACCGTCGTAGACGTGGTAGGGCAAGACATCACAGAGAAAATCTCTTTATAACAAACACAACATGGAATGATTTATTTGTTCTTCAACCTTCTCGACAGACATGGCCATCTGCTGCCGCTGTTCCCTGGGGGTACTTCTTCTGGCCTAGCCTGCTGCCTGAGAATCAGCTACCAAGCCTAAGCCTCTATTTAACCCCATTCTTGTTTCTGCAGCTATCCATGTTCAAACACTGCCTCAAATGGCTTCACTAGACCTGTCCCAAGGCAAGCCGTAGGCTATGGACACATGGAGGATACCTCCAGGTTCCTTGATGGGTCCAAGTTAGCAAGTACCGTCTACACACCAGGAACCCGAGTGCAGACCTCACTTCTCCCAGGCCTGTCTCACCAGTCAACTCTCTCGCTCTCTGTCACTCCTCCCACCCTGGCCCTCCATTTCCACCACAACAGAGAAGTACATGTGACGCCCTGGACTATCAGGTCGTCACAGGGTACTGCACAAGCTGCCCTTCCGTGCAGTATTCCGCCTCCCTCTTGGTTCTGGGTCCCTAACTAATTGGTGTTGTCTCCGACAGCAAATGAAATCCTAGATATACCCTGCACTACACCCATCAGACATACCAGTGGACGGCTTGAGTGGAATAGAGTCGCCCACCTGGGGGGTCAGGGAGAGGAGGTGAGGAGTGTAGTCAGTTAGATAGTTGCTGAGTAGGGAGAGAGTTGTGAAGTAGCCCTCAAGCTGTGAGGAGCTCAGAGGAAGTCGGGAGTGAGGACTCCTGAAGGAACTGTCTAGGTTGCAGACGGTGGTCCTGGCCTAGAGGAGTCAGAGCCCCAGTCGCAGAGGATTGTTGCAAGGGGCCTGGAACTGTCAAGGAGGACAGCCGTCAGCCTAGCACTATCACTGGTCCGGGACCAAAGGCACGACAGGGTACACGGACCCTAGTTCTGGGAGTAGCTTCAGGCAACCCGACAATTCACCTGAGGAGAACAGAGCCTTTATGATCTGTTCCCACACGCTCCAGAATCGGGGCACTAGCGCAACAAGGGGAATAGGACTTTCCAAATCCAAAACGGTCCAGAAAATCCCAAGCGTGAGCCCTGAGACCAAGCTCCCATACTTAGCCATAGTAGGGAGCGGGGCCTGGCTAGTTCCATGCTACTGGGCCATCAAGTTGAAGTTAAACTAAGTGCCAGGAGGCAGGTCACGGATCCCCAGGCAGCACCATTGGGAACGGGACCCGGACGAGCTCCCCTCAACGTCAGCGGTACCCAGAGACTTGGTTTACCCGGTTGTCAGTGTCTGCTTATGAACCGAGTAAGTACGAGAGTGACCCCTACACCCCACGACACCCCTCTCCGAGTCCCAGGGCACCCCTCCTACCTGTGGAAGGTTACAACACCTTGCTGCCCCACTTCGTCACCTCGGGTACTCCCAACGACAGCGGCGGTACTCCCCAAATTACCATACACCACGGGCGGTGTCACGAACTATATACTAATTCCCCTGTAAATATTCCCCTTATATTTGAGTGACCGCATGACCCCCGGGTCTGGAGACCCTCGAGCCACAGCGAACCCGGATCCGAGCAGCTTGGCTGCTTCCATGGGGCGGCACATATACTGTACATACTTAAACCTTCACTTACTCTCTTCCCCATCTGCTAACATTCTTATACTTTACATTACCCTGTTAACACATTAATCATATATTATAGTAAAACGCAATCTTCCATAAAAAAAAAACCTTAAACTTTAAGCATGCACTTATTTACTTCAAAGTCTGAATGGCCATAGGCCAGAGTGCAATTCCGCCTTTCAAATACCGAACAGGGACACACACGGTTACAAGCAGGCTGTTCATAGGCAACAGTGTCTTATCAACCATCAACGGCATGTTCTGCACGCCTGCCATTTTCGACAGTCCCAGACCCACTCCTCAGGATCGATAAGTTCCTTCCATCTTCTCTGCGAATATCAGTACAGGGTAAACAACACTGTCCCAAAGTACCAGAAAGTAGGTAAAGTTCCATAGGGAAAAAAACATGGAAATTGAGAGCAAAGACTTTGGGACAAATGTCCCCGGGTCAAGGGCAAAGTCCTTTGGACAAGGGGCAGTGTCCATGGGGCAGAAGCAAACTGGTTTGGCACCCGCACAGCAATTTTGTATTCCAGCAGAGGGGAGCGCAAAAAAATAGGGAAAGGGGACAAACAAACAAAAGTACCTTTGGCTGCTCAGAGCCAACTTCAGAGGCCGCGTCTCTGGACTGATCCCCATGGAATGCGGAACAGTTCCATGCTGAGTTGCAACAGGCACAACTGGGGGAACTCTGGGACTAAACACTTTTCTTACGCCGCCAGATTTGTGGCCAACCTTCATACCCAGGTGCTCGTGAACTTAGACATCTTTACATACACGGACAAGTGAGCGCCCTGTTAACAATGGCAAGAGGACTTGCTTCCAGGAAGATGGCTTCTGTCTCACCACTAGGGTATTGGATGCAGAGCATCAGTGCAACTGAATGGCCCTCATTTGGACGCGCATATGTCCATAATAATTCCCGAAAGGCTCCTTCAACCATCACATGGACCACGATACCACATACCACCCATGTGGGCCATCCTCTTTCATGAACCCGACCCGGTCTCCCCAGATAAGAGCGGAACACTTACATACTGAATCGGCATTAGCATATACTTTCAGCTAGTCCCGTCTTCCTGAATAAAACCATAGCCGTGCCTGAGATCGAGGTGATGGCTCACCCCATGGGTAATGCGGCCTCTGATGGCACGATGACGATGGCCTGGCAATGCCAACTGGGCTCTCACCCAGGCCACCCACTTTTCTTTTTAATCACCAGGGCCACCCACTTCACTTCAGCTGGATGTCGGGCCAGGGCCTTCTTGGCTGGAGGGTGTTGGGGCGAGGGCTTCAAGACTGGAGATCTACCTTTGGAAACCACAGATAGTAACGGTTAGGCCACTGGAGCAGGTAGGGTCTTCTGTGCTCTAGGCTTCCGTTCTGACTAAGCCTCCATCAATTGCCGGACACCTTTCCTTGACTCACTCAGATTGCACAATACCCTGTGACGACCTGATAAGCCAGGGCATCACAACTGCAGTTACATTGGGCCCTCAGAACATACCACTAGCCATCTCTTTCCAGAAAAGGCTCCATAAAGTTGTCCTTCTCTATTTTCCATGACTGCAATGGCACCAGTCTGCAAAGGTTGGGGAGTCTCCATTTTCCGGACTGCACCCTCCAGTGAGGGGCCTCTTTCAGTTCATCCTCCCATTTTTTCAGGGCCGCTGCCGATTCCTCACCAGCTCACAGGAAGAAGAGACTCTCATTCTTGGGTGCACCTGTCAGAGGTGGACACCACTGGACACAGGGCGTTTCTTAATCCCCAGCTTCTGGATACACAGAGCAGCGTTTGCACTCTTTTCCTCATCCCCCAGTGAACCTGCCAGAGGTTGGCTCCACTGCACATGGGGCATTTTTGACTTCCCAGCTTCCGAGCACTCCATATAGCATTTTGCATTCTTTTTCTTCAGTTCTGCCCACAATGGTCATTTTCCATGCTCAGCTCCTGGCTATGTCTTGTCACTTTTGTGTCCACGTTCCATAACTTGTTCTTCCCAGGCATCTTCCCCACAGTCCATCTTGACAGATTGTGCATGGAACGAACCTGCTCGCAGTGCCACTTGTGGAGGGGAGCAAACACCGGGCCAACAGGGCTCCGCTCTCCTTCTCCAGACAGAACTTGTGTTTGTGATCCTGCACAGACGGGTAGTGTGACACTTACTTTGGTCCGGGTTCTCAGTGGCTCGAGGGTCTCCGAACCCGGGGGTCGTGCGGCCGCTCAAATGAAGAGGGTATTTACAAGGGATTATAGAGTTCGTGTCTCCACCCATAGTGTGTGGTAATTAGGAGTACCACTGCTGCAGTTGTAGTACCCGGGGATGATGGAATGGGGCAGCAAGGTGTTGGAACCCTCCACGGGTAGGGGGCAATGCCCCGGGACTCGGTGAGGGGAATAGGTCGTGGAATGCAGTGGTCACTCTTGTACTCACTCAGTCCATTAAGCAGACACCGACAACCGGGTAAACCAAATCTCTGGACACCGCTGCCGCTGAGGGGAGCTAGTTCAGGTCCCGTCCCCAATGGTGCTGCCTGGTGATCCGTAACCTGCCTCCTGGCACTAAGTTTACTTCTCTGGTGGTCCCAGTGGTGTGAAACTTGCCGGGTCCCGCTCCCCACTGTGGCTAAGTGTGGGAGCTTGCTATCAGGGCTCACACTTGGGATTTTCTGGACCGTATTGGTTGGAAAGTCCTATCCCCCTCGTTGCGCTAGTGCCTCAATTTTGTAGTGGTTGGGAACGAATCTTGAAGGCTCCTTTCTCCACGGGTAAATTATCGGGTTGCATGCAGCTACTCCCCGACCTAGGGTCCACGTACCACGTCATGCCTCGGTTCCAGCCCGGTGATGGTGCAAGGCCACCAGCTGTCCTGCTCCACAGATCCAAGCTCCTTGCCACGATCCCCTATGACCGGCGGTCTGACTACTCTAGGCCCAGACCACCGTCTGCAACCTAGACAGTTTTCTTATGGGAGTCACCGCTCCCAACCTCCTCAGAGCTCCTCACAGCTCAAGGGCCACTCTCCACTTCCCACTACCAACTACTCACTGACTACACTCCTCACCTCCCTATCCTGACCCCCCCAGGTGGGCGACTCTATTCCACTCAAGCCGTCCACTGGTGTGTCTGGTGGGTGTGGTGCAGGGTGTATCTAGGATTTGATTTGCTGATGTAGGCAACACCATTTGGTTAGGGACCCATAACTTAGAAGGAGGTGGATACTGCACGGGAGGGTAGATTGTGCAATACCCTGTGACGACCTGATAGTCCAGGGGTGTCACACATCCACCTCCCCGCAGCTTTTCACCATTGTAGACGTGGCAGGGCAACAAATCACAAAGAGTTTCTTTGCAGCACAACATGGAACAAGATTTATTTGTTGTTCAACGTTTTTGACAGACATTGCCATTCCTATCCCATTCTACTGCCGCTGTTCCCTGGGGTACTTCTTCTGGCCTAGCCCGCTGCCCAGGAATTAGCCTTGCAGCTATTGAGCCTAGGCTTCTATGTAACCCGGTTCTTGTCTCTGCGGCCACCCGTGTTTAAACACTGCTTCAAATGGCTTCACTAAGCCCTTCCAGAGGTGAGCCGGACACTTGGAGGATACCTCCAGGTTCCTCAATGGGCCCTAGTTACCAAGCACCGTCCACACACCAGGAACCCTACTGCAGAATTCATTTCTCCCGGGCCTGTCTCACTAGCCAACCTTTGGCTCTCTTTTACTTCTCCCACCCTGGCCCTCCATTCCCTCCATAACCGGGATGTAACTGCTACACTGTACATACTAAAACCTTCACTTACTCTCATCCCCGTCTGCTAACCTTCCTATACATTACATTACATTGTTAACGCATTAATCACACATTATAGTAAAATGCAATCTTCCAAAAAAACACTTTAAACTTTCGGCCGTTAGATGGCGCAGTCAGCGGCACTGCGCCAGCACAGCAACACTTAAACATTTGTTTTCTAAAACACAGCAATTATGATGCACACAATATAAAACACATCGGACAATATACTGTATATAAACACCGTAAGAGTGGGGTAACCCCCTCCTACACAACCACTCAGAGAATAAAGGATTCCTGTGTGATTACTTGGTAAAGGAAAAGCTCACTTGTGACTACTGGTGAAAAGGTGACACTGCTGTGACTACTAGACAAGGAGCACTGGGAAAAGGACTGGGAAAAGGGAAAGCTGCCATGGATACAGTGGAAATGGAAGTACATTGAGTGTCCCGCCCCAGGGCTATGGGGTACTCGGTCCCGGGCCGTATATATATATATATATATATATATATATATATATATATATATATATATATATATATATAAAATAATAATAATCTTTATTTCTATAGCACCAACATATTCCGTAGCGCTTTACAATTCAGGGGGATCATATACAAACAAGTAACAGTTATAGAGAATACAATATTTAAAGGGAAAAAAGACAACCCTGCTCGTGAGAGCTTACAATCTACAATGAGATGGGGGAGGGGCAAGGCCACCCTAAAAAGATGCGTTTTTAGGGTGCTTCTGATATATATATATATATATATATATATATATATATACGGGGAACAATTCACTGGGTGGCTGTTGCGCGCTTCTGTGACCCTGGGGGTCGCTTTAAAAGAGGGATTATGTACCGGGGAATGTTTATAAAGTTTTTGTTGTGATGCCACTTGTGGGTTGCGGTTATAGTGATGGAACCACCGCTGCACAGTCTCTCACCACTGGGGCTAGTGTTAGTGGCAGCCTGGATGTTGGGCCCTCCGCAAGTAGGACCAGGGCCCCAGTGGTAGGTGATGGAGTTAGGCATGGAAAGAAAGAAGGCCACACACTTGACTGTAGTGTAACTGGGTCTTTACTCACAGTGGTTTGGTGACTGGTACCCGGAGGAAAGCTAGTCTTTACCACTGGTCCCCTTAGTCCCAGTGCCGGTTTGGTGACCTGGTGGCTTCTTTCCCCTGCACCCTTCTCTAGTTGGTGCATCCCTGTGGCTTGGAGCGTCTTGGGGTCTCCTCCTTGTAGTCTCTCAGTCTTTAGTCCATACGGTGGGCAGTTTTAACCCTGTACGGTTGGTATTCTGTCCAGTCCCTGGTTCTCCAGTCACTGCTGGTACTCCCGGACTTTACAGGCAATGAGGTCCTGGATGGTCCCCTCACTGTGCAGATTTTATCAGGTCTGCCTGGAGCATTTGCCTGACCTAGGATTCTGTACCCTGTTGGTGCTATGGTTCCAGGAGCACTCCACCATTCTCCACCAGCAACCACACATCTGGGCCCTCTGGTCACCGTCACACACTCCCGTCAGTACGGTTACGTCCATCTCCTCTCACTTCCACTTACAGACCCCAACTCCCTGTCTGACTATTTGACCCCTCCTCCCCTGGTTGTTGTCTAGTGGACTGGATCAGCTCCTCCCCTGGGTGGCCATCCTTTGGGTCCAAGTCTAGTGTGTCACCAGTCCTCGCGGAAGGGAAAAACTGGGATTATAATGTGTTTTGCTATTACCGGCACTGGTCTTCCAGTTTCCTGGGGGTAGGCCTTGCATGTTTGATAGGATGCAGTACCTTGTAGCTCCTGATGGCTTCAGGGACGCTACAATGAGCACTAGAGAAGGGGTGCGGCAGTTACTAGTTTAAAGGGGAAGTCATTGTTATGACTATTGGAAGAAAGGAAAAAAGCCTTCTATAGAAAGGCAGAGTTTTGCCTTATGGGAAACAGGTATGTCCTTTTGCAACTGTTCTGTTTTCCATTGGAAATATTTAATCCTATTAAACGTCCCTTCATTTGGCAGCTAATAATCTGAACTCTCACAGGACCAAAAGAAGAAAGTGTCTTCAGTGGTTACCAGTTATAAAACTCTGATGATTATAAAAGAAAGTGATAGTTGCATTAAAGGGTTAAAGTAATGTTTCTATACTAATTAGGGGATGGCTTACAAGGTGTCCACCACTTCCATTCTTACGTAGTTCAAGGAATATTCCAATATTGCTCAATTATATAGATAGATAAGACAATGTTAGCCAATGAATACAAAGAATTTCATAAAAAATTGTAAGCAGTAATCCAGTCCTTAGTGCAGGCTGCATTTGGGAAGGACTCTGACCCACAGATCTATATCATTCTACCATGCTCTATAAAAGACTTGACCAAGGTTGCACCGCTTAGTATCTGTCTAGACCAGAGAGCACAATTATTCTGCAATAAATCCACATAATGAATGACCAATCTCCCAGCTATTCATTTGTAAAATATTTTCCTTTGTATGGTTTGAGGCTTTCTTGTGGAGATAATATTCCACATTGATGTTCCCAAGCCTAAACCAACTAATAATCAGCGTGCATTAATATGAAAACAGATTTGTTTATTGATGTTCACATAAAGGAAGGATCATTGGTGATACATCTGTACACCCTCCTGGTATCAGAAATGTTCTACATCCAAACTCCCAAAATCAAGCTTTTATCCTTGATACATAATACATTCTAAAAGGGTATTCTGCTTGTTTCCCCTTGTATAAACTGCAGAATAAAATGGGTCAAATTTACTAAAACTTTATATTTTTTAAACCAGAGATCCCCAACTTTTCTGACCATGAGCCACATTTAGCCCTGAAAGATGGTCACAAACCACATTCAGGTACCACCCCTTCACAGTAGTAACATCCGGAACCCCCATTACCAGTATAATAACAGCCAAAGCTTTTCCACAGGAATCACACTGAGGCCGTATACCAAGATCCAGTGGTTTCTACCTTACCCCCATCCAGATCTGCTCTTCTGTGTATGGCAACTCACAAAAGTCACCATCTAGAGACCTTCTCTTCATAACAGTGTACTAAACCAGGTGCTTATGCACCAAGCTGGAAAATGCTGAAAGCTTCACATCACAGGCCAGTGAGTCAAATGTGGATTCCCACTATAGGTCAAATATCGCAAGGCCTTTGCTTCTGTTTCAGTTTTTTTCAGAATATAATCTATTGTGAATGTGCACTTTTCTGGTATAACTGAACTTTCTACGAATTGATATATTATTTTTACTGTGTATTCTGCGTGTAAAGCCCCCATCACACATAGCGATATCGCTAGCGAGATCGCTAAAACATCACAGGTTTTGTGACGTATCAGCGACCTCGACAGCGACGTCGCTGTGTGTGACACATAGCAGCGAGCGGGCCCCTACTGCGAGGTCGCTGATCATTACAAAATGATCAGGACTATTTTTTGCTCGTTGGTCTCCCGCTGTGCAGCACACATCGGCGTGTTTGACTGCGGGAGACCAACGAGCACTGACTCGTGTAAGCAGCATACACTGGCAACCAGGGTAAATATCAGGTAACTAAGCAAAGCGCTTTGCTTGGCTACCCGATATTTACCCTGGTTACCAGCGTACGCCGCTTACAGGCGGCCAGCGCTGGCACACGTAACCAGGGTAAATATCGGGTAGCCAAGCAAAGCGCTTTGCCTACTTACCCGATATTTACCCTGGTCACCAAGCGCAGCATCGTTACACGAGTCGCTGGTGGCTGGTGGCTGGTCGCTGGTGAGATCTGCCTGATTGACAGCTCACCAGCGACCATGTAGCAATGCACCAACGATCCCTGCCTGGTCATATCGCTGGTCGGATCGTTAGTGCGTTGCTACTTGTGACGGGACCCTAAAGGGGGCTTTACACGCTACGACATCGCTAATGCGAAGTCGTTGGGGTCACGGAATTGGTGACGCACATCCGGCCGCATTAGCGATGCCGTTGCATGTGACACCTATAAGCGATTTTGCATCGTCGCAAAAATGTGCAAAATCGCTCATCGGTGATATGGGGGTCCATCCTCAAATATCGTTACTGCAGCAGTAACGAAGTTGTTCCTCGTTCCTGCGGCAGCACACATCGCTCCGTGTGACACCGCAGGATCTGCCTCCCGGCCGCTATGCGGAAGGAAGGAGGTGGGTGGGATGTTACGTCCCGCTCATCTCCACCCCTCCACTTCTATTGGACGGCGGTTCAGTGACGCACCTGTGACGTCGCTGTGACGCTGAACGAACCGCCCCCTTAGAAAGGAGGAAGTTCGCCGGTCACAGCGACGTCGCCGGGCAGGTAAGTATGTATGATGGGTCTTGGCGATGTTGTGCGGCACGGGCAGCGATTTGCCCGTGTCACACAACAGATGGGGGCGGGTACCCGCGATAGCAATATCGGTTCCGATATCGCAGCGTGTAAAGCGGCCTTAAGTATATATATGTCTGTAATTGTTTGGTCTATTATTTAGTCTTATAAAATAACAGAATGAGACATACACAATTGTCTACTTATAAGTTTCAGGAAATATATATGCTCCCAAATATTTGCATCATAAAGTCATTCTTTGCACTTATATTATATAAGGCCATCTGCGTAAAAATAAGGAACCTCTAGAAACAAGGGCAGCTCATAGGTTGAAGTCACTTTACTGAGGCTATGCGTTTCAGCATTGAAAAAGTGCCTTCATATTCTGGCATAGTTTTGGTGCTGATGAAATGTGTAGCCTCCATAAAGTAACCCTTCCTCAACCTATGAGACGCCATCTTTCTAGCAGCACTAAGTAGTTCCTTGTTTTTCTTGTAGACCCTATAGCACTTATTGTAGCTGCATTCATGCATAACCACCATGAGGAGTAGCAGTCGCTCGTCGACTCTTCACAAGTGTTCAGATGCAGTTGTGTCTGTTATAAGCACATCTCACTAAAGTGAGCAGTTCTACTTACTCTTAGTTATTTTATTTGCACCAAACATTAATGTTATGGAATGCTACATTTTTGTCTTTTTCCTTTAGATTTGTGTATAAAAGATTCTTTTAGTCAGAATCCTTCATAGATTCACTCTGTATCTCAATTGCATTCGTCATGACTATAAATTATAAGGTAGTATTATTATGTTCTTCTGGTTTTCTAATGTCTAAAAATACAAAGGTCCCATTTCATCAAGACCGGTGTTTTTCACGCTGTTCTTGAGAAGGAGGTGTGTTGGAGTCAGATGCTCCTGATTCATTAAAAGGTACCCACGTCTTAATGAACGTGGCACAAGTGGCATGCACCTCTGTAATGCCGGTGTCTCTGCACTGCCCCTTCTCCTCTCTTCGGCAGGGACGCTGATGTACTCACCACTGTGGCTGGCCTGCTCACTTCCTTGCTCAATCTCCGGTGCGCATGCTCCAGGGCCTGCACACATCACACAGGTCTCTTGACAAAGTGCCCTTTTGAAGGGGCAACGTGCACACTCAGTAAATGTTCCCAAGCCTATGGCTGGGAGGCACTGGACATTTAAGACACCTTCCCCCGATGGGAGGTGCCTGAGCAATTAGGTTCCTGGTGAGCTTGATCCTGTCAGTACACCAGTCTGCTGTGTTCCCTATTCTGTCCTGCCTGTCCAAGTACCCAAACCTGACCAGTCCATCTTCAGTACTAGTACCTGTTCTCTTTCTCTTGTGCCCGCCTCTCTGTCTGTTCCTGAACTTGAACCTGTCCTGCCTGCTTCCTGCACCTGCCCGTCTAACCACTCTCCTGAATGTACTCCATCTAGTCTGCCTCCTCTAAATGCTTTGTCCTGCCTGCCCTCCATACCGGTTTCCCTGACTCTTGGGTCAGCTTATGCAGTACCAGACACTGTCCTAGAGTGGTACCTGGGGTCTACCAGCAGCCCACCCCATCCTTACCATCAGGTGCTCTGGTGAAAGTCTTTAGGCACTTTGTCATGCCCCTCCAGGGAAAGCCCAGTCCGTGGAGCAGTAGGTCCACACCAACTAGCATAACAGTCTCCATGTGCACCTCGCCAAAACGCTTACTCCAGTCAAGGACTGGAGTAAAATTTGTGAAGTAAACAACACCGCCATTCATCATGAATTGACATGCACCGTTCATCTGCAGCTTGGCACACTTAGTCAGAGCTGGGCAACAATGGTGTGAGACTGGTTAAAGTCACAAAATGTGAGTACAGCTTCAACACGTGCCAAAATTTGCAATCACTTTAAAGGCAAGTCTTTGTATATTCCCTCTTCGAATGTACTATTCTTTCATTGAAACTAACATTTCATTTACGAAATAACGTCATGTAAAAAGGTAAATTCTTTGTAGGAGGAAAAGAAAGAAAAACACAATTGCCATTAACCTTGAAGTACCATGCAATTTTAAGGTTTTATGTTTTCATTTTTTTTATTCACCTTCTTCCAAGAACCATAACTATTTTATTTTTCCATTAACATAGAAGTATGAGGGTTTGTTTTTTGAGGGATGTGTTGTAATTTTGAACAGCATCATTCATTTTACCATATTGAAAAATGTACTGAAAAATGAGTAAAAAATTTCAAGTAGGATAAATTAGAGAAAAAATGCAATTTCGACATATTTGGAGGGGAACTGTTTTTACAGCGTTCATTGTACAGTGAAAATGCTCTGGAAACATTATTGTACAGGTCAGTAAGATTATGGGGATACCAAACATGATTTTTTTCTTTTTAAGTGGTGAAAAAAGTAAAAAAAATTGTTAAAAAAAATGTTTTCCCTTGGGTTGCCATTTTACAAACCCAGGAACATTTATACTTTTCAGTTGATGGGGTTGAGTGAGAACTTTTATTGATTCATGACTGTGTTTACGGTTAGCAATTTTGTGTACATATGATAAGTTGATTACTTAATATTACGCCATGATTATAACATTTCTGGCATACGAATAGCCAGAATTTCACAGGTGCGTGCAGTTACAGAAGTAACTTTTCAGCTTTTATTTTGGCAGAGCACCTTAAAATTGTTGGAAAATTCCAAAAGTGACAAATGTTTTGTGCAGCTACAGTATGTGTTGCGCAAAAACTTTGTAATTATTCAAAATGCTTTATGCTATTTTTCTGGCAACAACACTTTGGTGTATCAGAGCCTAAAGGCCCATTTATACGCTACGATATCTCTAGTGAGTGTATCCGCCCCCATCGTTTGTGCGTCACGAACAAATCGCTACCTATGGCGCACAATATCGTTAACACTCGTCACACATACTTACCTTCCTAGCGACGTCGCTGTGGGTGACGAACAACCTCTTTGTTAAGAGGGAGGTTCGTGCGCCGTCACAGCGTCACACAGCGGCCGACCAATAGAAGTGGAGTGGCGGAGACCAGCCGCATTAACGACACGCCCACCTCGTTGCTGGAGGACGCAGGTAAGCTGTTGCTCTTCGTTCCCGGCGTGTCACACGTAGCGATGTGTGCTGCCTCAGGAACGACAAAGAACCTACGTCCACAACGACCAACGAGATTTTGAAAATGAACGACGTGTCAACGATCAACGATTAGGTGAGTATTTTTGATTGTTAACAATCGCTCGGAGCTGTTACACGCAACGACTTCGCTAACAACGCCGGATGTGTCACAAATTCCGTGACCCCGACTACATATCGTTAGCGATATCGTTGTGTGTAAATGGGACTTAAGTCTTCTCTACTGCAAGCTGGTATTAGCCATATTGCACACATGGCATCTCCCAGTTAAGAACAGGCACAGCTTCTCAGCCCACTCCATGCTTCCACAAGAAAAGCACACAATATGTATATTTACGACATGAGCTCTGAAAGGGATAAAGTTCTGCTTGTATCAAAATTGTAGTCAAAAGGACAGTTTTTATACAGATCTAACAAACTTGTGGGCATAAAATGCTATTTTAACACTTGCCAGATGTTAATTTTCAGCAAATATATTAATATTATTTGGAAATTGCACACATCAAAAAGATGAAAATTGTAGCAGAGAAAGAAAGAAAAAATAACAAAAGATGCTTATGCTAGTGGTTTCATACTCGAGAGCAAGACACTTTACCTACAAGTGAGTCTGGAGCAGACTCTGACAGATGAGGGCCCCTGTGCAAGTACAATACATAGACCCTTTACAGTCCAATAACTCATCATAATGTACAATTATACCTGCTTTGGAGATAGATGTGGGTCCCCTTACCTTTTGGGCCCCTACGCAGCTGCACAGGTTGCACTAATGGTATGTCCACCCCTGACGTGAACAGTCAGTAACATCACACAACTACTGCTATTGCAAGTATATGAATCCAAGACAAAACAATGGGCATCTTACAACTCGATCACCATAGATCGCAAACTACATACAATACAAAGTGAGGTTTTCCTAGTTCCACAAGTTATGCTACTGGTTTACCAGTAATAAAGCACATTACAACTGTGTCACCAAGAAATGCATTAAATGTCTTGGAAGTAAGCAGATAATATACAGTTGAAACCAGAAGTTTACATACACTATCTAAAAAGACACATCTGCATGTTTTTCTCACTATCTGGCATGAAATGAGGTCAATTAGGTACTAAAAATATTTATATTTGCCAAATGCCAGAATAATGAGAGAGAGAGAGAGAGAGAGAGAGAGAGAAAGAGAAAGAGAGAGAATGTTTAAGCCATTTTTATTACTTTCTGCAAAGTCAAAAGTTTACATATATTTCATTAGTTTTTGGTAATATTGCCCTTAAACTGTATGACTTGGGTCAAACATTTTGGATAACCTTCCACAAGCTTGTTACAATAGGTGGTAGAGATTTGGGCCCATTCTTCCTGACAGAACTGGTGTAACTGATTCATGTTTGTAGGTCGCCTTGCTCCACCTGCCTTTTCAGCTTTGCCCATAAATTTTCAACAGGATTGAGATCAGGGTTCTGTGATGGCCTCTCCAAAACATTGACTTTGTTAACCTTAAGCTACTTTGTAACCACTTTGTCAGTATGCTTCAGATCATTGCTCATTTGGAAGACCCATTTCCAAGCAAGCTTTAAGTTCCTGGCTGATGTCTTGAGATATTGCTTCAGTGTCGCCACATAATCTTCCTCATGATGCCATCTATTTTGTGAAGTGCCTCCAACCCCCCTGCAGCAAAACAACCCAACAACATGATGCTGCCACCCCCGTGTTTCATAGTTGGGATGGTGTTGTTAGGCTTCAAAGATTCTCCCTTTTTCCTCCAAGCGTAATGATGGCCATTATGGCCAAATAATTCAATTTTCATTTCATCACACTACAGGACATGTCTCCAAAAATTAAGGTATCTGTTCCTGTGTGCATTTGCAAACATTAATCTGGCTTTTTTATGTTTCTTTTGGCGTAATGGCTTCTTCCTGGCAGAGTGTATTTTCAGCCCATGTTGATACAGTACTTATTTCACTGTAGATAATGAGACAATCTTACCAGCTTCTGCCAGCATCTTCACAAGGTCTTTTGCTTTTGTTTTTGGGTTGATATGCACATGTCTGACCAAAGCACGTTCATCTCTAGTACACAGAACCTATCTCCTTCCAGAGCGGTATGATGGCTGGACATTCCCATCTTGTTTATACTTGCGCATATTTGTTTGTACAGATGAACGAGGTACCTTCAGGTATCTGTAAATTGCACCAAAGGATGAATCAGTCTTGTGCAAGTCCACAATTCTCTTCCTGAGATCTTGGCTGATTTTTTTTGCCATCCCATGATGCTACACAAAGAAGCAGTTTGTTTCAGGTGTGTATTAAAATACGTCCACAGGTGTGTGTCTAATTAACTCATATGTTGCCAATAAACCTATCAGAAGCTTCCAAAGACATGACATCATCATATGGGCTGTCTCATGTTGTTTAAAGGCATAGTACTCTTAGTAAAAAACAAGAGTTTGTTCCAGCTCACCTATTCAGGAGACACCAACCTTGGAATCGTGCAGGAAAGAAAAAGTCGGCAAGACTAGATCAGAAGGTTCATAGAAAAAATATCCAGCAGCTTGATCCAAGAATTTTTTCTTCAGTCTCTGGACTGAATAAGAACTAGACGTTTGAAACGCGTCCTTTGTCCATTTATTTACTCCATGTGACCTTTGGACTTTTTACCTTTATACTTCAATAAAAATAACATTTTAATAAAAATTCTTGGATAAAGCTGCTGGATAATTTTTCTATAGTACTCTTAGGTGGGCTTTACATGCTGCGAAATCGCTAGCCGAGGCTAGCGATGTCGAGCGTGATAGCACACGCCCCCATCATAAATGCGATATATGGTGTTTGCTGCTGTAGCGAACATTATCCCTACAGCAGTGTCACACACACATCCCTGGTCGGCGACGTCGCTGTGACTGCCGAACAATCCCTCCTTCAAGGGGGAGGTGCGTTCGACATCACCGCGACGTCACCAAACGGCCGGCCAATAGCAGCGGAGGGGCAAAGATGAGCGGGACGTAACATCCCGCCCACCTCCTTCCTTCCTCATTGCTGGTGGACGCAGGTAAGAAGATGTTTGTCGTTCCTGCGGCTTCACACACAGCGATGTGTGGTGCTGCAGGAATGACAAACAACATCGTATCTGCAGCAGGAGCGACATTATGGAAATGAACGACGTGACACAAATCAGCGATTTTTGTCACTTTTGCACTCGTTCATCGTCGCACCTAGGCTTTACACATTGCGATGTCGCTACCGGCGCCGGATGTGCGTCACTAATGACGTGACCCCGACGATATATCGGTAGCGATGTCGCAACGTGTAAAGCCCGCCTTAGTGTATGTAAGGTTTGACATTTTGCAGAAAGTAATAAAAATGCCTTAAAATATTTTCTTCCTCTTCCTTTATTCTGGCATTTGGCAAATATAAATAATGTTGGTTGCTAATTGACCTAAAACGGGAAAGGTTTATTCTGATTTCATGTCAGATAATGAGAAAAACATGCAGATGTGTCTTTTTAGACTGTTTCACTTGATCATCAGAAACCACAAATGCCTCAGAGTGATTTGGCACAGTGTATACCAGTGAGTCACTAGTGACTTTACACAGATAGACATCACACTGGATAACACTGAGCACCAATGCACCTGAAAAGTCGTGATGCTTGGTGGCGGTAACTCTCATCATTGTTTTTGCATACTGTATATACAAAGCACACATATTCCTATTTCATAGTATGTCTTCTCCATCTTACTATAACTTCTTATTTCCATAATTTCTAAAAAAAAAAGAACAATTATGAGAATAAAAAAAAAGAATAACACTATATCCTTAAAACTTTCACAGAATCCTCTCCCTCACTTGGCCAATCTCATGTTCTACCATAAGTATGTATTTGTGGATATATCTTAATATGTTAAAAATTTGAATTGTCCTTTGTATTTGGTTTTATGCCAATTTCTCTTTTGTGAAAAGATAAAAACCCTTGTTATAAATAAACAGTTAAAAAAAAAACCTTCACAGAAATGGTCCCCTGGAGGAAAAATCTTCTCATCGATAGTCTGGTTCAAATCATAAATAGCATGTGGTTGAGGTGAATATGCGAAATGACATGATTATCTCAGTCCATGAAGAGCAGGATGCCAAATTACCCCTGCTACCCGATCAAGGACTTGCATTTAAAGAAATTATCGGAGGGACCGACCATTTGTAGGAAATTTAAATCCAACCCAGCAGTAATTTGGCTGTAAGGAGATTGATTTTACTGAGTTTGACTTTCTCATTTTCAACAGAGTGAGGATGTAACCAGGTTAATTTTTGTTAAATACATTATACAGGTACAGACTCAGTGGATCGCCAATGATTTTATGTCTAAACTGAAAGATTATAATTGCTAGTTAATGGGACATAACGGTTCTCAGTGATGTAAATAGCTATGGCTGAAACACTTCTAAAATATGTGGTTTTAATCTCCATGCCCCTACTAATGGTATTCTATTCCTTTTTTTTTGCAAACTTTCTTTATTGCCAGCTCAAAGCAAATGCCACCAAATAACACACAAATGTTCTATATTTTTTCTCTAATGAACCAGTTTTCATTTGCAATGTTAATATATTAAAAATATGTGGACATAATCTGAGCTTCTTATCTTACCCTAATCATTCTGCAGGTCATAAATGTCTACAAGTTAAGCTTAAATTAATTCAATATGAAACGTAATCTGCAATTTTCTTTCTATAATTACATGTAATTATTAAATATAATTACATTCTATAAATACACATTTTGACCCACGTACCAAATTAGATAGATAGATACTGTACTCTATATAATATATACATATATATTAATAAAATCTACTTACATAATCACCAGTTTTGTCTGTTCCCCTATTCCGGCATGCACCGCGGCATTGTCTGTTGCGCAGCCGCAGTTCAAACGATGCTCCGGCTTCCGGGTCCTCACTGCACGCACGCATACACACACATAAACATACATAGCAGACACACATACACACACAGCAGACACACACAGCAGACACCGAACACATACACACACATATTATTATTATTATTACATAGAGCACATGCATATATATATACTGAACACTGACACACACACACTGCTGTATACTCGCCTGTCCGGGGCCGCCACCGCTTCTGCTGTCAGCCCTTTACTGCAGTTGAATGCTTTGTGGCGCCGTAAAGCATTCAACTGTAGTAAAACCATGACATCAACCTGCAGCGGCCGCTTCGTACACCGGACACTATCACGGAGGAGTCTGTGTGCTGCATCTGGAGGCTCCGGAGGCACAGAGGACAGGTGAGACACTGCATAATAGGGGACAGAAGGGAACCAGCAGGAGCACAATGTGCTCATTACTGCAGAGGACATCAGGCCTCCCACCAGATCTGTATGCCCCCCCCACTAGATCTGTATGCCCCCAGCCCCCCCACCAGATCTATATGCCCCCAGCCCCCCACCAGATCTGTATGCCCCCAGCCCTTCCACCAGATCTGTATGCCCCCAGCCCCCCCACCAGATCTGTATGCCCCCAGCCCCCCCACCAGATCTGTATGCCCCCAGCACCCACCCACCAGATCTGTATGCCCCCAGCCCCCCCACCAGATCTGTATGCCCCCAGCACCCACCCACCAGATCTGTATGCCCCCAGCCCCCCCACCAGATGTGTATGCCCCCATTTCCCCCCCACCAGATCTGTATGCCCCCAGCTCCATCCACCAGATCTGTATTCCCCCAGCACCCCCACCAGATGTGTATGCCCCCATTTCCCCTCCACCAGATCTGTATGCCCCCAGCTCCATCCACCAGATCTGTATCCCCCCAGCCCCCCCACCAGATGTGTATGCCCCCATTTTCCCCCCACCAGATCTGTATGCCCCCAGCTCCATCCACCAGATCTGTATGCCCACCATCAGATCTGTATGCCCCCAGCCCCCTCACCAGATCTGTATGCACCTAGCCCCCCACTAGATCTGTATTCCCCCAGCCCCCCCACCAGATCTGTATGCCTGCAGTCCCCCCATCAGATCTGTATGCCCCCAGCCCTCCACCAGATCTGTATGCCACCAGCCCCCCCACCAGATCTGTATGCCCGCAGCCCCCCACCAGATCTGTATGCCCCAAGCCCCCCCCACCAGATCTGTATGCCCCCAGCCACCCCCCACACCAGATCTGTATGCCCCCAGCCCCCCCTCCAGATCTGTATGCCCCCAGCACCCACCCACCAGATCTGTATGCCCCCAGTCCCCCCCACCAGATGTGTATGCCCCCATTTCCCCCCCACCAGATCTGTATGCCCCCAGCTCCCCCCACCAGATCTGTATGCCCCCCATCAGATCTGTATGCCCCCAGCCCCCTCACCAGATCTGTATGCACCTAGCCGCCCCACTAGATCTGTATGCCCCCAGCCCCCCCACCAGATCTGTATGCCTGCAGCCCCCCCACCAGATCTGTATGCCCCCAGCCCTCCACCAGATCTGTATGCCACCAGCCCCCCCACCAGATCTGTATGCCCACAGCCCCCCACCAGATATGTATGCCCCAAGCCCCCCCCCACCAGATCTGTATGCCCCCAGCTCCCCCCACCAGATCTGTATGCCCCCCATCAGATCTGTATGCCCCCAGCCCCCTCACCAGATCTGTATGCACCTAGCCGCCCCACTAGATCTGTATGCCCCCAGCCCCCCCACCAGATCTGTATGCCTGCAGCCCCCCCCCACCAGATCTGTATGCCCCCAGCCCTCCACCAGATCTGTATGCCACCAGCCCCCCCACCAGATCTGTATGCCCACAGCCCCCCACCAGATCTGTATGCCACAAGCCCCCCCACCAGATCTGTATGCCCCCAGCCCCCCCACCAGATCTGTATGTCCCCCCCATCAGATCTGTATGCCCCCAACCCCCGACCAGATCTGTATGCCCCCAGCCCCCCCACCAGATCTATATGCCTCTAGCCCCCCCACCAGATCTGTATGCCTCTAGCCCCTCACCAGATCTGTATGCCTTTAGCCCCTCACCAGATCTGTATGCATCTAGCCCCCCCACCAGATCAGTATACCTCCAGCCCCCCCACCAGATCAGTATGCCTCCAGCGCCCACTAGATTTGTATGCCTTGAGGCCCCCCCACCAGATCTGTAAGCCTCCAGCCCCCCCACCAGATCTTTATGCCCCCAGACCCCCGACCAGATCTGTATGCCCCGCGCCCCACAGCAGATCTGTATTACCCCAGCCCCCTCACCAGATCTGTATGCCCACAGACCCCCCCTCACCAGAACTGTATGCCACCAGCCCCACTCACCACTGCTCCTGTTAGCACCACTAAGCATAGACAGATGTTTATTCCACCGCACTCCTGATGAGATAGCATCGGGCCTATTTCTAGTAAAAAATAAAATAAAGGTGCTAGAACGGCCCAGCCAATCACCAAACCTGAATCCAATAAAAAAATTTATGGAAGAAACTAAAGCTCAGATTTCATAGCAGGAGTCCACAGAATCTTCAGGATTTGAAGAGTGTTTGTGTGGAAGAATGGGCCAAAAATCACAGCTAAGCAATGCATGCCACTAGTTTTACCATACAGGAGGCATCTTGAAGCTGTCATCATCACAAATAAAGGCTTTTGTAAGAAGTATTAAACATATTTTATTAAGCATGTTCAAAACTTTTTCCTGAGTAATTTTTGCTAGTTACAAGCTAATTACATATCACTAAATTTATCAAAATCTATGGCTAAAATTCTTTGTCATTGTGGATTGGTTGAGTTATTACCAACATCTGGTGAGAAATTCATGTTAATAGCACTTTTAGAAATATATTTACTTAAAACATTGGTGACGGGTTCAATACTTATTTCACCCTCTACAGGTTTGATATCTCACCATCTACAACATCTTTGAGCATGAGACTACCTTCATTTTATAGACAATCATCTTGGCTATCTCATATATAAATTTAACTTGCAACTATTTGGCATATGATCAGTTATGCAGATTGTTGTCATGTTACTGCATTATTACTGTTTTGCTCCTGGTATTTGAAAAATCATTTTCTTCCTGCATACTACAAATTACAACCTGTTCTCACATTGCATAATGGCTCAGGTTGTTATTAGGTTGAATCCCAAGGAAAAGATCACTAGTTTGAATGGAGGGGCAGCCATGAAGAATATTTTCCAAGTAAACATAATGTCATAGGTGTGCCCTGCTCGAGGAAATCCTCTGGCGAGTCTGGGACCAGAAGGCCCCAATACCTTATTATGCGCAGGTCTGCAGCCGCTGTTTAGATGTAACTGCTTTCCTTTGGTGTTGTAGGGCTGAAGGACACTATCCTGTTTGGCTATCCTTTGTAGCTGTGATCTCAATTGCAGCTCCTTGTCATCACTGTCCTTCAAAGTATTTAACCAAATAATTACAAAATCCCTTAAAATTTTGACATTTATATTTCCCAAGGGAAAAAAAACCCAAAGACACAAAGCTATAGTGAAGGGCACACAGCTGTATTGATTTCCTGGTTTTCCGTGTGCCCTTCACTATTGTTTTGTCTGTTTTTTTTTCACTTGGGTTGTTTTTAATATATTTATAATAAATGTCAAAATTTTAAGGGATTTTGTAATTTATTGGTTAAATACTTTATAGGCTATCCCGTCAGTATTGCTTTTGCTAATCCATCACTCTCCTTTACCATAAAAGGTCACATGTATTACCATCTAATGCCGGTTATAGAATCTTCATTTCTAAGCTGTCCACTTTGGAAGGAGCCAGTCTTTAGAAGAAGCTGACGTGTCATGACAATTGCAACCATAGTGCTTAGCTACATTGGAGGAGTTTGGAGTGTTTTCCTTATTGTGTCTATTTTTCCCCTGTCTGTGTCTCTTCCCTTGTGTTGTATTATTGTAGTGGTGGGACTAGTGCTCTTGCCGGCCTTCTCACTAGCCAGAGTGACTTCAGTGCAGGCCAGGGCCTATTCATGTGATTGGCATCGAGGGGAAGGACTCATATAGGGACATGAGAGAGAACAGGGAACAACCTCAGGTGAGTGTTCGTTGTATTGTGTTCCTGGTGTAACCTGTGTGTTGCAGCACTCGACTGGGGGTTCCCTTGTACCTGGCGGAACCAAGGTAGTCATGGCATGACAGAAACAGCATCATCAAGCTCATTGATAGCAGTCTGTCGGTCAAGAAAATTTCTAAACTGCATCTTGTGAGTGCCATCACAGTTGGAAGAATACAAAATCAAGTCTGTCCATCTATTCAAAAGCCAAGGAGTGGACGTCAAGGCAAAATATATGAGTCAACAAGTTAGCTCATCACAAGGTGTATCAGTTCTGGCATGACAAATCGTGAGATCATAGCCATCCATGCAAGCACCATGTGATGTATGTTACACAAATATGGAATGGTGGCCTGAAAAAAGGTGAAGAAGCCTTGACTTCAATATCATCATAAGAAGCATCAAGTCGAGTTTGCAAACAAGTACAAAAAGTGGACAGTAGAAGATTGGAATCGGGTGATTTGGAGAAATGAGACAAAAGGCAATAGACTAGACTCTGATGGGTGCAAATAGGGCTGGAAGAAACGAGGGAAAAGGAGGCTAATGGATCAAGAATTTGAAGGAACTGTGAATTTCAATGGATGAAGACTAATGATATTGGGTTGTTTCACAGACAAAAAGTTTGGATACTTGACCAGGATTGATGGTGGTCTCAATGCTGAGTTATATGTGAGTTACTTTGTACACTTGAATACTATGGCAATGAAAATGAAAAATGAAAATGATGGCCTAGTGCTCAAGCAGAACAACAACCCAAAGCATATGTCGAGATTGGTGAAGCAATGGTTCACAGACACTGAAGTAGAGGTGCTGGATTGGGCCCCATAATCCCCAGACCTCAACCCAATTGAATACTTATGGGTAGAGTTTAAGATAAAGCTATATACATACCCAAGTGAGTCGACCAGTATGCAGCAATTTAGGCACAGTGTAGAAGAGACCTAGGATCAGATTTTGGTCGAGACATGCTTGAATCTCATTGCACATTCCCAGAACGATTCAGGTAGTGGTTAAAGCCAAAGGTGAATTCACAAAATATTAACAAAATTGGAATAACTGCAGGAAGAATGCCATACCTTATAGATGTAAATAAGCCCAAGCAACTAAGCTATGCATAAAAACATGAACTGAGCTGGGGTGGAGAAAAATGTAATAGAACCATAATGGGAGGCAGTTTGTTTTGCAGTTTGACTGCAGTGACTGCTCTCTCAACCATTGGGGAATGTTCTATACATCATTGACTGGGACAGCGAGTATGGAATCATCGTGGGACTCCCTTATTGGATTACGCAGGACCTGAATTCGTGATTTGCCAGGGAAATAAATTAGAGAAAGAGGATGTCTCTTGTCTTTATTTATTTAATAATTTTCTCTTTTTATGTCTTTCAGGTTCGCTTCTGGGGTACATCGTGGGACCTCGCTATGGATTACATCAGACTTTTTAAAAAACAAAAAAAAATTGTAATAAATTGGTGAACGAGGGTTGTAGTTGGGGGTGTTTGTCCAAATAAAATGTATTTTTCTTTTATTTTATTACTGGATTAGTAATGGGAGTGTCTGCTAGACACCCAGCAATTACAAATACCAGGGCTTGATGCCAGCTGACAATTTATAGTTGGCATTAACCCCATATTACTTAATTTGCCACTGCACCAGGGCAATGGGATGAGCAGAGGAGAAGTGCCAGAGTTGGCGCATCTAATGGATGTGGTAATTCTGGAGCGGCTGCAACCTGCTATTTTTAAGCTGGGGAGGTCCCAATAACCATGGGCCTCCCCAGTCTGAGAATACTAGACCGCAGCTGTTAGCTTTACCTTGGCTGGTGACCCAATTTGGGGGATCCCACAATTTTTCTTTTAATTATTTATTTAATTCTAAATAAATAACTTAAAGTAACAGCATGACGTGCCCTCTGTTTCGAATTACCAGCCAAGGTAAAGCTTCCACCTGGGGTCTGCAGCTGTCTGCTTTACCTTAGCTGGCTAAAGGCCCCGTCACACTAAGCAACATCGCTAGCAACATCGCTGCTAACGAACAACTTTTGTGACGTAACAGCGATGTTGCTAGTGATGTTGCTGTGTGTGACATCCAGCAACAACCTGGCCCCTGCTGTGAGGTCGTTGGTTGTTGCTGAATGTCCTGGGCCATTTTTTAGTTGTTGCTGTCCCGCTGAGAAGCACAGATCGCTGTGTGTGACAGCGAGACAGCAACAACTAAATGTGCAGGCAGCAGGAGCCGGCTTCTGCGGAGACTGGTAACCACGGTAAACATCGGGTAACCAAGAAGCCCTGTCCTTGGTTACCCGATATTTACCTTCGTTACCAGCCTCCTCCGCTCTCACTGTCAGTGCCGGCTCCTGCTTCTTGCACATGTAGCTACAGCACACATCGGGTAATTAACCCAATGTGTGCTGTAACTAGGAGAGCAGGGAGCCAGCGCTAAGCAGTGTGCGCTGCTCCCTGCTCTGTGCACATGTAGCTGCAGCACACATCGGGTAATTAACCCGATGTGTGCTGTAACTAGGAGAGCAGGGAGCCAGCGCTAAGCGGTGTGCGCTGCTCCCTGCTCTCTGCACGTGTAGCTGCGTGCACTGGTAACCAAGGTAAATATCGGGTTGGTTACCCGATATTTACCTTAGTTACCAAGCGCAGCATCTTCCACGTGGCGCTGCTGTCTGGGGGCTGGGACACTGGTTGCTGGTGAGCTCACCAGCAACTCGTGTAGCCACGCTCCAGCGATCCCTGCCAGGTCAGGTTGCTGGTGGGATCGCTGGAGCGTCGCAGTGTGACATCTCACCAGCAACATCCTAGCAACTTACCAGCGATCCCTATCAGGTTGGATCGTTGTTGGGATCGCTGGTAAGTTGTTTAGTGTGACTGGGCCTTAACAAACAAAAGGGGACTTTAATTATTGACTTTGGGGCTAAAAACAAGGCTAAACACCCTTTAGTGCCATATAAAAGGCACTAAATGGTGCATGCTTACAACATGCAGGGGATGGGACAGTTATCTATCTATCTATCTATCTATCATCTATCTATTTATTTATCTATATATCCATTCATCTAGTATAAGGAGAGACAATCCGGCACTAGAATCCACAGTCACTGCTCCGCATATATTTATATAATGCAGTGCAACAAGCAAGTCATTAAGGAGACAGAGCTAAAACCGTGGTGCTACACCCTCTATAGCCAAACATGGTAAAGCTTCGAAGTCAAAGAAGAAAGGAGGTGGCAGTCACCGTGCAACAATCTTTATTTATTGTGAACAAATGGACATCAAAAAGCAGGGAGGGATGCGGAGAGCATCAGAGACGGCGGCCGTTTCGAGCTCACAGGCGCTTCGTCGAGCCCAGACTTCAACCGATGATGCGCCCGTGAGTGCAAAACAGTCTCCATCATCTCTGATACCCCCGCATACCTCCCTGCTTTTTGATGTCCCTTTGTTCACAATCAATTAAGATTAAGATTATTACATGGTGAGTGCCAGCTCCTTTCTTCTTTGACTTCCAAGCTATCCATTCATCTATCTTTTGACAGTATATAAAACTCCATGTTTAAAACGAATGTTACCCGGTTGTCACACGGATGACACATGGATATCACACGAAGACTAGGTGAGGGGAAAAATGCACTCGCTTGGCATATGAAATTACACTCGTATGTCACTCGCATATCATTCCAAGACACTTCAGAAGCAATGACGGAGCTATATTTTACACACAGATGTGAGTGAACCCTAAAAAGTATATCAAGGGCTTTAAAAAAAAAAATGTGCCTAAGCCCTAACAGTCAGGTTGTTGCTACCTACCTGCCTGCTGTGCCCGGCGCCAATTCTTCGCCAGCACATAGCAGTCACAGACTGCTCCTGTCAGCAATTCAGCTGCTTCCACTGACGTTGGCTTCTCATCCGCTCTACTCTGTGAACAGGGCGAAACTGCTAACTTTATGCTGATTGATAGCTGGCTCCCCCAATTAGGCAGCAGAAGCCGGCTGTCAATTCACATCAGCTATCCTACCTCATCTACAGAGCAGAGCAGAAAAGAAGCCTTCGCTTTGTTGACAAAGCTACTGTATCGCCAGCAGGAGCAATCTGTGACCACTCTGTGCTGGCAAAGAGTCTCATCAGACACAAGAGGCAGGTAGGTGCAACGTGCAACATCCTTTCTATTGGTGGTAAGCACTTTTTTTTTTTAAAAAGTCCCTAATATAATCTTTAAAAGGATATTGAAAATGTAGCACCCCGGGATATAGGGTACTCGGTTCCAGGCAGAGTCTCTATTGGGAATGTCATGGTGGTGGCCATTATCCGGTTCTGTACCCTGGGCCCTTTTTGTAATGGGGACATTTACAGGGGAGAATATGATAATGTTCACTTGTGATGCCACTTGCGGTGTTGCAGCTAAGTGCAGGGAGCCGACGCTGCAGAATGTCTCTACTGGGGCTGATGGTATTGGTAGCTACTGTGGTAGCCCCTCCACAAGTAGGGTTTGGCCCCAGAGGGTGTATGGTGCAGTGGGCGTCAGAAGAAGGTAGTCCACACAGATGTTCAGTGCAACTGGTTTACTCACTTTCTGCAGATGTTAACTGGTTGCCAGAGTCAGGCTGTTCCATGTTCTGTGGTTTGTCCACTTCTGTCCGCCTAACGGTAGCGTGAACCCTGTGGGGTTGGAGTCTCTGGTCCTGTCCCCGGTTCTCCCTTTGCTACTGAGTCTTTGGATTCGTTTGGGTCAGCAAGGTCCTTGATGGTCCCCTTGCTGTGCATGTATTAATAGGTCGGCTTGAAGCTCTTTTCTGTCCTAGGGTCCTGTACCCCGTCGGCACACAGTTCCGGGAGTACTCCAGCGGCAACTACTTCTCCTGAGTACCAGGTCACTGTCAACCTGAGCCAGGACAATAACAAAGATGACAGCGCTCCTCCGGAGGAGCGCTGTCATCTTTGTTATTGGTATGTTATTTCAAGTGATCCCTTGATCTTGGACGTTGCACGTGCGCTCCTGAGGTGCTGATTGTGCTGGTGCACAGGCACATACGTTTTTTTAACCAAGGTGCTGTGGACTTTTCTTTTTTGAACCTGAGCCAGGACGTCACTTCGCTTCCACCTTCACACTCCTGCGGTCTGACACTTTCAACAGTCACTGCCGTTCTGTCTCCTGTCTTCCCGACTACTCTCCACAGTCTGCCCCTCCCACCTGATCAACTAGTGGACTGGAGTGGCTTCACCTCTAGGCGGCCATGCATTGGTCCCACCCCAGCTAGGTACCATTGTATGGGGGATTGTTGGGGAAAACTGGGATTACCTGGGTTTGGGTTGGTACCGGCACTGGGGTTCTGGGTCCCTAAGGGGGTAGGCCCTGCATCCTAGTGGGGATGCAGAACCTTGTAGCACCCTAATGGTCTCAGGGGCGCACCAAAAACATGCAACAAAGTAAATTATTGATGTTACTAATATTGTTCACTCATTCTTCAGCTTAGGAAATCTCATAACTACAGGACAGTATTAATCCCTTAATGACCCTGGGTGGTAAAATCATGTCCTAGCGGTCATAGTGTTAATCTTCCCAGCTGCTGCCAGCAACTGGGGGAGATCAGCGCACATCTCAGCTGATTTATACCGCTGAGTTGTATGCCTGCCAGGCACGAGTGGAATCGTTATTCCCTCATGCCTTTTAACCCCTTAAATGGCGCTGTCAATAAGTGACAGCACCATTATAACCGCGATCACGCTAAAACTTTACTTACAGGCCAATACCAGAAGTCACGTCACGTGATCACTTGGATCCAGTGGTTGTCATGGTAGCACAGGGTCATGTGATGACTCATGTGCTCACATGACTAAGGTCCTGTAAACAAACAGCTGAGTACTGGCTGTTACAAGAGATGATCATTTCATCCGGTCTGAGCGATGCAGCTCTCATTGGGATAAATGAATGAGCGATCAGACTGCTGATCCATATAGTTCCCTAGAGGACCTAGTAAAATAAAAAAAAAGTTTAAAAAAAGTTTCGAAAAATTAAAAAAAAATAAAAAAACATAACAGTTCAAATCACCCCCCTTTCACCCCATTGAAAATTAAAGGGTTAAAAAAATAAAAAATACACACACATTTGGTATCGCTGCAATGAAAAAACCTCTGATCTATCAAAATCTAAAATCAATTAATGTGATCAGTAAACAACGTAGTGGCAAAAAAATTCCAAACGCCAAAATTATCTTTTTTGGGCGCCACAAATCTTGCGCTAAATACAATAACAGGCGATCAAAACATAGCATCTGCGCAAAAATGGTATGGGTAAAAACATCAGCTCGAGAAGCAAAAAATAATTAGTCACTGAACCATAGATCCCAAAAAATAAGAAGGCTACGGGTCGTGGAAAATGGTGCGAAACCTGCAACACTTTTTTCAGACAAACTTCAGATTTTTCTTTAACCCCTTAGATAAAAGTGAACTTATTCATGTTTGGTGTCTACGAACTCGTACCGACCTGAGGCATCACACCGACACATCAGTTTAACCATATAGTGAACACTGTGAATAAAATATCTAAAAAAAAAATAGTGCAATCGCACTTTTTTTTGCAATTTTTCCACATTTGGAATATTTTTGCCGTTTTACAGTACACCATATGTTAAAACTCTTGGTTTCATTTAAAAGTACAGCTCGTTCCACAAAAAACAAGCCCTCACATGACCATATTGACTGAAAAATAAAAAAAAGTTACGTCTCTCAGTAAAAGGATGGCGAAAAAAAAAAACGGAAAACGCAAAATTGGCCAGTCATCAGGGGGTTAACAGAAAACTGATATTTAACATTCAATTATCTTGGATTTGTCTGATAGACTGAGACAACAGCAAGTAATATAATGAAGTAAATGTAAAATGTAAAAGCTGTAGGGAATCTCCTGCTATAAAAGCAATGACTTTGCTGGAAAGTGAATTAATTAAATAACATATATACTAGAGTTTAATTCCTAAGAGGCGTTCAAGAGCTATAATAACGGTATTATTTTTCTATCCTCAAAGCTGCATTAGAGCTTGCCTTTTAGTCAATAAGTTGTATTTACAATGCCTTTTAATTTATGAATTTATGCTTTTAATGAAGCAATGAAAAATGAAAAATATTTCATTGGGTTGCAATTAAAAAAATTGTTGTTCCATCATTGTTTTAAAAAAAACAAAACGGTTTGTGTCTTCCTATTTTGAGAACTATAGGGGCCAATTCAACAAGACTGCCATAGCATACAAAAACACTACGCTTCTCTTGAAGAAGTAGAAGGTGCTGAAACTTAATGAATTTGGTGCCTTTCATATGTGTTAGCATATATATATATATATATATATATATATATATATATATATATATATATATATAAAATTGTGAAAACATACCCTGCTGTAACTAAGTAAAAGCACTATGCTTTTACAGTCATATGAAAACGTTTGGGCACCCTTATTAATGTTAACCTTTTTTTCTTTATAACAATTTGGGTTTTTGCAACAGCTATTTTTGTTTCATATATCTAATAACTGATGGACTGAGTAATATTTCTGGATTGAAATGAGGTTTATTGTACTAACAGAAAATGTGCAATCCGCATTTAAACAAAATTTGACCGGTGAAAAAGCATGGGCACCCTTATCAATTTCTTGATTTGAACACTCCTAACTACTTTTTACTGACTTACTGAAGCACTAAATTGGTTTTGTGACCTCATTGAGCTTTGAACTTCATAGGCAGGTGTATCCAATCATGAGAAAAGGTATTTAAGGTGGCCACTTGCAAGTAGTTCTCCTATTTGAATCTCCTATGAAGAGTGGCATCATGGGCTCCTCAAAACAACTCTCCAATGATCTGAAAAAAAAGATTATTCAACATAGTTGTTCAGGGGAAGGATACAAAAGGTTGTCTCAGAGATTTAAACTGTCAGTTTCCACTGTGAGGAACATAGTAAGGAAATGGAAGAACACAGGTACAGTTCTTGTTAAGCCCAGAAGTGGCAGGCCAAGAAAAATATCAGAAAGGCAGAGAAGAAGAATGGTGAGAACAGTCAAGGACAATCCACAGACCAAACACCTGCAGGTTCATCTTGCTGCAGATGGTGTTAATGTGCATTGGTCAACAATACACTGCAAGTTGCACAAGGAGAAGCTGTATTGGAGAGTGATGTGAAAGAATCCGTTTCTGCAAGCACGCCACAAACAGAGTCACCTGAGGTATGCAAAAGCACATTTGGACAAGCCAGTTACATTTTGGAAGAAGGTCCTGTGGACTGATGAAACAAAGATTGAGTTGTTTGGTCATACAAAAAAGCATTATGCATGGAGGCAAAAAAACACGGCATTCCAAGAAAAGCACTTGCTACCCACAGTAAAATTTGGTGGAGGTTCCATCATGCTTTGGGGCTGTGTGGCCAATGCCGGCACCGGGAATCTTGTTAAAGTTGAGGGTCGCATGGTTTCAACTCAGTATCAGCAGATTCTTGACAATAATGTGCAAGAATCAGTGACGAATTTGAAGTTACGCAGGGGATGGATATTTCAGCAAGACAATGATCCAAAGCACCCCTCCAAATCTACTCAGGCATTCATGCAGAGAAACAATTACAATGTTCTGGCATGGCCATCCCAGTCCCCAGACCTGAATATCATTGAAAATCTGTGGGATGATTTGAAGCGTGCTGTCCATGCTCGGCGACCATCAAACTTAACTGAACTGGAATTGCTTTGTAAACAGGAATGGTCAAATATACCTTCATCCAGGATCCAGGAACTCATTAAAAGCTACAGGAAGCGACTAGAGGCTGTTATTTTTGCAAAAGGAGGATCTACAAAATATTAATGTCACTTTTATGTTGCGGTGCCCATACTTTTGCACCGGTCAAATTTTGTTTAAATGCAGATTGCACATTTTCTGTTAGTACAATAAACCTCAAGTCAATCCAGAAATATTACTCAGCCCATCAGTTATTAGATATATGAAACTGAAATAGCTGTTGCAAAAACCCAAATTGTTATAAAGAAAAATGGTTAACATTAATAGGGGTGCCCAAACTTTTTCATATGACTGTATATATATATATATATATATATATATATATATATATATATATATATATAATAGCATTTCTGCCAGACAAAAGCCGGTAAGTGTGTGATGAATTTGATGAGCGTTCATGGCTATGCCACTGTTCTGCCCCAGCTCTGCCCATTTTGATTCAAAATGGCGTGAAAACGCTATACTTTTGAACAAACTTTACAACTTTTCAAAGCTTTTAAGCCACATTTTTGTTCAATTGGCTCCATATTTTTTTATTTTTTGATAAATATTTGCAACTCTTTCCTTGTCACATTTCTATGCTCAAAAATCCACCAAATTCCCTAATAGACATGTCTATTTAAGTGGGTCTCCCGATATTGCCAGCAGTGATACAAAAATGCCAACTGACTCCATGCCTATGCCTGTTTTATACTGAGGTCAACTCACTTTCTTGTTTAACCTTCAAAGACAAATTAACTCAACAGCCCACCCTCATCACGTACAGTGGAACCTTGGATTACAAGCATAATTGGTTTCGGGAATGCGCTCTTAAACCATGTTACTCTTACAGTCATATGAAAAAGTTTGGGCACCCCTATTAATGTTAACCTTTTTTCTTTATAACAATTTGGGTTTTTGCAACAGCTATTTCAGTTTCATATATCTAATAACTGATGGACTGAGTAATATTTCTGGATTGAAATGAGGTTTATTGTACTAACAAAAAATGTGTAATCCGCATTTAAACTAAATTTGACAGGTGCATAAGTATGGGCACCCTTATCAATTTCTTGATTTGAACACTCCTAACTACTTTTTACTGACTTACTAAAGCACTAAATTGGTTTTGTAACCTCATTGAGCTTTGAACTTCATAGGCAGGTGTATCCAATCATGAGAAAAGGTATTTAAGGTGGCCACTTGCAAGTTGTTCTATTTGGATCTCCTATGAAGAGTGGCATCATGGTCTCCTTAAAACAACTCTCAAATGATCTGAAAACAAAGATTATTCAACATGGTTGTTCAGGGGAAGGATATAAAAAGTTATCTCAGAGATTTAAACTGTCAGTTTCCACTGTGAGGAACATAGTAAGGAAATGGAAGAACACAGGTACAGTTCTTGTTAAGCCCAGAAGTGGCAGGCCAAGAAAAATATCAGAAAGGCAGAGAAGAAGAATGGTGAGAACAGTCAAGGACAATCCCCACACCACCTCCAAAGACCTGCAGCTTCATCTTGCTGCAGATGGTGTCACTGTGCATCGGTCAACAATACAGCGCACGTTGCACAAGGAGAAGCTGTATGGGAGAGTGATGCGAAAGAAGCCGTTTCTGCAAGCACGCCACAAACAGAGTCGCCTGAGGTATACAAAAGCACATTTGGACAAGCCAGTTACATCTTGGAAGAAGGTCCTGTGGACTGATGAAACAAAGATTGAGTTGTTTGGTCATACAAAAAGGCGTTATGCATGGAGGCAAAAAACACGGCATTCCAAGAAAAGCACTTGCTACCCACAGTAAAATTTGGTGGAGGTTCCATCATGCTTTGGGGCTGTGTGGCCAATACTGCCACCGGGAATCTTGTTAAAGTTGAGGGTCGCATGGATTCAACTCAGTATCAGCAGATTCTTGACAATAATGTGCAAGAATCAGTGACGAAGTTGAAGTTACGCAGGGGATGGATATTTCAGCAAGACAATGATCCAAAACACCACTCCAAATCTACTCAGGCATTCATGCAGAGGAACAATTACAATGTTCTGGAATGGCCATCCCAGTCCCCAGACCTGAATATCATTGAAAATCTGTGGGATGATTGAAGCGTGCTGTCCATGCTCGGCGACCATCAAACTTAACTGAACTGGAATTGTTTTGCAAACAGGAATGGTCAAATATACCTTCATCAAGGATCCACAAACTCATTAAAAGCTACAGGAAGCTACTAGAGGCTGTTATTTTTGCAAAAGGAGGATCTACAAAATATTAATGTCACTTTTATGTTGAGGTGCCCATACTTTTGCACCGGTCAAATTTTGTTTAAATGCGGATTGCACATTTTCTGTTAGTACAATAAACCTCATTTCAATCCAGAAATATTACTCAGTCCATCAGTTATTAGATATATGAAACTGTAGTAGCTGTTGCAAAAACCCAAATTGTTATAAAGAAAAAAGGTTAACATTAATAGGGGTGCCCAAACTTTTTCATATGACTGTATATCAAGGCAAATTTTCCCATAGGAAATAATTGAAACGCAGACAATTCGTTCCACAATTCAAAAATATTTACTGTATTTATACAAACTTATTACAGTATAAAATAATGTACTGTATTCATATAAAATTATTACAGGACACGAATACAAAAAACTATACAGTACAGGAAAACACATATAAAACAAATTACACTGCACATTAGCTTACAATGGGATTGTTGGTGTGCGGAAGGCACTATAGAGAAAAACAATGATGTATAAATATGACAACCTTTATTCTAGTAGAAAAAACACACCACAAATCGATTCTTTCCAAAATAAGGGCAGAACTAAGCTAAATGTAGGGTAGGAATACTGCACAGGCAATTAGATTACAGTACAAGCAATGTGCTGTACTGATTAGCAGAAAGAAAGTACAATAATGTGTCCACAAATGCAAATTGATAGACAAGCTATATAGTACATACTGTACAATGGTATATTGTATACAGTATATATGTACAGAACTTTACTTCCAAGCGGTCAGAGTGTGGTGAAAGGACGGAACCAGATGTGTGCACAGTGAGTATTTGCTCTTATTACAAATCATTGCCCTTAAACCAAGTTACAAATGTGTAAAAAGCTTTGCTTGTCTTGCAAAATACTCTCAAACCAAGTTACTCTTAATCCAAGGTTCCACTGTACTTTAAATATCAGCCCATATAAGTCGCGAATTAGGACAGGCTGCATTATGAAGAATTAAAAGGAGAGAAAGACGCGACCAAATGCCATAGTGTGCAAAAGTGATATCTTTATTAAGTCAGGGAAGGTAAAAGCTGCGGCACAGCCACAAGTGAAAGAGCAAGACACAGGCAATCCAAGATATAATATAATAGAAACCGTGTACCACTAAAATTAGTGCCAACCCATAATTACTGAGATGGTAAACACTTGTCCACCAGGGGCATCCAATACAGAGTAACCGGACCGTAATAGATCCAATCGGTTACACATACAATTGTATGTACAAGATGAAAATACACTGCATGAACCGACAGACATACCTGGCAGACACAACGGAGAGCACTGTGACCTGCGTCACCCGACAGCCGTTTCGGCGTCCAAGCCTTCGTCAGGGGGGAGTGGTAAGTGTAGGGGGGTGGGAGATTAAAAACACGGCGATAGCCAATCAAATCCGATGTACGAGGGGAGTGACGCATGTAGTGCCTTAGCAACCGAGGACGTCATCTGCCCGCCGCGTCGCCCGGCACACGACACTTCCGGTCACGTGACCGTCATTGCCGGTCATGTGAGCGGACGTCATATGCGGGGTGGATCGATACAGCAAAGCAGTGACGTCCCGGAGCAGATGGCACGCATGCGTGCTCGCACATCGGAGTTGTAAAAAGGAACGGCTGCAGTACTCTGACATATCAGACAGTCAATGCTGTAAAACAAGTAATAAAATCAGGCCGTAACACCATCATATTAAACATATAGCAGACATCCCGTAAAATGGTAATACATGGGAAAAAGAATAATGTACGAATGACGAAGGGTCAAGGTTACCATTATATAAGAAGTGAAACATTATGAATATATCTACTGCATGATCCTCAATTCAAGTATAAGGAGATTGGAGTCAATATCAAAATCGAAACATATCAGAGGACATGATATATCACAATATGTCACAAATAAACGATGCTAACAAGACCGTGGTGTATTACCCATGAGAGCCTACAATAAACATTATACATAATTGTGTATATATATATGCATAAATGCAAACAATAAAAATCCAAAAAGTATAAATATATGAATAATATAGAACAGAAGGCTCACATGGAAATCTCAACCACGGAAAGGGTAACACTGGGACCTATAGAGACGTGTCCATATATATGACCATAAAGGACCAAAAAATGGACATGTCTATATATAAATTATAAGACCAAAAAAAAAAAAAAAATAATTAACTAGCCCACACAAATTACACAAAACCGCCATATAATAATTCATATCCCATTGCATTAAATTACTGATGTCCAATTTCATGGGTAGCTGAAGAAAGCCTGGATGTTGATTGTAATTTCATAATACTTGATGGTGATGGTATTCACAGCAGTTGAACTACATTGGTGCCGATATAAATAGAGGATCCATAACTGATTGGCTATCTAGATAAAAGATACATACAAGAATTAAAATCAAGATATTAACAAATACACCCTGAAACCACGAACTATCACAAAAATGAGGCATAAGATATATTTTCATTAAGGCCCAAGGGATGGACAGTTTTAAGGGTCCAGATCCATTTAGTTTCCATTGTGGCTAGTTTTTGACTAATTTTTCCACCACGAATATTAGTGTCCAAACGATCTATTCCTCTAACCCTAAGGAGTAATGGATTAGATTGATGATGGAGTCTAAAGTGGCGAGGGATCGTCTTAAGGGATGAAATGTCAGAACAATCAGCAGCCGCTACTATCCCATTCACATGTTCTCTAATTCTAACCTTGAATTGTCTAGTTGTTAAGCCCACATAAATCTTGGGACAAGGGCACACAGCGTAGTAAATAACTGCAGATGTAGTGCAGGTTATAAACTTATTAATGCGAAAAGTGTGGACTCCTTCTGAGTCTGTGAATGAATCAGCCCTCTCCACATTAGGGCACGCCACGCAGCGGCCACACGGTGTGCAACCAGTCCGTACTATTGAAGAGCCAAAGAGAGGAGGCTGACTGGGAGCTTCATAGTGGCTCGTAACCAAATGGTCCCGGAGGTTTTTTGACCTGCGAATGCTGATCATTGGTCTATCCGGAATAATCCGCGCCAGAATAGGATCAGCCTGTAACACAGGCCAAAATTTTTGAAGGCAAAAGCGCATTGCCGGAAACTGTCCATGGTAGTTGGTGACAAAGCGCACTATTTCACGTGATGATGTTTTCTTTGGAGTGTACAATAGAGCATGACGGGTAGAATACTTAGCTCTATTGTAGGCTCTCTTTACACACCGTTTACTATAGCCTCTAGCGAAAAAACGATGTTTTAATTCAAGGGCTCTTTTTTCAAATTCAGAATCCACGGAGCAGATTCTGCGAAGACGCAAGAACTGCCCCACTGGAATGGATTGAATCATGTGATATGGGTGTGACGATGTAGCATGAAGCAACATGTTACCCGCGGTTGCTTTACGAAAGATGTCTGTTTGAAGAATGTTAGAGGCATCTTTCGTGACCATAACGTCAAGAAAGGAGATGGAACGTGTGTGGTGAAGATAGGTAATTCGTATATTCATGTCATTAACATTCAAAGACCCCATAAATTGATGGAGTTCTATCTCCGTGCCCTGCCAGATCATAAAAATGTCGTCGATGTACCGCGTCCAAAAAGGGTACCCCCTACACCCCCCTACACTTACCACTCCTCCCTGACGAAGGCTTGGACGCCGAAACGGCCATCGGGTGACGCAGGTCACAGTGCTCTCCGTTGTGTCTGCCAGGTATGTCTGTCGGTTCATGCAGTGTATTTTCATCTTGTACATACAATTGTATGTGTAACCGATTGGATCTATTACGGTCCGGTTACTCTGTATTGGATGCCCCTGGTGGACAAATGTTTACCATCTCAGTAATTATGGGTTGGCACTAATTTTAGTGGTACACGGTTTCTATTATATTATATCTTGGATTGCCTGTGTCTTGCTCTTTCACTTGTGGCTGTGCCGCAGCTTTTACCTTCCCTGACTTAATAAAGATATCACTTTTGCACACTATGGCATTTGGTCGCGTCTTTCTCTCCTTTTAATTGTTTACCAGCGACCTGCCTGGGTCCTCAACCTCACCATGTAAACTTTATACTTTATCCATTACATACTATATTGTACTAGTCATGGTGTGGCTGTGGTCTATATTTGCATTATGAAGAAGCAGAGCTCCTGAAACCTATGTCTCAATTGGCAGAGGTATAATAATTACATATACCTCTGTGAGCCGAAGAGAAGGCTGTGACATCAGAAGAAATAAATCTTCTCAGCTGACTAAGCGAAAATAATTTTTTTCTCCAGCCTCATTCATCTGTGCCCAGTCAGTCGAAGAGACGATTTATTTGTTCTCATATCTCACACTTTTCTGGCAGCTCTGGTATGTACAGTATGCATGCAAAACAGGTCATTTATTAGCTGAGACAGGTAAAGTGTTTCTTCTGACTAAGCTGGGCTGCTGTTTGAATTATGTAATTGAGGCCTTTTTTTGTAACATTGTTGAAGAACTCCTTTAACCCCTTAAGGACGAAGCCAGTTTTGTACTTAATGCCTAGGCCATTTTTTGCAATTTTGACCAGTGTCACTTTATAAGGAACGCTTCAATGGATCCCGGTGATTCTGAGATTGTGTTTTCATGACATATTGGGCTTCATGTTAGAGGTAAATTTAGGATGAAATTTTTTATTTTATTTGTGAAAAAATCTGAAATTTGACAAAAAAAATTTAAATTTTGCAATTTTCAAACTTTTAATTTTTATGCCCCTAAACCAGAGAGTTAT